>NC_060122.1:852410955-852751258 GCF_021461395.2 Schistocerca americana | reverse complement strand
GCGAAGAAAAAGGGGCAGCCGGCCTCGAAAGCCCCAAGAGAACAGTGTGCGGAGGGTGCCTGTCCTCCAACAGGTATCGTATGCTCTCTCCAGATCAAAAAATATTGCTACTGTTTGGCGTTTCCTGAGAAAATTGTTCATGATATAAGTGGAGAGAGCAACAAGATGGTCAACTGCAGAACGATGCTTTCGGAATCCGCATTGGGCAGGTGTTAAAAGACTGCGGGTTTCCAGCCACCAAGCTAAACGGTAATTCACCATACGCTCCAAAACCTTACAGACACTACTCGTGAGAGAAATGGGGCGATAGCTAGAGGGGAGATGTTTGTCCTTTCCAGGTTTCGGAACGGGAACGACAATAGCTTCCCGCCATCGTCTGGGAAAAGTACTGTCGGTCCAAATTCGATTATAAAGGCGAAGGAGGTGACACTGACTATGGTATGATAAATGCATCAACATTTGGATATGGATACCATCCTGTCCTGGGGCGGAAGAGCGAGAAGAAGAGAGTGCATGTTGGAGTTCCCGCATGGAGAAAACAGTATCGTAGCTTTCGCGATTTTGAGAGGAGAAAGCAAAATGTCGCACTTCCGCTGCACGTTTCTTCGGGAGAAACGCTGGCGGGTAATTTGAAGAGCTCGAAATCTCAGCAAAGTGCTGACCCAATGAATTAGAAATTGCGAAGGGGTCCACTAATGTATCATGCGCGACAGTGAGTCCAGAGACCGGGGAGAAACTAGGCACGCCTGAGAAGCCGACTCCAAACTTCCGAGGAGGGAGTGAAGGTGTTAAATGAGCTAATAAAGAATTTCCAGCTTGCCTTCTTGCTATCACGGATGACACGACGGCATCGCGCACGGAACTGCTTATAGCGGATACAGTTGGCCAAAGTAGGATGGTGCCGGAAAACGCTAAGAGCACGTCGCAGCTCACGTATTGCGTCACGGCATGCCTCGTTCCACCAAGGAACTGGGGAGAGCCGGGGCAATTCGGAGGTGCGTGGTATTGAACGTTCTGCAGCTGTAAGAAGAACGTCTGTAATATGTGTGACCTCATCGTCGACACTGGGAAAGCGACGGTCATCGAATGTCGCTAGAGACAAAAAAAGTGTACAATCGGCTTGGGCAAACTTCCAGCGTCGCGGGCGCATATATGGCAGTTGAGGCTGCAGTCTAAGGACACATGGAAAGTGGTCACTCGATTGTGTATCATCAAGGGCGAACCATTCGAAGCGCCGAGCTAGTGGAACAGTACCGACCGCAAGGTCCAAATGAGATAAATTTGTCGTGGAGGCAAACAAAATGTGTGGACCCCAGTGTTGAGGCAAACTAGATCCGCTTGGTGGAAGACGTCTAGCAATAGTGAGCCACGTAGATAAGGATGTGGAGATCCCCAAAGCGGGTGGTGGGCATTAAAGTCCCCAACCAGCAAATAGGGGGTTGGAAGCTGACCAAGAAGATGAAGGAGATCAGCTCGTGCCATTGGTGTGGACGATGGAATGTATACAGCACAAAGAGAGAATGTGTATCCAGAAAGGGAAAGACGGACGGCGACAGCTTGGAAGGAAGTGTTTAAGTGGATTGGGTGATAATGGAGAGTATCATGGAGAAGAAGCATGAGTCCTCCATGGGCTGGAGTGCCTTCAACAGAGGGGAGATCATATCGGACGGACTGAAAATGAGGGAGAACAAAGCGGTCTTGGGGACGCAGCTTTGTTTCCTGAAGACAGGAGATGACTGGCGAGTAGGATCATAAGAGGATCAACAATTCATCCCGATTGGCTCGAATGCCGCGGATATTCCAGTGGATAATGGACATAGGGTGAACAGAAAATGGAGGAATGTGACCAAAGTTGCTGTCAACTCAACGACTGCTCAGAGATTGCGACCGACAGCATGGAGTGGCATTCAGCCGAAGGCAGAAGATCCTGATCCATAGGTTGTTCAGGAGCAGCTCCTGCCACCAGCGATCGGCCGGTTGATCGGCCGCCAGCAGTGCGCCTCGGTGACACAGAAGACAGCCGAGGGCGATTTCCGGCCAGGTGGTGCTGTAGATGGGACACGCCTTGGCGGAGAAGGAGAGGAACTGGGTTTCTTTGTAGCCTTCTTGGAATTATGATGTTTAGAAGAAGGAGGAACCGATGGTTGTGAAGTTGGGGTACGTAAAAAATCTTCACGAGTGTGCTCTTTTTTCAAAGTCTTGGTGTCTGACTTTTGGGCTCGAGATTTAGCAGAACCCGATGAAGGGTGAGCCATAGAGTGGGCAGGCGAAAGTGGGGAGGTTGAACGGGCAATCTTTGCGCTGGCCGATCTGACGACCGTGGTACTAAAGGTGAGGTTGCAAGTCTGCGTGGCCGCCTCCTTTGTTGGCCGAGGAGAGGCAAGGACAGTGCTGTATTTTCCTGTCTGAGGCACGGTGGGCTGTCGACTGGCGAATAATTTTTGAGCAGCAAAGGTCGACACCTTTTCCTTCACTCTGATTTCCTGGATGAGCTTTTCATCCTTAAAAACGGGGCAATCTCGAGAGGAAGCAGCGTGGTCACCCATACAATTGATGCAGCGAGGGGATGGAGGTGGACAAGCACCCTCATGGGCATCCTTGCCACACGTAACACATTTGGCCAGATTGGAACAGGACTGGCTGGTGTGATTGAACCGCTGACACCGATAGCAACGCGTAGGGTTCAGGACGTAAGGGCGAACGGAAATTATCTCCTAGCCTGCTTTGATTTTCGATGGAAGTTGAACTTTGTCAAATGTCAAGAAGACAGTGCGGGTTGGAATGATGTTCGTGTCAACCCTTTTCATAACCCTATGAACAGCCGTTACGCCCTGGTCAGACAGGTAGTGCTGAATTTCTTCGTCAGACAATCCATCGAGGGAGCGTGTATAAACGACTCCACGCGAGGAATTTAAAGTATGGTGTGGTTCCACCCGGACAGGGAAGGTGTGTAGTAGTGAGGTACGAAGCAATTTTTGAGCCTGGAGGGCACTGACTGTTTCTAACAATAGGGTGCCATTCCGTAATCGGGAACAAGACTTTACAGGACCTACAATTGCATCGACACCTTTCTGAATAATGAAAGGGTTGACAGTGGAGAAGTCGTGACCTTCGTCAGACCGAGAAACAACAAGGAACTGTTGCAACGATGGAAGAACTGTCTGTGGCTGAGACTCAGTGAACTTAGGCTTGTGAGCAGACATAGTGGAAGGTGAGGAAACCATTGCGGAAGAATCCCCCATGATTACCGGCGTCTCCGATGGCGCACTCCTCCTTTGTGGGGGCCCTCTCTGAGGGCACTCCCGCCTTAGGTGATTGTTCACACCTCAGGTCACACCTCCCGACAAACGGACGGAGGGACCAATCGGCACTTTCGGAAGGTATCAGCTCGGGTAATCACCCCTCCCTGGGCCTGGCCGTTACCAGGGGGTACGTACGTGTCCTACCTGTCTACCCGGGGTGGGGAATTACGCATTACCCCGTCACCGGCTACGCACAAAAAGGCATGGGTCGGCCTTCAGACATGCACAGGGAGGAAAAAAGAGAAAGGGAAAGGAAAGAAGAGGGGTCTCAAACGCCTGCGGGGAAAAGTGCAAAAAGAAGAGGGAAGGACAAAGGAAGGATGAAGACATACAAGCAAGGAAGGCGAAGAATGCGGTACATTTACGAGCATCCGTCTCTGGACGTAGGCACAAACCATACTCCCAGAGGGCGAGAACAGGAAGGAAAGAGCCAGAGGGGAGGGGGGGGGGGGCGAAGGTGGGGGATGGGGAAGGATGCGGAAAGAGAAGGTATGCAGCCCGGAAAGGAAGGAAGGCCACATTAGCTCGGGGTCCCGTGCTCGCTACACACGTATCCACAAAAGAGTTGTGGACCCCCTGGGGGGTGCTTCGACCTGTGTCAAAAGCACACGACAGTGACGTCACTGCCCCAGGCCAGTACACAGACCTTCGTGGCACACACACAATCGATCTCGTCGCCAGCTACCATATAGAGGTTACCAAAATGTTGTTATCGTGTCCAGTTTGATGACGCTACATGTAATTGCCAGCCTACAGGGTGCTACCCAAACTCAAAATCCGGGTCACAGTACGCACATCGGCTCGCACTGACACTTCGAGCTGCCGAAGCCCACAATTCGTGCGACAAACATTGTCCGTGCCACTCCGGAACGAGATGCCAAAGTATACAAATGCAGCACTATCTGGCACAACATCCCTACAACTCCACACTTCAAATGACTCTCGTATCACTGTGCACAGAACCTCTAACTGTACCCTGAAACTAAGCTCAGGTCAAAGGTTTCCACGGACTTCCTTCGTTACTGATGTGAGTGAACCAGTGATACGAATCTCCTTCCTACAGCACTTTCGCCTCACACCGAGTTTAGCAAACACAGCATTACTGCATCACGACACTGTGCAACTCGTCCCGAGGCTCTTCGGCCCGACGCCTCCTCATTCGTCAAACTGTCTCGTGCCGCACTGGGCATCGGCATGACGATGTCACGTACTCTACTGCACTAAAGGTGTGCTTTATAATGAATGACACAGCAGCTTTATCTGACAAAGCACTGGATGCACTTCGTACCAACAACGCAGCTCTAAATCAAAGCATACACAACGTGTCTGCTGCACTAGTGCAATGCAAGAGCTTTTCATTCACGCATCGCACAGCCAACATTGGCAATACATCTGCCACGTCCAATCTGGCCACCACGACTCACTGTCACTATGACCTGTTCTGTGCTGTCAGCGACCCCAAACACAAGTGATTACAGTGCACTCTGCCTCATCTCTGTGCATCCCTTCCTCCTCTTCCTCCTCCCCCCACCCCCCTCAAACCAAGGCATGAGTGAAAGGAGTTGTACAATGCACCACTCGTGCAGTAAGGTGCACCATATTCTCAAGACTTCCAGTCTCCCACAAAGCACACTGGCTGGAGCCAGCACATTTACGAGCTGGAAAAAGTGGCAATCTACATATTACAACCAGAGAAAGTCCGACCCTTGGACACACGATGGGCTTTCCCGATGAAACTGTACGGCATAATCCGTATCACTTCAGGCACGGGGGGTTACCTTCACATTCTCAAAGGTTACTGAATTTAGCATATGTAAGTAAGAAACGATGTAGGCTGCAGTACGTATTGGGAGATAAAGAAGCTTGCACAGGATAGAGTAGCATGGAGAGCTGTATCAAACCAGTCTCAGGACTGAAGACCACAACAACAAAGTAAGAAACACGTTTTTTTTGTTTTCTCCAAAAAATTCCTGCCTCAAGATACAGGCCTCCAAAGATGACACTGCGAACACTATTTTGAAGATGCGAATTTCAGAAATTTTTTTAAAATGCTGTATCTATGTAATAGCTGTAGATATTTTGTTAGAGCTTTTGTTATATGAAAGATAATTGCTTTATGATTACAATGGTATCCTCAGTTTGGACATATCTCTTCTCAAAGTTCTTTTATTGTCACCTTTTGAATTTTTTTATAATTTACAGAGAAAAAGGGAAAATTTTTTTTTTCTCTTCTCCAAAAGTGCCAATCCATAAAAGATTTTTTCTGTTGATTAGTGCCATGTAGTACTATATTCTCTGTAAAGGAGAGCATCCACTTTTAAGTTGGACAGGTTTTATTTTAAAAAAAGTCATTTCTTTAATTTTCAGGGGTAATGTGTGTCTTTGCTGAAGTTGTTTCTTACTAATTTCTTTGTTACAATGTTAAAAAAACATGTGTTCCTTACTTAGTCCTTCATTTTAACATATGCTAAATTCAGCATCATCTGAGATTATGAAGGTAAGATTTTTTCCTAGTCTACCTGAATTGATATGGACTATGCTGTACTGGGAAAGGACAGTTCCGTTATATCATGTGGTGATTACAGAGCTCTCAATGCTTGAACAATACACGTTAGTTACTGAATTCCAGATATTAATGACTTCACACATTCTCTAGTGGGTGCCACTACGTTCAGCATCATTGACTGCAGTATATAACTGTGAGTCCAGAGAACATCTCAAAGACCACAATAATCACACTGTATAGATTTCCCATTCCTATTAATGCCTTACACACTAATGCAGTATAGGTTGGCAGTGACTCACTGACAGCGTTATCTTCAAATTTGACTTTTCTTGCTGCCCTGCGGGATGTGACCATGGTCCTAAATGAGGATAAATTACAACTGTGGTAAGCAATAGTGACTTTTCTCAGACACATACGAAGTGCCACAGGCAACACACCCAACTCAAAACGAACAGAACTATTTTAGCAATTATTACCTCTACATAATTATCATGACCTGTAACAGTTTCCAGGCACCATAAATTTGCATCAGCATCTATAGTGGGCCGACAAAAAGCACAAAGTGCTCAGACTAGCCAAAGACTGCCTAGCAAAAGCGAGCACTTTCACTCATCCAATGCCCGATGCACAACTTGCTGTCACAACTGGCACTAGTGTAGTGGTTCAGCCATCGGTGTTGTCTTATGAGAGTTTATGGTGGGTGAAACACAACCACTTCGCTTCTCCAAAAAAAAATCCATGGCCCTGCAATCAAAATGATCGTGAATTACCTGCTGCTGTCTATGAAGCAGTCAGATATTTTGGGAAAGATATTGAAGGAAAACACATCATGAGCTATATGGATCACACACCACTTGCAGACACCATATGGCACCCATCAAGACTTTACTCCTCATCTCTACTTTTACTGCATAATATACAGCATATGTCTGGCATCTAGATCGCGCCGACAACATACTTGCAGACCACCTGTCACGAATCAATGTTATTTATACAACTAGATTATGACAAACTAGCAAAAGTCCAGAAGCACGATATGGCCATTACGGACATTCTTAACAGTGATTCCACCAATCCTCGCAAAGAATGCAGAATGGTCCCCAGGACTGACATCCAAATTCTGTGTGATTTCTCTCAGAACAAAATTGGACCACTAGTCCCCACACCAATATGCCACACGATTTTCAAACAATTACACAACCTGGTGCACACATTTGTTAGGCCCGCAGTATGTCTCATAAATGAATGTTTCATTTGCCCGAACACTGAACGTGACTGTTGAGCCTGTGCCCAACCTTGCTTGATGTGCCAATGCAGCAAAGCTGGTGCTCATATACAACCTCAACTAAGATACTTTGGTACATCACAAGCATGTTTTCAACACTTTAACTATGACATTGTCAGGCCCCCTTCCAGAATCTAAAGGTTACAGACACTTGCTATCACTTATTGACAGAGTTTCTCACTAGCTGGAATAAGTCCCAACTAAAGGCATTACAGCAGAATCAACAGCTCACGCATTCATCAGTGCTTGAACAGCTCAATTTGTTTGCCCGGAAATGATAATGAAAGACGAGGGAAGACAATTTGAGTTCACTCTAGTCAAGAAACTCTGTGATCTCAGTGGCATTACACATAATTGTTTGACTGCTACCACCCTCAGAACAATCGTCTTGGGGAGCAGTGGCCACAGAGGACTGTGGACTGAAGCCTTCCCGTGGGTGCTCTTAGGATTTTTGTATCACTTTCAAGAAAGACCTATGCGGATCACTAGCAGAAATATCACCGCAGTAGAATTCCCAGGGCTGGTCCAGAGGATGAAGAACCATATCAACCATATGCAGGTGTCATCGCCTACCTCACATACCAATCTAAACATTTTCGTGCACAAGGCACCGAGTGATTGTGAATTAGTAATACTAAGGGATTACATGATCTGGCCAGCTTTACAGCCAGCCTGCTCAGACCGTATAAAGGTTTAAAATGGACACTCAGACATTTGTAATTTTGGACAATGGAAAAGCAACAGTACTCTCATTAAGTTGCCTAAAACCAGTACGGATTCTGTGTGAAACACAGCTACTTCTACGTCTATACCTACACTCTGCAAAAGATGGTGAGCGGCACGGCAGAGTACCAGTTATTAGGGTTTCTTCCTGTTCCATTCACGTGTGGAGCGTGGGAAGAATAATTGTTTTAATGTCTCTGTGCATGCAGTAACGATTCTAATCTTATCCTCAAGATCCCTATGTGAGCTATATGCAGGAGGTTTTATTACATCCCTAGAGTAATCATTTAAAGTCGGTCCTTGAAACTCTTAACAGACTTGCTCGGGATAGTTTACGTCTGTCTTCAAGAGTATGCCAATTCAGTTCCTTCAGTATTTCTGTGACACTCTCCCAAGGATTAAACAAACATGTGACCATTTGTGCTGCTCTTCTCTATATATATACTAAATATTCCCTGTTAGTCCTATCTGGTACAGATCCCACACACTTGAGCAATATTCTAGAGCCGGTCGCACACGTGATTTGTAAGCAATCTCTTTTGTAGACTGAGTGCACTTCGCCATTATTCTACCAATAAACCAAAGTCTACCACCTGCTCTGTCCACAACTGAACCTGTGCGATCACTCTATTTCATATCCCTACAAAGTGTTACACCCAGGTGCTTGTGCGGGTTGGCCTATTCCAGCTGTGATTGCTTGACCTGCGGGGAACTGACCAAACAGTGAGGTCATCAGTCCCATTGGATTGGGGAAGGAAGTCGGCTGTGCCTTTTCGAAGGAATCGCCCCCGGCATTTGCCTGAAGCGATTTAGGAAAATCACGGAAAACCTAAATCCGGATGCTCAAATGCAGGTTTGAACAGTCATCCTCCCGAATGAGAGTCCAGTGTGCTAACCACTGTGTCAACTTGCTCGGTCCAACTGTGACTCATTGATGTTAGTCACAGGACACTATGTTTTTTCGTTACGTGAAGTGCAAAATTTTACATTTCTGAACACACAGAGCAAGTTGCCAATCTCTGCACCACATTGAAATCTTATCAAGATCTGAGTTAATATTAATGCAGCTTCTCTCACACAGTACTTCATTATAGATAACTGCAGCATCTGCAAAAAGCCTCATTTTACTATTAATATTATCTGCAAGATCACTAACACACAACATAAACAGCAAGAGCCCCAACATCCTTCCCTGGGGTGCACCGAAATTACTTCATATAATGATGATGACACTATCCAAGATAACATGCTGTGCTCTCCCTACCAAAAAGTCCTCAATCCAGTCACAAATTTCATTTGATACCCTATACAAGACTGTACTTTAACAATAAGCGTAGGTGTGATACTGAATCAAATGCTTTTCGAAAATCGACGAAGACTGCTTATATCTGGTTGTCTTGATCCGAAGCTTTGAATGTGTCATGTGAGAAAGTGCGAGTTGGGTTTCACATGATTGATGTTTTCAAAATAGAGGCTGGCTGGCATTTAGGTCATTCTGTTCAAAATACCTCATTACGTTTGAGCTCAGAATATGCTCTAAAATTCTACAAAAAATTATTGTCAAGGATATTGGACAGTAGTTATGTCAATCACTTCTACTACCCTTCTTATAGACAGGTGAGACCTGTGCCTTTTTCCAGAAACTGGGCAGGGATCTACGATAGATTATAGTTAGACGAGGGAGCTAACTCGGCCACGAATTCAGTATAACATCTGATAGGGATTCCATCAAGATCTGGAACTTTGTTCAATTTTAACAATTTCAGCTTTTTCTCAACACCACTGACACTACTACGAATCTGATTTGTCTTTTCATAGGTAGAGTATTTAAATGGGGCAATTCTCCTTGGTTTTCGTTTGTAAAGAAAAATTTTAAACAGGGTTAAGAATTTCAGCTTTTGCTTTGCTCCCCTGAATTTCAGTTGCTGTCTAATTTGTTTGGGGCCGGACACTAACTTTGATGCCATTAACAGCCTTTATATATGACCACAATTTCTTTGGATTTTGTGAAATGTCATTTGACAATATTCTGCTAAAGTAGTCATTGAAGGCACCATGCATTGCTCTCTTGACAGCAGAATGCGTGTCATTCAGCATCTCTCTATCTACAGCAGTACCCTGTTTTACAGTAATCTCTGTTTCTTTAGAAGTTTCTTTACAGTGCTGTATACCATGGAGGTTCCCTCCCATTATGAACTGTTTTAGTCGGTACATATCTATCCAGTGCATGGTCAACTATTCTTTTAAACTTGAACCAGAGTTCCTCTACATGCTCCTCACCTGTGACGAAAGTTTCAGGCTCCTCATTGAGATACGATGCTACACATTTTTTTATCTAGTTTACTGAACATATATATCATTCCGCTTGTTTTAGTTGGCCTTTGTACTTTGGTAATCATTGTTGTCATGACCATGTCATGCTCACTGATACCAGTTTTTATGTGGACATTCTCAAAGGGGTCGGGTGTATTTGTTGCCACTAGAACCAATATACATCCATCATGAGTGGGGTTCCGAACTATCTGTCCTAAGTAGTTTTCAGAAAAGGCAATTAGTAATGTTTCACAGGATGTTTTATCACACCCACCACTAACAAAACTGTTAATTTTCACAATTAATTGTTGGACAATTAAAGTCTCCACTGATGATTACAGTATTGTTGGGAAACTTACATACAACATACTGGAAGGTGTCGAACAGATTATCTAATGGTAAGACAGAGATTTAGGAACCAGGTTTTAAATTGGAAGACCATTTCCAGGGGCAGATGTGGACTCTGACCACAATCTATTGGTTATGAACTATAGATTAAAACTGAAGAAACGGCAAAAAAGTGGGAAATTGAGGAGATGGGACATAGATAAACTGACCACACCAGAGGTTTCTCTCACCACTATGAAAAGAGGGTTGTTTGTCCCCAAAAATAGCCTCAAATGACTGACGTCATCTAACTGGCACTAATAAACTCGAGAACGCAATCGGCTGAGCATGTGTCATCCGCTAAAATGGAAGATATATCAGGCGACAACTGTAGACGGGCACGTAACTGAGTAAAATAGGGGTACTCAAGTGAAAGGTGTCTTACCGTCCACAGCTGAGAGCAGTGGGGACAGAGTGGTGGTGGTGGTGGTGGTGGTGGTGGTGGTGGTGGTGGTGGTGGTGGGGGGGGGGGGGGGGGGGGATCGCCGCTTAAAAGATGTTGATGGCTAAAAAGACAGTGACCTATCCGGAGTGGAGTCTAGCTAAAATTACCTCCTCCCGACGACGCGTTCGGGAGGAAGAGGTCCAAGCACAGGGAAGAGCTTTCACGTCCCCAATTTATTATTGGGAAGTGTCGACCAATGCGTGTGCCATGAAAGAACAACACGACGACATAAAACACTGTGTAGATCAGCAAAGGGAATCTGCGAATAGCTGGCCGAAGAAGAGAGACTGCAGCCTTGACCGCTATATCGGCCACCTCATTTCGACAGATACCAACATGTCCTGGGATCCAGAGGAACGCCACGGAGACGCCCCCAAGTGGAGCAGGTGGAGGCAGTCCTGAATCCGGTGGACCAGAGGGTGCACAGGGTATAGAGCTCGGAGACTGAGGAGAGAGCTGAGAGAATATGAGCAGATAACATACTGTATCCACTGATGGCGACGGATGTATTGGACAGCCTGGAGAACAGCGTAAAGCTCCGCAGTATAAACCGAACATTGGTCGGGAAGTCTAAATCGATTGGGGGTGTTGCCAACAATATAGGCACTCCCAACACCAAACGATGTTTTTGAGCCGTCAGTGTAAATAAATGTGGCATCCTTCATTTGTGCACATAGAGCAGCAAATGCCTGAAGATAAACAAGAGAAGGGGTACCATCCTTGGGAAACCGACAAATGTCACGGAGCAGGCAGGTCCGGGGCCGGAGCCAAGGCGGTGCTGTACCCCAAGTTTTCAAGAAAGTTTTTGGGAAAGTGGAAGGAAAGAGAATGTAGCAGTTGACAGAAGTGGACTCCCGGTGATAGTAGAGAGGAAGGGCGACCTGCGTACCCTAAATCCAAGGAGGCATCGAAAAAAATGTCATGGGCCAGATTAGCATGCATGGAAGACAGATGGCTAGCATAACGACTCAGAAGGACAGCACGCCGATTGGACAGTGGAGGTTCAGCAGTCTCAGCATAAAGGCTTTCCACAGGGCTGGTGCAAAAAGCTCCAGACACTAAACAGAATCCACGGTAGTGGACAGGGTCGAGACGCCAAAGAATAGACGGCCGAGAAGAGGAGTAAACTATGCTTCCATAGTCCAATTTCAAGCGCACTAAGGTGTGATAGAGGAGGATAATGGCCACTCGGTCCGCTCCCCAAGAGGTGCCATTCAGGACACGGAGGGTGTTGACAGATCGCAGACAGCGAGCCAAAAGAGAGGAAACGTGGGAGGACCAGTCAGTTTTCTGTCAAACATAAGACCCAAGAATTTAGTGACGTCCGCGAATGGAAGGTCGACAGGGCTTAGATGTGGGGAAGGCGGAAGAAACTCCGTACAAAGCCAAAAATTGACACAAACGGGCTTACTGGGAGAAAAGAGGAAGCCGGTTTTGATGCTCCAAGAGTGGAGGCGATCGAGACATCCTTGAAGACATCGTTCAAGAAGGCTGGTCCGTTGAGAGCGGTAGTAGATCGCAAAATCGTCCACAAAGAAGGAGCCCGAGACATCAAGAAAGAGACGATCCATAACTGGATTTATGGCAATGGCAAACAGTACAACACTTAGCACGTAGCCCTGGGGTACCCCGTTTTCTTGTGAGAAAGTACGGGAGAGAGTAGTGTTCACCCGCACTTTAAACGTGCGCTCTGCCATAAATTCATGAAGAAAAAGGGGCAACCGACCTCAAAAGCCGCAAGAGAACAGTGTGCGGAGGATGCCTGTCCTCCAACAGGTATCGTATGCTCTCTCCAGATCAAAAAATATTGCTACTGTTTGGCGTTTCCTGAGAAAATTGTTCATGATATAAGTGGAGAGAGCAACAAGATGGTCAACTGCAGAACGGTGCTTTGAGAAACCGCATTGGGCAGGTGTTAAAAGGCTTTGGGACTCCAGTCACCAGGCTAAACGGCAATTCACCATACGCTCCAAAACCTTACAGACACTACTCGTGAGAGAAATGGGGCGATAGCTAGAGGGGAGATGTTTGTCCTTTCCAGGTTTCGGAACGGGAACGACGATAGCTTCCCGCCATCGTCTGGGAAAAGTACTGTCGGTCCAAATTCGATTATAAAGGTGAAGGAGGTAACGCTGACTATGGTATGATAAATGCATCAACATTTGGATGTGGATACCATC
Source organism: Schistocerca americana (assembly GCF_021461395.2). NCBI lineage: Eukaryota > Metazoa > Arthropoda > Insecta > Orthoptera > Acrididae > Schistocerca > Schistocerca americana. Next base: position 852,738,117 of record NC_060122.1, on the reverse strand, counting down.
CTGTCCTGGGGCGGAAGAGCGAGAAGAAGAGAGTGCGTGTTGGAGTTCCCGCATGGAGAAAACAGTATAATAGCTTTCACGATTTTGAGAGGAGAAAGCAAGAGGTTGCGCTTCCGCTGCACGTTTCTTCAGGAGACTCTGCACGTTACTTCAGGAGAAACGCTGGCGGGTAATTTGAAAGCTCGAAATCTCAGCAAAGTGTTGACCCAATGAGTTAGAAATTGCGACAGGGTCCAGTAATGTATCATGTGTGACAGTGAGCCCAGAGACCAGAGACTAGGCGCGCCAGATAACCGTCGAATCCGACTCCAAACTTCCGAGGAGGGAGCGAAGGTGTTCAATGAGCTAGTAAAGAAGTCCCAGCTTGCCTTCTTGCTATTGCGAATGACGCGACGGCATCGCGCATGGAACTGCTTGTAGCGGATACAGTTGGCCAAAGTAGGATGGTGCTGGAAAATGTGAAGAGCACATCGCCGCTCACGTATTGCGTCACGGCACGCCTCGTTCCACCAAGGAACTGGGGAGAGCCGGGGCAATTCGGAGGTGCGAGGTATTGAACGTTCCGCAGCTTTAAGAATAACTTCTGTAATATGAGTGACTTCATCGTCGACGCTAGGAAAGTGACGGTCATCGAATGTTGCTAGAGACGACAAGAGTGTCCAATCAGCTTGGGCAAACTTCCAGCATCTCGGGAGCATAGATGGCACTTGTGGCTGCAATCGAAGGACACATGGAAAGTGGTCACTCGAGTGTGTATCAGCAAGGGCGAACCATTCAAAGCGCCGAGCTAGTGGAACAGTACTGACCGAAAGGTCCAAATGAGAGAAATTTGTCATGGAGGCAGACAAAAATTTAGGGTCCCCAGTGTTGAGGCAACCAAGATCTGCTTGGTGGAAGACGTCTATCAATAGTGAGCCGCGCGGACAAGGATGCGGAGATCCCCAAAGCGGGTGGTGGGCATTGAAGTCCCCAACCAACAAATAGGGCGGCGGAAGCTGACCAAGAAGATGAAGATCAGCTCTTGCCACTGGTGTGGACGACGGAATGTATACAGTACAAAGAGAGAAGGTGTATCCAGAAAGGGAAAGATGGACAGCGACAGCTTGGAAGGAACTGTTTAGGGGGATTGGGTGATAATGGACAGTATCATGGAGGAGAATCATAAGTCCCCCACGTGCTGGAGTGCCATCAGCAGAGGGGAGATCAAACCGGACTGACTGAAAATGAGGGAAAACAAAGCGATCGTGGGGATGCAGCTTTGTTTCCTGAAGACAGAAGATGACTGGCGAGTAGGATCATAAGAGGATCGACAATTCATTCCGATTGGCTCAAATGCCGCAGATATTCCAATGGATAATGGACATAGGGTGGACAGAAAAGGGAAGACTGTGACCAAGGTTGCCCTCAACTCAATGACTGCTCAGAGCTTGCGACCGACAGTGTGGAATGGCATTCAGCTGAAGGCAGAAGAACCTGATCCATAGGTTGTTCAGGAGCAGCTGCTGCCACCAGCGATCGGCCGATTGATCGGCCGCCAGCAGTGCACCTCGGCAACACAGAAGACGGCCGAGGGCGATTTCCGCCAGGTGGTGCTGTAGATGGGACACGCCTTGGCGGAGAAGGAGAGGAACTGGGTTTCTTTGTAGCCTTCTTGGAAACAGGACGTTGAGATGAAGGAGCAATCGATGGTTGTGAAGGTGGGGTACGTAGAAAGTCTTCACGAGTAGGCTCTTTTTTTGGAAGAGGTTGTAGAGAGCTTCAGGGAGAGCATAAGGGAACAATTGACAAGAATGGGGGAAAGAAATACAGTAGAAGAATGGGTAGCTTTGAGAGGCGAAATAGTGAAGGTAGCAGAGGATCAAGTAGGTAAAAAGACGAGGGCTAATAGAAATCCTTGGGTAACAGAAGAAATATTGAATTTAATTGACAAAAGGAGAAAATATAAAAATGCAGTAATGAAGCACGCAAAAAGGAATACTAACGTCTCAAAAATGAGATCGACAGGAAGTGCAAAATGGCTAAGCAGAGGTGGTTAGAGGACAAATGTAAGGCTGTAGAGCCGTATATCACTAGGGGTAAGATAGGTACTGCCTACAGGAAAATTAAAGAGATCTTTGAAGGAAAGAGAACCACTTGCATGAATATCAAGAGCTCAGATGGAAACCCAGTTCTAAGCAAAGAAGGGAAAGCAGAAAGGTGGAAGGAGTATATAGAGGTTCTATACAAGGGAGATGTTCTTGAGGACAATATTATAGAAATGGAAGACAATGTATATGAAGATGAAATGGGAGATATGATACTGCATGAAGAGTTTGACAGAGCACTGAAAGACCTAAGTCGAAACAAGGCCGCGGGAGTAGACAACATTCCATTAGAACTACTGACAGCCTTGAGAGAGCCAGGCCTAATAAAACTCTACCATCTGCTGAGCAAGATGTACGAGACAGGTGCAATACCCTCACACTTCAAGAAGAATATAATAATTCCAACCCCAAAGAAAGCAGGTGTTGACAGATATGAAAATTGCCGAACTATCAGTTTAATAAGCCACTGCTGCAAAATACTAACATGATTTTTTTACAGACGAATGGAAAAACTGGTAGAAGCCGACCTCAGGGAAGATCAGGTGGATTCCGTAGAAATGTTGGAACATGTGAGACAATACTGACCCTACGACTTATCTTAGCTAAAGCTTTTGACAATGATGACTGGAATACTCTCTTTCAAATTTTGAAAGTGGCAGGGGTAAAACACAGGGAGCGAAAGGCTATTTACAATTTGTACAGAAACCAGAAGGCAGTTATACGAGTTGAGGGACATGAAAGGGAAGCAGTGGTCCCGGAAGGGAGTGAGACAGGGTTGTAGCCTCTCGCTGATGTTATTCAATCTGTATATTGAGCAAGCAGTAAAGGAAACAAAAGAAAAATTTGTAGTAGGAATTAAAATCCACGGAGAAGAAAAAAAAACTTTGAGGTTTGCTGATGACATTGTAATTCTGTCAGAGACAGCAAAGGACTTGGAAGAGCAGTCGAACGGAATCGATAATGTCTTGAAAGGAGGATATAATATGAACATCAACAAAAGCAAAATGAGGATAATGGAATGTAGTGTAATTAAGTCGTGTGATGCTGAGGGAATTAGATTAGGAAATGAGACACTTACAGTAGTAAAGGAGTTTTGCTATTTGGGGAGCAAAATAACTGATGATGGTCAAAGTAGAGAGGATATAAAATGTAGACTGGCAATGCCAAGGAAAGCGTTTCTGAAGAAGAGAAATTTGTTAACATCGAGTATAGATTTAAGTGTCAGGAAGTCATTTCTGAAAGTATTTGTATGGAGTGTAGCCATGTATGGAAGTGAAACATGGACGATAAATAGTTTGGACAAGAAGAGAATAGAAACTTTCAAAATGTGGTGCTACAGAAGAATGCTGAAGATTAGATGGGTAGATCACATAACTAATGAGGACGTATTGAATAGAATTGGAGAGAAGAGAAATTTGTGGCACAACTTGACTAGAAGAAGGGATCGGATGGTAGGGCATATTCTGAGGCATCAAGGGATCACTAATTTAGTATTGGAGGGCAGTGGTGGTGGTGGTGGTGGTGGTGGTGGTGGTGGTGGTGGTGGTGGTGGTCAGTGTTTAACGTCCCGTCGACAACGAAGTCTTTATAGACGGAGCGCAAGTTCGGGTTAGGGAAGGATTGGGAAGGAAATCGGCCGTGCCCTTTCAAAGGAACCATCTCGGCATTTGCCTGAAACGATTTAGGGAAATCACGGAAAACCTAAATCAGGATGGCTGGAGATGGGATCGAACCGTCGTCCTCCCGAATGCGAGTCCAGTGTGCTAACCTGGAGGGCAGTGTGGAGGGTAAAAATCATAGAGGGAGACCAAGAGATGAATACACTAAACAGATTCAGAAGGATGTAGGTTGCAGTAGGTACTGGGAGATGAAGAAGCTTGCACAGGATAGAGTGGCATGGAGAGCTGCATCAAACCAGTCTCAGGACTGAAGACCACAACAATAATAACAACAACAACAACAGCAACAACAAACAGCTGAACTGAGGTTTTTGGTTACATCAGGAGATGAGTCTGATGGGCAAAAGAAGGATCCAATGATCACTTTATGTCCACCCCTGATACTGAGTCTTGCCCAAATAATTTCACATGCAGCTTCAATTTCTATCTTTGTGGATTTGAGTTTCTTGTCTACTGCAAAAAATACACCACCTCCACTTCCCATCTGCTTATACTTCCGATACACACTTAAATTTTCTCCAAAAATCTCACTGCTATCAATTTCAGGTTTCAACCAGCTTTCTGACCTAGTAGTATGTGAGCTTCACTGCTTCCCATGAGTGCTTCGAACTCTGGCACTTTGCTGCGAATGCTTCGGCAGTTTACCATAAGTAGGCTATTTAATACTCTCGCCTGTGGAGGGCATTTCTTTTGCTCTTACACTGATACTTCTGGGTTTCCGACAGTTATTGTTATTGGGACTGGATGGAGAATCACCTAATCTGAAAAACCCTTGTGTGCACCCTATACACAGTCAGCTACCTGAGTAGCAGCATGTGATGTGTAGTGCACACCTGACATACATGGGGGGGGGGGGGGGTGACACTACAGTTTTCAATCCTACGGTGCAAGTCCAGGAAGTCGCAGCCTAGCTTGTCACAGACACTTCAAAGTCTTTCGGCTGTCCTTCCACTCAATGCAGAAACAAAGGGCACAATCAGTTCTGAGCCCAGATGACAGGCTTCATTTGTTCCAACATGCACCACAATCTGTAGTTGGTTGCATCCTGTTCCCTCAATGGCAGCCGGAATAGCCTCTTTAACATGTTGAATGAGTCCCCCTACATACTACAGGTGGCCCACGAAGCCAAGATCAGTCTAATGGAATGGGAAGAAGCCCTAATATGCGATATAATGGTAAGTACCATTTACCACACACTTAATAGTAATTTACGGAGTACAGATGTAGAAGAAAACGACTAAAGTTAATCCCAAAATGAGCTACAACTCATACATACCATTGTCTTCCATTTGCTCTAACACATCTATAATACATTGTTGCTGTTTAGGATAATGCATAAACTCAGCTTGAAAAATGTTTGTCGGGATAAATTTCCCCTTAGGCAACACATTGATCAGCGCTTTGTACACTTCCAAATCCTTGTGCACGCCAAACTCCTTCATGTGTTTCATAGCCGAATAGATAAATTCTACATGTCCACGTCTTTGAACCGAACTATTCTCATATATATGAACCATTTCTAGATACGTTTCTTTACTCTTGTCCTTGATATTCTCGAAATCTTCGGCTTTTATCAGCTGTCTCTTGTATGTGTTGTCCTTCTCCAACAGTCGACGGGCACTATGAATTTGCCTAACGTAATAAAATAAATTCTCTGCATGGTCAGATGGCCTTGTCTTTCGTCGATGCTCGTGTAACACGCATCGCAATTTTGTACATATCATAGGAAAACTCCTCCTATACATTGTCTGCAAATCTCATCACAGCAAATATAAACTTTATCACTCCTCTGGCTTCGGAACATGCCAGATGACACCCATACAGATAAAGTTAATTATTCCACAACACACTGTATAATGTTGTTCAAATATACAACTGTAGAAAAAAAGAACCGATCGTGATTACTAGCAGTGAGAGGTTTATAACCATCTCACACCGCACACCGGCAATACAACCAAGCGTCTTTGACCCACGTTCAACGCTTATATGTAGACAGATGCACCCATTGTCATTTCACACGTCTTCATGGGTAGTACAGTACATGATTCAGGTGTGATAAGGCGATAGCTTTCCACAAATTAATTCAGTGGCCTCGTTTGGACAAAAAAAATTATGACTGGAAAACAAACACCTTGTAACAGTTTTTGATTTTCACTGACTGATGTAAATAAAATTATATTTTTCTTTGCTTTTTTCAGTGTTTGATATAAATACAGCTATGTTTCAGTGCTTGTTAGCTGATTAATATTGGCTGATTTATTTTGAGGGATTTTCCGCAGTGGCTGTGGATTTAGCAACTGTACGTACGAAGAAAAAAAAAACTGTGAAACTCAAAGATATTGCTCGACACGTTAGTGGAGATGTGTTGTTGTGGGAAGAGAGTTATTTTGAATTTTTGACAATGAAGTTCAGAGCAGTTGAATGAGACATTTCATTTTACGTGTGGAGTTTCTCGTTCCTGATTGCTGCAAGAGCTCATAAAAATGACTGATAAGGAATATGCAGGTCTTTCGGTAGGTGATATTTGCTTTGCACTTTGCGCCCATGTTTACGGCACCGCGATACGTATCACTCACAGCTCACACTAAACAACACTACAGCAGTAGTGGCAAAGATAGATTTTGTATTAGGCTTGATAGCGATCTATTTAAAATATGCAGATAAGATAGCACGTGACATATCTTTCTTTCTACAACAGGGCATCCGTTGATGTAAATGATCAAAGCAGATATGCGGTACTTAAATGTACTGTAAATGAAATTGTGAAGAAATCTGTAGGCAACACAGCATCAGATACTATCAGTAATTTTATTTTTTGAACGAATTGAGAAAACACGACACATTGTCAGTCTAAAGTAAGTCAGTTCAGTGTAAGAATGAGAAAGATTGCGTCGCTACCATGGATTATTGTGTTTTTAGAAATCCGTGTTGACTAGTTATGTTTGTTGATGCATGATTGAAATTGTAAACCGAAGTGGTAGTTCATTATACATACAATTATACTTATTCATTGAATTATATTTAGGCACTAGTAATTATCTTCACAGGATTGGCTACTGGCTTAGTACTGTATGAATTTACCACCATGACTGATGCTTAATCAGATTGCAAAAATTAAAGATAATTTATTTTTGTGAGTTAGCTGAATGTGATAAAATGAGATATGTAAAAAGCTATGGACGAGGCTTTTTATTTGCTATGGATTTTACTGTCTTCATAAATTTTGTGCTACTTACATGAATTAAAAGCTTATGAATGTTGGCTGTTTTTATTGTAATAGTTCTTATATGAAGATATTTTGTATCTTATGGGACTACAGGGGTATTGGATGTGCGTTACATTTAAGATAATTCTACACAAAATATTTTTACTCAGGCTGACATGTAATTTCGTATCTCTTTACCCATACACATGCATGAAGACTGTACTTCAACATAATATGTATGTAACGCTGTTAGAGATTTAGAAACCTGGGATTTTTTTACTAGAAATCGCTACATGAGATATGATACAAATAGTAAAGGGTAAGGCAATCAGCCGCAAATAACTTTTATTGCAAATCCGTATTTTGCTCAATGTTTGGAAGTCTTCAGAGCTGTAACAGTAAGTTAAAATGTTAAAGGGACTTTATATATACACACAATTCCAACTGAACTGGTCATGTCGAGGGTTGAGTGCAATCAGTCCTGTTGGGACTTACTGGTTTTAATGTTTTAACTTACATTTACTGCACTGAAGGTGACCACACTGTGACCGAAAGGTGGTTGTGCAATAAACATTATTTGCGACTGATTGCTACAGGGTCACGGCACCACATATGGCCATCGTAAGGCCAGTTCAAGATATGCAACATGTTAACTATGGGGGGAAAGAAAGGTTACTTCAAAATATTGTTATAATATATAATATTGTTTCAAAGACTGTACGTGGGAACAAATGTTCTAATTTTTATCGAAGAAGGGGGGGAAAAAATACAAAAATGGTGTATTTCATCAGTTTTGGCTGTATTAACTATAGCAATGGTCAGTCAGGTCTCCACTTTTGGCCACTGATTGTTATAATAAAACTGGAGAGAATGTAAATTGTTCTTTATACAAGCGTATAAGAAAACAAGTGTCCATAAAGTAAATAGAAGTTACAGCAGTTGAGTGGAACAGTATTGTAATGATTGAACTAGTAACAAATTATTAATTCCACTTTAGGAACCAGAAAGAGGTTTCACCCGTATTAAAAACCCTGTAAGGGTAAGATAACATATCCTTATCATTCAGAGATTCAGATACTTTCTGCTACCAGTTTCTAATTTTTCCCCTGCAATATGAACTCTGGCCTCATTAACATTCAGCATCTTTTACACCAAAACTTTCTCTCTCTCCAAAAAACCATATAATCACTTTTTCCCTGGTTGATTGTTTGCAATGCAGCCTTAGAACTAAACAAATGTGGCTTTTCAATAAGCTTATGCATAGATACATAGTCTCTCCTTAGTAAATGGAACCCCCATGTTGGAACAGTCCAGAACCAAGTCCATCAACATATAACCCCCCCCCCCCCCCCCCCAAAAAAAGAAAAAAATTGTAGTAAGGGCCACACTGCCCAGTAGATTTCTGTGGAAGTAGAGTTGTAATTTAATGTTTTTGCGGCTTTGTGTAACTTGTTTGCAGCAGCAACCGTCATTCCCTTAACAGTAGCCAACAGTGTATTTTTTACATCGCTGACAGAATATTGAAATCTGTTATCCTCAGGGTGTCTAAAAAAACTTTGAGTTAAAAATGTTATCATTTTGTAATTTGTATTGCATATTTTGAAACATGGAAAGGATAAATTACTATGAGATGGTCGAGCATGACTATTAGTTAGGTCTATCTTGGTATAAAAATAACAGAAATATTTTAAATAAACCCACTTTAATAAAATGTGCTTAGTTTCCAGCCAGATATATATTATAGATATTTTTGTATAAATTTTAAAACTTGCCAAAACAGGACACACTCAGCTTGTCTTTTACTTATGGCCATAAGCATGGCAATAACAGGGAACCAAGAATAAATATGGTTCTGTTAATGGCCATAGATGTTTAATAGTATGTGTTCGGGTTGTACGAGACCTTACATTTGTATAAAATGAAACTATTAATACTTGACTTTACCTATGCCCAGATTAAGTTGCAGTAAGTGGGGTAGTGGCCAAACCTGCTATATGGCTGCTGGCAAATCCGTTTCCACGTGGAACCAAACCTGATATAGCACAAAGACAGCATACTGTTAAATATAAACCTAAACAATTACATAGGAGCAGTAGGTGCAAGCTCAGATTAGGAGAGGAAATCAGCCATGTCCCTTAAAATAACCACCCTGGTATTCATCTTAAGTGATTCATGGAATTTGCCAGAAATCTAGATCTGGGTCATCTTTATGTTAAGTAGCAATCTGTCTTCTCCTACATTGTTGATATTCCTACCTGGAGTTTTCATTACTTGATTCTGACAAGAAACATAACTTTTAATTGTGATAGCACACAGGCAGTCAACTATCCTCCCGAAGATGCTTTGGTGACACATGGGAAATGCGTAAATAAGGAATTAGCATGAAACAGTAGTCATTCGTTGTCTTATGCATTTGCTTAATAACTATTGAGCCACTTAGAAGGGATTACAACAGTGTTGATTGACTTTCTTCACGTTTAAAATAGTCTTGGGACCTATAAATTGTAGAATCTTTGAAGAGAGTAAATTAACTTTTCCTGCAGACTTGAATATTTGATGTAGCTTTTGACTGTCATATATTGAAAATTGTATTGAATTACACTTACTTTTTTTTTTTTTTTTACTTATGATAGATCACTTCTCAACAACAGACATTCATTAAGCTGAGTTGAAAAAAAAGTTACAGTCTTAGGAATACCAAAATTTCTTCATCACCTATTCTTGATTCTTCTGCAATACAAGGTCAATACTATTAAAATTTTACAATATGAAGGCGCTGGTGTGGTACCTCAACTAGCTCCTACACATGCCTAGGCCTGCATGCTCACATCCTGTCTCCAAATTATGCAGCTCCTAGCGTCAGTTTTCCTGTAGTTGCTTATCAGTTAGCTTTAAGAGATGTTGCAGTGAGAGAAAGTAGATTTCTAAGCAATATTACAATGCATTTGCCCCTGAACAATGATAGTAGAGCAGTACTTGGAGATTGTTGTGAGTGCTTAGAGAAGACTACGTTGTTAAAGTATGTTCATTGTTTTTTAGAATGGTAGAAAGAATGAAGTTCTGCTCAGATTGTCCTAATTTACTAATGTAGCTGTACTGTGGAAATCAATGAGGGTTCTAGTATCACGCAGAGGAGTACTTGGTATCATCTCCACCTGCATTTCAGTTATGTTAAAAGTCCATGGTACAGTACATTAGAGACGCTTTTTCATAAAATTGTACAATATATTGATGGAAGACTGATAATGATATGACTGAAGGGTAGTTCAAAAGATTTGGTATTAATACAGGTATATATGCCTACCAGCTAGCACAGAGATGAGGAAGTGGAAGAATATTATGAGAAAATACAAGAACTCATCGAGAAAGAAAATAGAAATGCTTGCATTATCGTCATGGGGGACTGGAATGCAGTGGTGGGTGAAGGAAGAGATGAAGATACAGTAGGAAAATTTGGATTAGGAATAAGAAATGAGAGAGGTGAACGACTAATTAGTTTCTGTAAAGAAAATTCATTAGCAGTGGGCAACACATTATTTGAACACCACAAAAGGAGACGTTACACATGGATATCAAACTTGAATAGGGAAAGATATCAGCTGGACTACATCCTGATACAAAAAAGGTTTAGGAACTGTTTGAAGAATGCTAAAGCTTATCCAGGAGCGGATATAAATTCAGACCACAACCTAGTGATGGGAGAAATACAAGTGAAGTTGAAAAAAGTCTGGAAAGGTAAAGCAAAGGAAAGACTAAACATAGAAAGACTCAAAGAGGTAGGAAAGGCATCAGATTTGGAGAACAGATTTATGGAAAAGTGGCAAAGAGGTAGTGTTGATGAAAGTGGTAATGACAAGTGGATAAAAATGAGGGAAGGACTTGTGGACTCTGTCAAAGAAGTACTAGGAATTAGAGTATCCCAAAGCACAAGGAAAAAATGGATAATAGAAAACATGTTGAAAAAGATGGAAGAGCACAGAAAGTGGAAAAGTGTAGAAACTGAAGAAGGCAAAAAGAGGTACAGGAAACTGAATAATGAATTAAGAAGAGAAACTGAAGAAGCAAGAAAAAAATGGATGAAACAGAAATGCAACGAAATAGAGAAAATGGAGAGAGAGGGAAAGTATGAAACTATGTATAGACTAGCTAGTGAGATAGTTTTTGGATGTAAAAGAAAGAGGAATAACATGGAAATAGAAAGAGCGGATGGTACTCTAGCAGAAGAACCACAGGAGGTTTTGAACAGATGGCAAGAATATATTGAATGTCTGTATAAGGGGGATGAAATGCAAAGCGAAATTAAGGTTGAAGAGGAGCAATATGTGCCGGAAGATGGAAAGGGATTTACCATCTTGGAAGCGGAAGTAGAAAAGGTGCTGAAGGAGATGAAGAATAGGAAGGCATGTGGAATATACGATTTACCAGCAGAACTGTTGAAGAGCCTGGGAAACAAGGCAAGAGAAGAAATAGTCTACCTCTGTAACGAGATATATGACAAAGGGGAATGGCCTGAGGACTTCGCTGCAACAGTTATAATACCAATAGAGAAAAAGAGAAACACTAAAAAATGTGAAGAACACCGGTCCAGTAATCTAATTTCTCATGCAGCTAAAGTCTTGCTGAGAGTGTTGAATAGAAGGTTATATGGCAAGCTGGATAGAGGGATTGCAGAGGAGCAGTTTGCATTTAGAAGAGGAAAAGGAACAAGAGATGCTATTGGCCTGCTAAGAACTATAGGGGAAAGATATATGGAAAAGGGTAGAGAAATCTTTGCTGTTTTTATGGATTCAGAAAAGGCTTTTGACAGAGTTCAGTGGGACAAGCTGATGGATATCTTGAAGAGGAAAGGAGTAGATTGGAAAGAGAGACGACTGATACAGAATCTATATTTACACCAGAAAGTAAAGATAAGGATTGGAAATGAAATGTCAGAAGGAAGCAGCATTGGACAAGGTGTCAGACAAGGTTGTTGCCTTTCCCCACTGTTGTTTAACGTATACCTTGAAGAGATTGTTGCGAAAAGCTTAGATGGGAAAAGAGGAATATGTATTGGTGGAAAAGAGAATAGAATGTATAAGATTTGCTGATGACATGGTATTAGTGGCAGAAAGTGAGCGGACAGTGAATAACATGCTGAAGGATCTGAATGAAGCTTGTGTGTAATATGGGATGCAAATAAACACAGCAAAAACAAAGAGTTCTGTCATCTGTACAAGACACAGACTGTCCAATATTAAAATAGGACAATCTACCATTAGCCAAGTAAGTGAATTTAAATATCTCGGAAGCACAATAACAGAAGACTTGAGATGTCACCAGGAGGTGAAAACTCAAATTGCCATAGCGAAGGAGGCATTCAACAGAAAGAGGAGACTCTTATGTGGCAAATTAGATAAAGGACTAAAGAAAAGGCTTGGCAAATGTTTTGTCTGGAGTGTGGCACTATATGGGGCAGAAACATGGACACTGAGATGAGAGGATGAAAAAAGGTTAGAAGCATTTGAGATGTGGATGTGGAGGAGAATGGAGAGAATAAGCTGGATGGAAAGAGTGAGTAATGAAAGAGTATTGGAAAGGGTTGGTGAGAGATGTCTGCTGAAGGTTGTAAGAGAAAGGAAAAAGAACAGGTTGGGACATTCATTGAGAAGGGAGTGCTTGCTAGTAGATGCTTTGGAAGGATTGGTTTGTGGGAGAAGACTGAGAGGAAGAAAGAGATACAAGATGGTAGACGACATAAAGGGAAGAGGAAATTATGCAGACCTGAAGAGGATGGCAGAAGACCGGACAGCCTGGAGAACTACCGTGTGAAAACCTGCCTTTAGGCAGAACACTGATGATGATGATGATGATGATGATGATTTCATAAAATGTATTCACAAATAGTGAATACAATATTACATCAGCCGTATGGTTTACTATAGACATACGAAAATTTGGGTTGGCTCAGGACTCAAACTGGACTTCCTGTTTGTCGATGGCTGTTGCCTCAACCACTTTAGTTATCCATGCACGCCACCTGGGCTGACCCAAACCTGCACACCCCATAGTACTCACACACTGTTCATAGGAGGAGACAATGTTCTTCTTGTCTGTTTCCCATGCTTTAGCGTGAAGTACAGTTTGTGCAGTGCCTGTATTTCAAGTGTATGTATAGTTTGATGCGAATGTCTTTCAGACATGCATGAATATCTGAAGGAACAGACACTGCTGGCGATTTACAGTGATATTAATGATGATATACATTTGTGTTGAACTACACAAATACTGCACTAACTGTAGACGCTTTTTTGTTTGCGGGTAACACACGCCTCGAGTATAGCAGATGTTTTTATCACTTCATGGGAAAGGAAATGTGTGAAAAAATTCACATTGTGTAATTTCATTGTACATAAAAAAAGACTACCTTTTTATTGTGATCCTACATGGAAGACACTTTTTGAGATTTTATTTTTTTATTATTTTTATTCATCCAAGGACCATCTCACAATGGTACAATAATTTTCATTGTAATACGGTGAAAATCAATAGCTGAAGTTGCAGAATACGTATCTACACCCTATAAGGATAGAACTGGTTGTGGGCCATGGCCTTGATGGAGGAACCATCCTGGCATTTGCCTGAGGTGATGCAGGAAAGCCCAAATCAAGATGGGCGGACAGAGTGAACCCCATCCTCCCAAATATGAGGTTTGTGTCTTTAATAGTTGATTGCCTCATTCGATAGGTCCCTATTATACACTTTTCTTTGATTTACACACAATTAGCTTAATATAATTTATAACACATAGTTAGTTAGTTTCATGTTCTATGGACCATTTTGTACAATAAATCATAATGATATTGAACAAGTCATTTTACATTCAGATCACAAAGTAATTTGTAAATACAGCTACAATCTGAGCATTTTTATAAGATGATTTTTTTTTTTACACACACACACACACACACACACACACACACACACACACACACACACACACACACACAGACAGACACAGAGAGAGAGAGAGAGAGAGAGAGAGAGAGAGAGATGTTAGTAAATTCTTACCCACCGCCTTTTACACATTACAGTAACAGAAATTATTCTATGGAATGTGTGTTGTCAAGGCGAAACTTTTTCAGTTTGTTTTCAAATTTTACTTATCTTTCTATCAGACATTTTATATCACTGGGTAAGTGATCAAAAATTTTAGTTGCAGCACTGTGCAATCCTTTTTGTGCCAAAGAAAACTTTAATGTGGAGTAATTAACGTCATTGTTCATTCTGGTATTGTACTTAAGTACATAATTGTTCCCTTTGAACTGCAGTGGATTGTTTGTAACAAACTTGAGTGAGTAAATATACTGTGGAGCAGTAGTCAGAATGGCAAACTCCTTAAACAGATGTCTACAAGATGATAGTGAGTGAGCACCCCGTAATATTCTTACAGCACTTTTTTTTTTTGAGCAATGAAGACTTTCTTTCTTAAAGATGAGTTTCCCCAGAACGTTTTTCCATATGACATGTTGAATGAAAATTTGCAAAATATGTCAACCAACTAATTTGTCTCTCCCAAAGATTTGCAAGGAGTCTTAAGTGCACATGTGGCCGAACTAAATTGTTTTAGGAGTTCCAAACCATGTTGATTCGGGTTTAAATTGTCATAATATGGACACCTAGGAAATTTGAAGTTTCCATCATATTTGTTACTTTCTCTCATTTGTTACACAAGTGAAAGCGATGGTAAGTATATCATTGGTGTAGTAATCCTCGTTTTGCAGAACTTAAGATGTTGTCTTTTTAAAACTGGGGGTGAGACCATTTGCAGAAAACCAGTCAATAATACTTTTAAGAACTTTGTTCACCAGTTTTTCTGTTGTTGTACATATGATTGGATTGATAACAATATTAGTGTCATCTGCAAAAAGAACTAATTCTGCATGTTGTATATTAGACAGAAGATTCTTTATGTGTATGAGGAGTAATAGTGGACCTGAAACGGAGCCAAGGTGGAATCTCATTCAGAATAATGTCCCTGGACTTCACTGGGTGAATTACTAAAGTACAGCTTCATTATCTGTTGGTTTGCTATACCATCAATCACATAAAATTTCAATTTATCCAGGAGCATACTGTGATTTCCTGAGGGTATTAGTGTTGCTCACGTGAGATACTGTTCTAGAATGTATCACCTTCTCACAAATTTTGGAAAATGTCAGCAGTGAAACAGATCAGTAGTTAGTTACATCTCTCCTGTAATCTTTCTTAAAGAGGGGTTTGATAACGACGTATTTCAGTCTCTCTGGAAAAATGCCCCGAGTTAGTGATGCATGCAATATTTCAGAGAAGACCAGGTTTATTATATGAGAACAAATCTTTAGTTGTTGTTGTTGTTGTTGTGGTCTTCAGTCCTGAGACTGGTTTGATGCAGCTCTCCATGCTACTCTATCCTGTGCAAGCTTCTTCATCTCCCAGTATCTACTGCAACCTACATCCTTCTGAATCTGCTTAGTGTATTCATCTCTTGGTCTCCCCCTATGATTTTTACCCTCCACGCTGCCCTCCAATACTAAATTGGTGATCCCTTGATGCCTCGGAACATGTCCTACCAACCGATCCCTTCTTCTGGTCAAGTTGTGCCACAAACTTCTCTTCTCCCCAATCCTATTCAATACTTCCTCATTAGTTATGTGATCTACCCATCTAATCTTCAGCATTCTTCTGTAGCACCACATTTCAAAAGCTTCTATTCTCTTCTTGTCCAAACTATTTACCGGCCATGTCTCACTTCCATACATGGCTACACTCCATACGAATACTTTCAGAAATAACTTCCTGACACTTAAATCTATACTCGATGTTAACATATTTCTCTTCTTCAGAAACGCTTTCCTTGCCATTGCCAGTCTACATTTTATATCCTCTCTACTTCGTCCATCATCAGTTATTTTGCTCCCCAAATAGCAAAACTCCTTTACTACTTTAAGTGTCTCATTTCCTAATCTAATACCCTCGGCATCACCCAACTTAACTCGACTACATTCCATTATCCTCGTTTTGCTTTTGTTGATGTTCATCTTATATCCTCCCTTCAAGACACCATCCATTCCGTTCAACTGGTCTTCCAAGTCCTTTGCTGTCTCTGACAGAATTACAATGTCATCGGCAAACCTCAAAGTTTTTATTTCTTCTCCATGGACTTTAATACCTACTCCAAATTTTTCTTTTCTTTCCTTTACTGCTCGCTCAATATACAGACTGAATAACATCGGGGAGAGGCTACAACCCTGTCTCACTCCCTTCCCAACCACTGCTTCCCTTTCATGTCCCTAGACTCTTATAACTGCCATCTGGCTTCTGTACAAATTGTAAATCACCTTTCGCTCCCTGTATTTTACCCCTGCCACCTTCAGAATTTGAAAGAGAGTATTCCAGTCAACATTGTCAAAAGCTTTCTCTAAGTCTAATCTTTAGTACTGTATTGAAAAATGTATCAAAACCAGATGAGCTTTTATTTTTGAGAGAATTTATAATTTTCTTAATTTCAGAGAAAGAAGTTGGTGATAAATTTGTATAACTGAATTTTATGACAGTTACTTTTTTAACATACTGCTGTGATTTTTACCTTGAACTATATTTAAGAAATGGTTATTACATTCATTTACTGCCTGTGACTCATCATTTATAGCCCTTCCATTCAGTTCATTAGTGATGGTATCCTTTTCTTTCGCTGGTTGTCCTGTCTTTAGTTTCACTACATCCCATATAGCCTTAAGCCTGCTGTTGGAATTATTGATTTATGACATTACGTGCATCTTCTTTGATTTTTTGGAAACTTTTATTAATAATTCTTAGTAGTTTTTGTAGTGTGCAACTACTGCAGTTAGTTGTTAGTTAGTTACTTGTTACATTGATCAATCTCATAGTCACCATTATGATTGGATTGTGTCAAGTGCATCAGAAATGCACATACGGATTGAGATTTTTGAAAGCGTAAATATTTTATTACCTTTCCTATTCTCTTAAATGGCACAAAATGCATATATTATACCTGTTGTTGTGGTCTTCAGTCCTGAGACTGGTTTGATGCAGCTCTCCATGCTACTCTGTCCTGTGCAAGCTTCTTCATCTCCCAGTACCTACTGAAACCTACATCCTTCTGAATCTGCTTAGTGTATTCATCTCTACGATTTTTACCCTCCACGCTGCCCTCCAATACTAAATTGGTGATCCCTTGATGCCTCAGAACATGTCCTACCAAGCGATCCCTTCTTCTAGTCAAGTTGTGCCACAAACTCCTCTTCTCCCCAATTCTATTCAATACCTCCTCATTAGTTATGTGATCTACCCATCTAATCTTCAGCATTCTTCTTCATTAGCACCACATTTTGAAAGCTTCTATTCTCTTCTTGTCTAAACTATTTATCGCCCATGTTTCACTTCCATACATGGCTACACTCCATACAAATACTTTCAGAAACGACTTCCTGACGCTTAAATCTATACTCGATGTTAACAAATTTCTCTTCTTCAGAAACGCTTTCCTTCCCATTGCCAGTCTACATTTTATATCCTCTCTACTTCGATCATCATCAGTTATTTTGCTCCCCAAATAGCAAAACTCCTTTACTACTGTAAGTGTCTCATTTCCTAATATAATACCCTCAACATAACCCGACTTAATTCGGCTACATTCCATTATCCTCGTTTTGCTTTTGTTGATTTTCATCTCTTATCCTCCCTTCAAGACACTATCCATTCCGTTCAACTGCTCTTCCAAGTCCTTTGCTGTCTCTGACAGAATTACAATGCCATCGGCGAACCTCAAAGTTTTTATTTCTTCTCCATGCATTTTAATACCTACTTCGAACTTTTGTTTTGTTTCCTTCACTGCTTGCTCAATATACAGGTTGAATAACTTCGGGGAGAGGCTACAACCCTGTCTCACTCTCTTCCCAACCACTGCTTCCCTTTCATGCCCCTCAACTCTTATAACTGCCATTTGGTTTCTATACAAATTGTAAATAGCCTTTCGCTCGCTATATTTTACCCCTGCCACCTTCAAAATTTGAAAGAGAGTATTCCAGTCAACATTGTCAAAAGCTTTCTGTAAGTCTACAAATGCTAGATACGTAGGTTTGCCTTTCCTTAATCTTTCTTCTAAGATAAGTCGTAAGGTCAGTATTGCCTCACGTGTTCCAACATTTCTACGGAATCCAAAGTGATCTTCCCTGAGGTCAGCTTCTACCAGTTTTTCCATTCGTCTGTAAATAATTCGTGTTAGTATTTTGCAGCTGTGACTTATTAAATTTCACATCTGTGAACACCTGCTTGCTTTGGGATTGGAATTATTATATTCTTCTTGAAGTCTGAGGGTATTTCATCTGTCTCGTACATCTTGCTCACCAGATGGTAGAGCTTTGTCAGGACTGGCTCTCCCAAGGCCGTCAGTAGTTCTAATGGGTTGTTGTCTACTCCCGGGGCCTTGTTTCGACTCGGGTATTTCGGTGCTCTGTCAAACTCTTCCCGCAGTATCATATCTCCCATTTCATCTACATCCTCTTCCATTTCCATAATATTGTCCTCAAGAACATCGCCCTTGTATAGGCCCTCTATATACTCCTTCCACCTTTCTGCTTTCCCTTCTTTGCTTAGAACTGGGTTTCCATCTGAGCTTCTGATATTCTTACAAGTGGTTCTCTTTTCTCCAAAATACCTATAGATTTATTTATCCCTATTCAAGAAATAATCTATGGTATAGAAGGAGTTGTCAAGGAGATGCAATTTCAATTTATTTTTGACACTATTACTGCTGTCTGTCGGACATTTTATTTCATCTGGTAATTTATCGAAAAGTTTTACAGCAGCATATTCTATCCCTTTCTGTGCCAAAGATAGGTTAAGTAGAGGATAGTGTAAGTCTCCACCCCTCTCGCCTTATCACCTCCTCCCTACTCCCATCTCCCACCCGCTGCTAATGCACCCACCTATCTTTCCCCTTCCCTGCTCCTCTCCTTCTTCACCCTCCATCCCCCTCCCCTTTACCCACCACCCTGCCCCACAACCAAGCGACATTGCTCTTGTTGGCGGTCTAGTCCCTGCATGCTCCACCAGACAGCACCCTTCCCTCTCCCACACCCACACCCTGCTATCCCTTCCCCATCCCCACCCCCTCCAGATTGCTGCTTCCATTCCACGCGACAGTTGCATTCCAGTACGAGCTGCCAGGGATGGTCATCACATGTTTGGTGAGGTGTGCATCCTTTTGTGAATTTTTATGTGTGTGCGTTTCGTTTTCTGACAAAGGCTTTGGCTGAAAACTAATGTGTAAGAGTCTTTTCATTTTGCCTTTCTGCAACTTAACATGTCATCTTTATGGCAACTAGCCATCTATTTTTTCCTTATATTGTTGGTATTCCAATCACGGGTTTCCATAGTTTGATTTAGCTATGAGGGTGTTTAGGGTGATTCAAAAAAATTGTTTACAAACTGACATGCCACATCGGGCATACAACGATTAGTAATCTCATAGGAATGGGAGGTCACAAATGCTATGAGAAGCCACTATGGTTACGTGTGGACTGGCATAGTCGGAGACTGGTTATTTGGGCCATACATTTCCCAGACTGACTTGACAGTGCAAGTATCTCGTATTACTTCTACCAGACGTGCCGAATGATGTTCCCATGCCTGTTGGTCACCATATTAGATTTCGCCGCAACAAGGCGCTTCAATACCATGCTTTAGTAATTAATTTTCTTTTTTTGCCATTTACAATGATACTTTTCGTGTGCCAGGATTCATCTCATGTTAATTGATAACCTATTTGCAGGAAATCATTCAATACTTTCTCTGAACATCATTTACCATCTGTTATTGTTTGCCATTGGTTGGTTTGATTAAGATTGTTTGATTACATTTTGTGTGGAGAAAACATAAGTTTTCATGGTTGGTAAGAGAAGAAGAAGTGATAGTGTACATTTTGTGATCATTCCGATGCCTAAAGTTTTTTAAACAGTAACCACACCCCACCCCTATCAATTGGGTGGCCCCCATGTGTGCTAATAGAAAGTAGACTAGTGATGATAGTAGTAAAATCTTGTGAAAGTGGTACATTGAATTTGAGTTCAGTAGTAATATTGAAAATGGAATAGTTGTCAGATTTCTGCATGTTATACTAACAAAATTGTGGGCTTTTTACTGATATTAATTATCACGATATCCACTAAGTAGTTGCAGTTTATAAGTTGACTAATTTTAGTATCATGTTTCAGGCTTATTTTAATGCTCTTAAAAGAAACTGACTGCACCAGTTACATACAGTGTGTTTAGAAATTGTTTATTTGAAATGTTTGATATGTATATGAGATGTGTATTAATTTGATGATTGTCTTTAATAATTGGATGATTTTGTTCATGGACTTATATTTCAGTTTATTCAATAAGGACGTGCTTAACTTTACCTCCAGCAAAGTAGCATTCCTTTCCTGCAGCAGACATATTGTAATGAATTATACATTGTACAATTACAGAATAAATACATTGTAGGCGACTTGCCTACAACAAATAATTGCGTAGCCGTCTGGTATAATGAGTTAACGAAAAAATATTTATTCCCAAAAACTCACAATGAGAAGAAACTAAAAAAACAACAGAGAAGTAACAAAAACTAGGAGACTCTATAGTCTTATGGCAAAGATAAAAACTCTCATGCACTTTTGATATCACTTTGCACCAGACATGAAAATTATCACTGCCACACAGCCCCCCCCCCCCCCCCCTCCCCCCTTAAAGTGCGGAGTTCCAGGGCAGGGATATCTTGATACTTGAATTTTATTCGACATCCAGCTCTGGTGTGCATCGGGTGTCTCAGGGGCGGTGACGTTGTTGTTTGTGGTGGTGGTTCACCTGTCTCAGACGATGTACTGAGCGGTGTTTCGGTATGCTCTGCATCCATCATGTGTTGATGCACAGGCGTGGTGTCAGAGGTCGGAGAGGGTAAAACCCATGCTGGCTTGACACGCTCAATCGATTCCTGTGTCGGAACACCATTCTACATTATGTCCACGGTATGCTTATTTCTACTGAGCACCTGAAATGGGCCCGTATATGAAGGTTGTAAAGGCAGATCTGACTGAGTCTGTTGGCAACTTTACGTGAGAGCAATTGTATAAGTCTTTGTGTACAGACACCTTACGGTCGTCCTCTTGATGACTTCGTGTTTCACGCCCAGCCCAGTCTCTCTTGCGCTTAAAGATAACTTGTGGTCGCTGTAGCGTGAGTAGCTGTGTTCGCAAATCCTCTATTGCAGTTTTTAAATCTCTAATTTTGCTTGAACTTTTTGTTGTTTGTTGCGTAGCGACCGTGGCACAGTTTACTGTTATATCGTCAGTTAGGTCTTGCTGGTAATGGTAGTTACCGTACGTGGCATCTGTCGACGTCATTGCGACTGTTGCAGTAGGCTCGTGCGTCTCGTGGATTCTGTCTGCAGCGAGCATCAGTTTGTCAACTGATCTTTCGTCGCATATACTTAGTGTAGTTCTTACTTGCGTTGGTAGCTGTTGTTGCCATACGTGGAGTAACAGTCTATCAGAGACTGTTGAACTATCTACCAGGCTGCGTAAATGACGCCAGTATTCTGACGGGGTCCTATCTGCCCGTTTCTCGGTGCTGAGTAGAAATAAACACATCACTGCCACAACATTTATGATAGGAGTAAAGGGATTATTCCTTGCTTACATTTGGGTCATTCAATGCCAAGTTACCTAGAGGTTCCATGATGACAAACTATTTTGATGAAATGTTGTGTGAATGTTGTTACATGTTCCCAGTATATCTTAATAAAGTTTCACAATCACCAGTACAGTACTTGCAATGATATGTTTACTTATTGCTTATTTAATCTGACCAGATTATGGCCTTTAGGCCCACTCTTACACCTGACCGAGAAAAACTCACACCAAACATTTTACAAAAACATTTCCAATATTAACAGTAATAATAGTAAAGGACATTTAGAGCGATATAGATTAGCTGAGCACATGTGAAGCTGTGTTTAGTATTTAAAGGAGCAGAGTGCATAAAGGAGGATGGTGCGAAGATGGAAATCACAGTGACAATGTCTGTTAGGAAAGAACATAATATAAGCAGAGGGCCCTGCTAACAAGGGGTAGGGAAAAGCTATGGGCGAAGGGGGACTTCGAAGAATGAGCTGCAAAAAACATGGGAGAGGTGGCTATTGTGATAGAAGGTGGACCATTAACTGTCTTTTCAAGTTTGGAAGGTATTTAATTTCTCTTATGTTTTGAGGAAGATTGTCCCTGACACAGAAAACAATTTAGAGAGTGTTATGTGACTGTACAGAGAGAATTTTACTTCTTTTTGGGAATGAATATTTCTGCTGTGCTGTTCAGGTAGTAGAATAACATCTACATCTATACTCTGCAAAACACCATGAAGTCTATGGCAGCAGATAGCACAAAGAACGATTATTTGTATGTTTCTGTGTGTGCTGTGATTATTCCAATCTTGTCCTCATAGTCCCTATGTGACCAATACGTAGCGGGTTGTAATTACTCCTAGAATCTTTGTTTAAAGCCAGTTCGTGAAACTATGTTAGTTAACTTTCTCAGTATAGTTTATGTCCACCTTCAAGAGTCTTTCAGTCCATTTCTTCAGCATCACTGTAACACTCTCAAAAGGGTTAAACAAATTTGTGACTGTTTGTGCTGCCCTTCTCTCTATACGTTAAATTCCGCCTTCCATCTTATTTAGTGCGGGTCCAAAACATTTGAGTAATATTCTAGAATTGGTTGCATGAGTGATTTGTAAGCAGTCTGGTTTGTAGCCTGATTACTCTTCCCCAGTATTCTCCTCCTCGCCCCCCCCCCCCCCCCCCCCTTGCATGTCCAGGTGTTAGAATAGGCCCAAGGTATTCCTCCCTGTCATAAGAGGCGACTAAAAGGAGTCTCATACTTTTCGGCCCTATGAGTTCAGGTCCCATTCTATGGTTTGACATGCCACTTTTAAAAATCTACAGAAGTGCGGGCCATAGGAGAAAGGACGCCTTACGTGGTGCACAAGTGCCCTTAGATTCGATCTCCTGAATCTCTTGTCATGGCTTTGCGTCTCTACCTGCGATTCGACTATTTGGGTGAGGACACTTTATAGGGAGTGTCGTCTTCTTCTGTTGTCTCGTATCCTCTTTCGCCCCCATGACAATATTGGATTTCACTGCACCCAATGTCCAGCACGGTAGCCAGTCCATTGTGGTGGGGCCATCATGTACCCGTTTGGTGGTAGCCCCATGACAACACGGGGATTGCACTGCTGATGCCTGAGCTGTAAATTCCCCACGTATGCCAAGGAGTAGATGCCTGTCTTTCTGGGGCATCAGGACTCCCGGCAGTGGCCATCGTGCCAGTTGGCCTTTGCTGTGGCTGGGTGGTGCCCGTGGGGACACCCCCTGATCGGAGTGGATGGTATCAGGGTGGATGACCTGCAATGAAGCAGACTAAGTCATCTCTTGCTGGTGATCATACGGCACCAGCAGTCTCCAAGAAGGGCAAGATAGAATACAATGCCGAGAGGTACGACCCTAAATCGTTGCGCTTCCTCGCTACACCTTGGGAGGAATGTAGAACTACAGAACGGAGAGAACCATATTCGCCTCAGTTTTTATTCTGTAGCAGAACCGACGGGGACTCTTTTCTACCGATGAAACATCAATTTGTCGTCGAACACCTTGAGGAAAAGTTTGGAGAAGTGACAGCACTGTCCAAGATGAGAAACTGCGCAGTCTCGACTCGGACAGTATCCCCAGCCCAATCCTGAGCGTTACTCGCCTGTGACAAGCTGGGTGATATTCCTGTTTCCGTCACCCCCCAAAAAGCCTCAACGTGGTCCAGGGGATTATTTTCCACCGTGACCACCTCTTGCAGTCTGACGACGAGCTCCACGCCAATTTAGAACGGCGGGGTATTCGTTTCATCCGGAGCGTTTCCAGGAGACCCAAAAACAAGTGGGTTACTACCACTGCCTTCGTCTTGGACTTTGATGGTGATACATTGTCCGAAAAGGTCAAGGTGATGGTTTATCGCTGTGATGTTAAATCGTACGTCCCTCCTCCTATGCAGTACTTTAAGTGCTCTAAGTTTGGGCACATGTCTTCCCACTGCACTCGAAGCGCCACATGTCGAGACTGCGGACGTCTGCTGCACTGAGATACTCCACGTGTGCCACTTCCCACTTGCATCAACTGTAGAGAGCACCACTCTCCCTGCTCGCCAGACTGCCCAGTACTCCAAAAGGAGCGGAAAATTGTGGAGTATGAGACCCTGGACCAGTTGACTTACACAGAGGCTAAATGTAAATTCAAAAGATTACACACCGTTCGGTTGACGTCGACATATGCTATAGCTACGTCACCATTGCCGTCCCGAGTGCCAGTGTTTACTCACTCTGTGCCACGAACAGTGGGCCTTGTGGGCCTCCAGAATACATCTGCCCCTTTGGTGGTAGGGGGCAAATCTTCCTCCATTCCTCCCAAAGCACCTATTTTGGGAACAAGGCCCCCCAAACACAGGAGGCATCGGTCCCCTTCCCCCAGCCGGAGAAGCAACGGCCTCCTCCTGCTCCCCTCGTGCGGAAGGGGTCCCTCGGGGCCCTCTCTTCCGAGGTCTCCACTAATGCCACGGCGGACACTCAAGAGTGGCTAAAGGATCCAAAAGCTGCCGGACGAAGAGCTTCACGGTCTTCCTCCGCGACTGAAGCTGCTTCGGAGAAATCTTCCCAGCGAGCCCCTAAAGAGAAGCGAGAGAGCAAGCAAACTAAGTAGTAGTCTGCTACGACACGAGACCCTCCGGTGGCCCCGACGCCACCACTCCCTATCAATTCTGCATCTGAGGGTGCAGTGGAGATCTTAGCGTCCCCCGCGGACCTGGATATCACTGATGCCTCGTGCACCATAGAAATGGCTACAAATACTCAGTCGGAGGCAGCAGATGACACTGAGGCGTAACCTGCCTCCTTGCGCATTTCTGCTTTCCCAGCCTCACGATAACGTCATCCTCCAGTGGAATTGCGGCAGTTTTTTCCACCATCTGGCCGAGCTACGGCAACTGTTAAACTTTACACCTGCTTTCTGGATTGCCCTCCAGGAAACCCGGTTCCCGGCAATGTAGACCCCTGCCCTCCGTGGCTATTAGGGATATTACAGGAACTGTAGCAATTATAATAGTGTGTCAAGTGGAGTGTGGGTCTATGCCCTGAACTCGGTATGCAGTGAACCTGTGCCCCTTCAAACCACTCTTTCTAGTTTACGTGTAGCCTCTGTGTAAGTCAGCTGGTCCAGGGTCTTGTACTCCATAATTTTCCGCTCCTTTTGGAGTAGTGGGCAGTCTGGCGAACAGGGGGAGTGGTACTGCAGGTGGGAGGCTCGCACATGCAGTATCTGGGTGCAGCAGACATCCGCAGTCTCGACATATGGCGCTTAGAGTGCAGTGGGAAGACGTGTGCCCAAACTTCGAGCACTTAAAACACCGCATATGGGGAGGGACGTATAGCTGGTAGGATAAGGACGATGCAGGAAATAACTGTCTGCAACGTTTATCTTCCTCCAGTGGTGCAGTACCCCTGAACGCAGTGGCTGCACTGATTGATCAACTCCCTAAACCTTTCCTACTTTTGGGAGATTTTAACACTCATAACCCCTTGTGGGGTGGCACCATTCTTACTGGCCGAGGCAGACGTGTCGAAAATGTACTGTCACAACTCGAGCTCTGCCTCTTAAATACTGGCGCCGCCACTCGTTTCAGTGTGACACGTGGCACATATTCGGCCTTTGATCTCTCGGTTTGCGGTCCTGGCCTTCTCCCATCTGTCCACTGGAGAGCACGTGACGACCTGTGTCGTAGTGACCACTTGCCCATCTTCTTTTCACTGCCCCGGTGTCAGGCCCACAGACGCCTGCCCAGATGGGCTTTAAACGAGGCAGACTGGGAAACTTTCACCTCTGTTGTCGCCGTCGACTCTCACCCACACAGTATCGATGTGGTGCTTGAGCAGGTAACTACAGTGATCATTTCTGCGGCAGACAACGCGATCCCTCGTTCTTTAGGGTGACCCGGTGAAAGACGGTCCCTCGGTGGTTGCCGTAGGTCGCCGAGGCAATTAAGGAGCGGCAGCGAGCTTTACAGTGGCGTAAGTGGCACCCTTCCCTGGAGCACCTCGTAGCCTTTAAAGAGCTCCGTGCCCGCATTCGCCACCTTATCAAAAGGCGGAGAGAGGAGTGTTGTGAGAAGTGTGTGTCGACCATTGGGTGCCGTACGTCACCTTTCCAAGTCTGTTCTAAGATCAAACTAGTTTTTGGGTACCAGACCTCAACAGGTGTTCCTGGTGTTAACATAAAAGGCGTGTTATCTACTGACGCAAATGAGATTGCCGAGCGCTTTGCTGAGCACTGTGCTCGTGCCTCTGTGTCGGAGAATTACCCCTGGCCTTTTGCACTCACAAACGGCGGATGGAAGAGAAAGTCCTCTCATTCACCACACTCCACAGTGATCCCTATAACGCCCCATTTACAAAGTGGAGCTCCTCAGTGCCCTTGCACATTGCCCCGACACAGCTTCTGGGCCCGATCGGATCCACAGTCAGATGATTAAATATCTCTCGTCTGACTACAAGCTACATCTCGTCGTGATATTCGACTGGATCTGGTGCAATGGTGTCTTTCCATCGCACTGGCAGGAGAGCACCATCATACCAGTGCTCAAACCCAGCAAAAACTTGCCTGATGTGGACAGCTATCGGCTCATCAGCCTCAGCAACATTCTTTGTAAGCCGCTGGAACATACGGTGTGTTGGCAGTTGGGTTGGGTCCTGGAGTCAGGTGGCCTACTGGCTCCGTGCCAGGGTGGCTTCCGCCTGGGTCGCTCGACCGCTGATAATCTTGTCCCTCGTGTCTGCCATCCGAACAGCCTTTTCCAGAAGCCAACACCTTTTTGCCGTATTTTTTGATTTATGAAAAGCATATGACACCAACTGGCGACGACATATCCTTCGCACATTATACGAGTGGGGTATCCGAGGCCTGCTCCCAGTTTTTATCCAGAATTTCCTGTTGCTTCGTACTTTCCTTGTCCAAGTTGGTGCCACCCATAGTTCCCCCATGTCCAGGAAAATGGGGTCCGACAGGGGTCTGTATTGAATGTGTCTGTTTTTAGCGGCCATTAACGGTCTAGCAGCAGCTGTAGGGCCGTCCGTCTCACCCTCTCTTTATGCAGATGACTTCTGCATTTCGTACTGCTCCACCAGTACTGGTGTTGCTGAGCGGCGCCTACAGGGAGCCATCCAAGGGTGCAGTCGTGGACTCCAGCCCACGGCTTTAAGTTTTCGGCCACAAAGTCGTGTGCTAAGCACTTCTGTCTGCATCGTACTGTTCATCCGGAACCAGAACTTTACCTTAATGACGAGCTGCTCACTGTAGTGGAGTCATATCCATTCTTAGGGCTGGTTTTCGACGCCCAATTGACTCGGCTTCCTCACCTTCGTCAGCTTAAGCAGAAGTGTTGGCAGCACCTCAATGCCCTCCACTGCCTGAGCAACACCAACTGGGGTGCAGCTAGCCCTATGCTGCTGCAGCTATACGGAGCCCTTGTCCAATCCCACCGTGACTATCAGAGTCTGGTTTATGGTTCGGTGGCACCCTCAGCATTGCGTTTACTCGACCCAGTGCACTACTGTGGCATTCGACTAGCGATGGGAGCTTTTAGGACGAGTTTGGTGAGCAGCGTCCTTGTGGAGGCTGGAGTTCCTCCATTGCATGTCAGGCTTGCACAAACCTCACCAGTTACGTTGCACACATTCGTAGTTCTCCTGCACAACCGAATTATCATCTCCTTTTTCCTCCCGTGGCAGTTCATCTCCTGCATCAGCAGTCCAGGTGAGGGCTTACAATTGCAGTTCGCGTCCGATCCCTTCTACCTGAACTAGAGTCCTTGCCTTTACCACCTGTACTTTAGGTCCATTCACGTACACCTCCATGATGTACACCATAGGCCATGGCTTCACCTGGGTCTTTCACTTGGCCCAAAGGACTCAGTTCACCCAGCAGCTCTCCGCTGTCACTTCATCTCGATTTTTGACGTGTATCGGGGCTATGGGTGGTTTACACCAACAGCTCAATGGGTGATGGTCACTTTGGGTTTGCATATGTCCATGGAGGACACATTGAACACCATTCCTTGCTCGATGGCTGCAGTGTTTTCGCTGCAGAGCTGGTGGCTATATCTTTTGCTCTTGAGCACATCCGTTCGTGCCCTGAGGAGTCGTTTCTTCTGTGTACTGACTCCTCGAACAGCATACAAGCTATTGACCAGTTGTTCAGTGGTATTTGTATGGACCCCAGGACACATTGGAATTCCAGGCAACGGACTTGCTGACAGACTGGCGAAACAGGCTACACGAAACTGCTTATGGAGACCAGCATTCCAATAACTGACGTGCATTCATTTTTACATCGCCAGGTTTTTTTGCTTTGGGAGACTGAATGGCGTAGTCTCAGTACACGCAACAAGCTGCATGCCATTAAGGAGACTACAAATGTGTGGCAGTCCTCCATGCGGGTCTCTCGCAGGGACTCTGTGGTTCTCTGCCGGCTCTGCATTGGCCACGCTTGGGTGACCCACGGCTACCTCCTGTGCTGTGAAGACCTGCTTCTGTGTCGATGCGGTGCTCAGTTGACAGTGGCCTATATTCTGGGGCACTGTCCCACTTTGACTGCTCTGCGACGAAATCTTCGGTTACTGAACTCATTGCCTCTAATTTTATCTGACAATGCCTCATCAGCAGATTTAGTTTTACGTTTATTCATGAGGGTGGGTTTTATCATTTGATCTAAATTTTAGTGCGTGTCCTTTGTTGCAGAGTGGCTGGCTTCTCCTTTTTATTCTCGTGGTCAGCCAGCCTTGATAATCTGTTTTGTCGTTTTAATCTCTTCTACCTGTTTCTTGCGTTTCTGTGGTTTTCTTCTCCCCTTTTTCCCATTTAAGTATTTGTTGCCCTTCTGTCGTTCTTGTTGTTTTTTCCTTTCTCTCCATTTTGTGTTATCGGTATTGCTTGTTTTATTCTCACCCTTCTTTCATTGTTTTATTCAGAACAAGGGACTGATGACCTATCTTTTTTTTCCCTCCCCCCACCCCCCCTCCCTTTTAAACCACCCAACCAATCCAATATTCTACCAGTAAGCCAGGTCTAACACCTGCGTTATCCACAACTGAGCATAAGTGATCATTCTATTTCATATCCCTACAAAGTGTTACAGTGACCTATTCCTACTGTGAATCATTGCTATTGTAGTTGTAGGATACGGCATTTTTCCATTTTGGGAAGTGCACAGTTTTACATTTCTGAAGATTTAAAGTAAGCTGTCAATCTTTGCACCACTTTGAAACCATATAAAGATCTCGCTGAATATTTATGCAACTTCTTTCAGGTATTACTTCATTATAGGTAACTGCATCATCTGTCTGTAAAGTCATTAATGTACAACATTAACAGCAAGGGGCCCAACACATTTCCCTGGGGCACAACTAAAGTTACTTCTACATCTGATGATGACTCTCCATCCAAGATAACATATTGTGTCCTCCCTACCAAAAGTCTGTAATCCAGTCACAAACTTCACTTGATACCTTAAGTGATCGAACTTTTGACAAAAAGTGTAGGTGTGATACTCAGTCAGATGCTTTTCAAAAATCAAGAAACACTGCATCAACCTGGCTGCTTTGATCCAAAGATTTCGGTATGACATTTGAGAAAAGTGCGTGTTGGGTTTTACATGATTGATGTTTTTGGAATCCATGGTGGTTGGCATGGAGGAGGTCATTGTGTTAAAGATATGTCACTATCTTTAAGTACAGACTATGTTCTAAGTTTCTAGAACAAATCGAAGTCAAGGATATTGAAAGATTGTTTTGTGGCTCACTTCTACTGTCCTTCTTGTACACGGGTGTGACCTGTGCTTTCTGTCAACTACTGGGCACAGTTTTTTGTTCAAGGGATCTATGATAGATTATAGTTAGATGAGGAGCTAACTCAGTCGCAAATTCAGTATAGAATCTAATAGGGATTCCATCCGGCCCTGGAGCTTTGTTCAGTTTTAATGATTTCAACTGTTTTTCAACACCACTGACACTACTACTTATTTCATTCATCTTTTCAGTGATACGAGGATTGAATTAGGGCAATTCTCTTGGGTTTTCTTTTTTAAAGGAACATTTGAAAATAGAGTTAAGCATTTCAGCATTTGCTTTGCTACCCTCAGTGTCAGTTACTGTGTCATTTGCTAATGACTTGACACTAACTTTCGTGCCACCAACAGGCTTTACACATTGCCAAAATCTCTTTGGGTTCTGTGAAAGATCATTTGACAATATTCTGCTGCTATAGTCATTGAAGGTATCGTGCATTGCTCTTCTCTGTCTATAGTCCTATGCTGTGTTTTGCGTCTATTATGCAGTATGTCTGTTTCTTTAGGAGTTTCTTTATGGTGACTGTATACCGTGGAGGGTCCTCTCCATTATGAACTGTTGTACTGGGTACATATCTGTCAAATGCGTGGTCAGCTATTCTTTTAGACTTGTCATAGTTCCTCTGCATGCTCCTGCGCTGTGCCGAAAGTTTCAGGTTCCTCGTTGAGATATGACACGGCTGACTTTCTATCTAGTTTACTGAATGCACATATATTTCTGCTTGTTTTGGTTGTCCTTTGCACTTTGGTAATCATTGTTTCCGCAAATGCATCATGATCACTGATGCTTGTTTCATTGTGGACATCCTCAAAGAGGTCAGACGTATTTGTTGCCATTAGATACAGTCTGTTTCCATCATGAGTGAGGTTGTGGACTACCTGTTGTAGGCAGTTTTCAGAAAAGGAATGTAGTAAAGTTTCATGGGATGTCTTATCTGGCCCTCCACTAACAAAACTGTTATTTTCGCAATTGATTGTTGGATGATTAAAGTCTCCATCGATGATCGCAGTATGGCTGGGGAACTTACAACTGGACTGACGTTTTCTCGGAAGTTTTTGGTTACATCAGGAGATGAGTCTGGTGGGTGATAGAAGGATCCAATTATCATTTTATGCCCAACCCTGATACTGAGTCTTTCCCAAACAATCTTACATGCAGCTTCAAATTCTATCTCGGTGGATTGGAATGTCTTGTCTACTGAAACATTTGCCTATCCTTTCGATATACACTTAAATTTTCCCCAAAAATCGCACTGCCATCAATTTCAGGTGTCAATCAGCTTTCTGTACCTACTAGTATGTGCACTTCACTGCGTTTCATGGGAGCTTCAAATTCTGGCACTTTGTTGCAAATACTTTGGCGGTTGAATGATTGATTTATTAACCCATGAAACAATTTACATTTTATGGATTTTGTCAAGTAAAACATTGAAATTTTTAAGGCTTAAAATTAATTTCTTATACAGTGATTGGCAATGAATTTGTTTATTTTGATTACATTTGGTTTTTTATAGTCTTGGCTAATATTATTTCTGTATACATATTAAAACACTGCTCTTATAATAGGTACCTGGTTTCAATTTAGGTACTCCATTAGCAAGTGAAATAAGTAGGTTTTGTTTTGAAAGAGTAGATAGTATCTATGTCTTTTATATGCTGTGGTGATTGTACGATAAACTCTGCTGAGTTTCAACTTGATTTCTTCTGCCTACATGCAGATTGGAGCACTTTCTAGTTTTATAATCGTGTGCTAAATGATTTTTAATATAGTGGTCAATATTTTTTAACATACATAACACTCTGAAAAATATGTTCACAAGGTACAGTTAATGTTTCCAGCATTTTAAAAAGTGTGAAGCAATGAGACATGTTTCCACTCTTGGTCATATGTATCACTCTTTGTCATAGCTAATAACAGAATGAATATAAGCGAAATACACTGATCTGATATGTGAAATATCTCAGACATATATAAGAATTCGAAGGGCATAGCAAGCTGTAGAGATTCTATTACTAAGTATTTTTACATGTTCTTCCCTCCAGAATTGACAGTTAACATGCATCCCTGGAAATTTTGTGCTTTCCGCATATGGTATAACTTCATTATTTATTTTAAAGTTGTTGTAATCTGGCTTTTTTGTTATGTAGATGTTCGTAGTGCTTGTTTTCTTTGTATTAAGAGTGACTTAATTGTTTATTGCCTATTCATATACTCTGCTAAGTGTTTCTTCAGCTTTCTCTCATAGTGCTTCAAGTGATTTGTCAGTGATCTGTACATTAGAGTCATCTGCAAACAAAATTGTTTGTCCATGCTTGATAATTTGTGATAAGTCATAAATGTAAATTAAGAATAGTACTGGACCTAGCATGCTACCCTGCTGTACCCCTATATTTACATATTTAGGTACAGAAGTATATTTTTAGATATATTTGGAGCTACTTGATATGTGTCATTTGAGTCAACTGCTCTCTATTTTCCAGATATGACTGAAACCACTTTTTCACCAACCCCTTATTTCCAGTTCATCTAGCTTGTTTAACAATATTTTGTGGTCAGCTGTGTCGAAAGCTTTAGTTACATCAAGGAATATGCCTGTTGTATAATTCCCATCATCCAATGCATCTAGGAAATGTTTTGTTAGATATGCTGTTGCCGATTCAGTACCTTTCCCTGGTTGGAAACCGAACTGGTTATTGGAAAAGAGCTTGTATTTATTTAAATAGGTCACAGGTCAATTTTTTACCACAGTCTCTGTTATTTTTCCAAAGCAAGAGATCAGAGTGAGTTAACCACTAGGATTTTAATACTCTTACCTGTGGGAGATGTTTCTTTAGATTCTACACTGATACTTCTGGTTTCCTACAGCTGTATTGGATGGAGAGTCACTTAATCTTAAAAAATACTTGTTTGCACTCCGCATACTGTCAGCTACCTGGGTAACAGCATCCAGTGTGTAGTAACACCCCTGACCTATTTAGAGGGAACACTACAGTTCTCAACCCCACGGTACAAGTCCAGGAAGTTGCAGCCTAGAGTGTTCATAGAACTTTCGAAGTCTTTGGCTCATTGCTTCCACTCAACTCAGAACTGAGGGGCCACGATCAGTTCTGGGGATAGTGCTGCAAACTGCACCTTCATTGAAACTCTTTGCAAGACTAGTCTTCTCAATATTCTCTGCCAGTCATTGGAATGATTGAAGTATAACCTCAAATCCAAGATGACAGGTGTCATTTGTTCCAGTGTTTATCTCAATCTGCAGCTGGTTGCACCTTGTTCCCTCAATGGCTGCTGGGATACGTCAACAACATTTTGAATGAGGCACCTAGGCATACACACTGAGTGCACCAGATGTCCTTTCCTGTCTGTTGGTGCGATTTCCCTAATGGATACCATCATTCACCGTAAATTTGAACTGCTGACGATTAATAGACCCTACCCGTTTGCATTTGCATTTGTGCATACATTTCTAGTGGAGACAAATAAGACGGAGTGCAATGATTGAGCAGATGATAGAGTAAATCAGAATCAAATTAGTTATAAACTTCAAAATTTAAATGTGTGTGACCAAGGCACTAGAGATCATGGTAGTAAAATCGTTGCAGAACAGCTGCAACATACATTCTATAAACTTCCTCCCCTCAGGGGCTCAGCATTCATTTGCTGAGTACGGGACGGGCTTGGCGATCCCGGGCTTCCTGAGCTGGGGACTGATTAGCACCACCAGCCCTCTGTTACCGTAAGCTCTGGTCATACTTCAGCGGCCACCGTGCGGCACAGTGGTGGAATGTTGCGTGTTTCGGAGAATGGGCGTCTCGGCTTCACTGCCTGGACCGCGATGAAGGTACTCACCTCTATATAAAAAAAAAAAAATAGCCTCAACCTCAAGGTGTGCTACATGCTGAGGAGGTGAATGGCTGTTGAGGTAAAACAATCTTTAGAGGGCACCTGCCGCCCCCCAGTTGTATGAGGCTTGCTCAGGCATGCAGGGTTCTGCCTGGGTCAACAGTTGTTTCCCTAGCATCTCATGGGATCCCCTGTGGAACTGCCTCATGAAACTACTACTTCTGATGGGACAGGTGTACCATCACGCAGCACCAACACCAGCTCCTCAAAGAGAGTTTGGTTGGTCAGTCCAGTCCAGAAAAGAAGCCTCAGAATCATAGTAACAGGCAATGAATCGAAATGGATGAAGCTTTGAGAAGATATTCCCTTTCTATATTCATAAGGCGTGGGAAGGTATTGCTGGGTCTCTGAAAAGTGTCAAACGACTTCATAATGGAACACTTTTAGTTGAAACAGCTAATTCCAACCATATATCTAAGCTTCTGGTATGTGAGGCCTTAGGTGACTACCCAGTCGAGGCTGAGTTCCATAACACCCTTAACTTTAATAAGGGTGTGGTTACCTGCTCCGATATAATGGAGGTGGACACCGCAGCGTTGCATGAAGAAGGAGATTCAATGGCAACTTGGAAAAATTGGCAACATTAATTGTAATGTTTAGTACTCCAGAATTACCGGAACATATCCTTGCAGGCTATATCCGCCATAAGGTTTGCCCGTTTCTTTCTAACCTCATGTGTTGCTATAAATATCAAATCTTTGGCCATACCACTATGGAATATAATGGGAAGGCTACTTGTTGCAATTGTGGAGGCTCGGCTCACGAGTCAGGGACTTCTTGTCCACTTCCTCCGAAATGTGTAAACTGCTCTGGGGATTACCCAGTGTGGAGCAGAAAGTGTGGGGTTTACAATGAAGAAAGTAAAGAGGCGCATACCCTATGTTGAAGCTAAAACGGCTTTCAAAGCCATGCAACCTCCGGTTTTTGCTACTTCTTTTGCATCAGCACTTAAGACACCAATCACTAAGTGTTATGCCTCCTCACAAACTCAGACCACAGATTCAAGTATGAGAACATGCACTTGTCGATGTGCCAGAGGGGGAAATGCGCCACTTGCAACTGACATTGTTCGGAATTTGTCAGCAGTAGCACTCCCCAACATCAGAAGCCAACTAAGCCATCCCCGCAACCCAGGAAACCGCCTCCTCCTATCAGTAGAGAAAAACGTCCTTCGAAAAGTAGTTCAAAGTCTGAGAAAGTGGTAGTTAAACCGTCGAATTGATGAGCTCTCTCACTTTCTGATGGAGACTATGGTCTTGAGGGTATCTTGAGGGTATGGATTTCCAATCAGAGGTGCCAGAGAGCACGGAACCGGCCAACGTTCCCCCTGACCTCCCCAGTTAATCACCACCTCCGAGGGAGAAAAGAAAGAACAACGGTCGCTAATCAATGGCTTCCACAGGGATCTCTGTGTTGCAGTGGAATTTGAATAGATATCACTCATATTTGGAAGAATTGCAGCTGCTGGTCCAGGATAAACCTTTCTGCATCTGCTTACGAGAAACATATCTTAAAGCCACAGACACACAATTGCTGTGAGAGTTCTCGCACCTTCTAATATCACCGTGTGTTCTTTGTACCTGCCCCCCCCCCCTCCCCAATGACGCTGTGGATGCCGACGCTCTGGCAGACCTCTTCCAGGCACTCCCACACCCATTCCTCCTGGTGGGGGGACTTTAATGCCCACAGTGTGCTGGGGGGCTCTGCTACTACTTACTCCCAGGGTCGGATGATCGAACGACTCGTCCATTCTGAGAATATCTACTTTCAGAATGCAGGTCAGATCACTCACTTTTCAACAGTTACAGGGTCTTTTTCAGCTATTGATGTTTGTTTTTGTTCCCCAGCTATTGCGGACTCAGTTCGGTGGGAAGTGGCTCCAGATTTACATTCTAGTGACCACTTCCCAGTGTGGATCCGTCTGCCGACTAGGACAGTGGCCAACAGGATACCACGCAGGTGGACGATGCACAGGACAAATTGGCTACAGTACAGTCGACAGGCTGTTTTTGAACAAAAGGATTGTGAACAGGAGGCAGTGGCCCGTATCACTCATGAGATCCAGAGGCCTGCCACAGAGCCCATCCCCAGGTCTAGTAACCACCACAGACAACGGACTGTACTGTGATGAAATGACGACTGTTGATTGGCAGTCAGGGCCGGATGGACAGCTCTGTGGAACTTCAAACACTGTCCAACTACAGATAACCTTCATACCTTCAGGTCTGTGAGAGCACATGCAAGGCGAGTGATCAAAGAACAGAAGAGGGCTTCCTGGAGGGAGTTTGTGACTTCCTTTAATCGGTCCACTTCCTCTGCACAAGTTTGGGAATCAATAAGACGGATTTCAGGCAAGGATAGTACACATCCCCTTACGGCCTAGTCAAATAATGGGGTCTTGGTGGACACATTAAAAGACATGGCTCAAGTTTTAGCTGAACACTTCTTTACTGTTACTAAGTCATCCAGACAAGCTTCTTTTCTTCAGGAATCCTGTTGGACTGCAGAGATGAGGAAGCTCCATGTGAGAACTAGAATCAGCTTTATCTGCAGCCAGAGACACTGCTCCAGGACCTGATGAGATCCATTATGTCATGCTTCGTCATCTGTGCCCTGAAGTGAAATGTCAGCTCCTCTCTTGTTTCAATCAGATCTGGTTTGATGGACGGTACCCAAGGACTTGGAAGGAGGCAATATTAATTCCACCGTAGCACCCCTAACAGTTATCGGAGTGTCGCCCTTACAGTTGTATAGGTAAGACTCCTGAACGTGTGGTCAACTGCCACCTGATCTGGCTGCTCGAGTCTGAAGGTCACCTGAGCTGCTCCCAGTGTGGTTTCAGGTGCTACCGTTCCACTCTTGACAACTTAACTCTACTGGAGGCGGCAATACAGGAGTCCTTCTTACACCAGAACCATTTGGTTTGTGTATTTTTTGACCTCGAAAAAGCATATGACACTACTTGGAGGTAGAACATCCTTTGCCAACTTCACAAATGGGAACTACGTGGACGCCTGCTGCTTCTGATCCAATCCTTTCTTGAGGACCGGCATTTTCGTTATCGCATTGGTGATGACATGTCTGATTGTTATGTTCAGGAGAATGGTGTGCCCCAGGGCAGTGTCCTCAGTCTCATAATGTTTACCATCACTATCAACGGCATTTGCTCCACAATCAGGAACCCTGTCAAATGCTCTTTGTTTGTGGACGACTTTGCAATCTTCTACTTTTCCTCTGATCTTACGGCGACGACTAGGAAGCTACAACTGCCCATTAAGAGGCTGAAAACCTGGGCCCAGACAACTGGTTTTCGGTTCTCACCTGAGAAGACTACGTGTGTCAATTTTAACTGTGCTCGTCAGAGTTTTAACCAACCAGTGAAATCTGAACAAACTTAGTTTTTACATATTTGATCAGCTCCTTTGTAAAAACATGAACAGTCTTTGTGTCATGTTGCAGTCAGTCACTGACAACATGAAAACTCATAGATCTCACCTTCTGATTTTGGGGAAGGTAGATGACAGGTTAATGGCTTTTTGCTTGACTATTTTCCCACTGGAAACTTGCACTTCATCCTGAATGATAAATGAATATTTTTTTGGTAAAATCCATCAGGATAATAAGTTCACCACCTTGAGATGTAATAATGGCATGACAAACTCCAAATTTTTGTTTCTGCTTCTTCAGTAAGTTTGTCCACTGCTACTCGCTTCTTGTCTCAATCTGTATGGATCTATTGCTTCTTCAGAGTTATTTACTGTGGATCATGCTGTATGAAATAACTACTAAACTTCTGGTCCAGGGCACTTTTCACAATGATGTAGCAAGCATTATTTAAATTCCAGGGGGCAAACTGCCACGACGAGAAGCTATCCTTATTATTAAATGGTTACCTCAAATTTGTTGTGTTGGTAGAAGACCCAACACCGTGTTACTAGTGGAGGCCGAAATGCACGCGTTTTAGCTCACGCAGGCTGGCGTGAGGAGGGAAGAACTATACTGACGTGAGGTCTGGAACATGACAAGGAATTAGAATTCAGAAAGCGGACGTAATTAGTTTGATACTTAACTTTAATCCATTAATGATGAACGTCGCTCTTGACGGCACATGATTCACAATATTATTTGTTCAGAAGAGTAATTAGTTGCAGTAACTGAATATGGCGCCTTGCTAGGTCGTAGCAAATGACGTAGCTGAAGGCTATGCTAAACTGTCGTCTCTGCAAATGAGAGTGTATGTAGACAGTGAACCATCGATAGCAAAGCCAGCTGTACAACTGGGGCGAGTGCTAGGGAGTCTCTCTAGACTAGACCTGCCGTGTGCACTGATAGTGGCAACACGCGGGTCTGACGTTTACTAACAGACCGTGGCCGATTTAAAGGCTACCACCTAGGAAGTGTGGCGTCTGGCAGTGACACCTGACACCACAAAATTATTAGACAAACATAAAAAATGGAAACTAGCCTTAATATTGGATTACTTAGAGAGAGAGAGAGAGAGAGAGAGAGAGAGAGAGAGAGAGAGAAGGACTTCTTGTTTTACATTCCCCAGACAGCATTACGCAATTGTAAAACATAATTAAAATGTCAGATTTTATTTCCAATGGAATATGGACATATTTTTACTGCACCTTCGTCTTGTCACTGTTTTAGGGCCATATATGATTGCATTGCAAAACCAGATCAACTTTTTTAGGAGGTTTGGAATATGATCTTTCTAGTAAAATAGTATAAAAGAGTTTGCACTAAACACTTTTACAAAGAAGTTGGCTGAAAATACTAATTTGGCATTTAACGGCAAATTTGCCCTCAGTTTGTAAGCTATGAGAAAGCAGTAGGAGAATGAAATTTGATATTAAGAACCTGTGCTGGTTAGCTATTTTATGTGGGGTTTCACGTGTACCTCACAATTATTTCTGTTAGGTATAAAAAGCTAAACTTAGCTTTCTTTTTTTCCCCCAAGTGGCTATTTTTCTGGCAGAGTTTTCTTCAAATTATCTCTATGGAAATTGCTCATGAAATATTTTTTTATTATCATACATAACAGAGTGCAAAAAGTTGTACAAAATGGCATAGTTTTGTTCCTTTCAAGAAAATTTTACCAGAGCTATTATTTGTCAAAGTTGCCAAAACTCAAAGGGGCACTTCATGATCAACCAAATGGCTATATCCCTGCAAGAATTAAATTGTAGAGAGTAAAATTACACAAATTTTCATGGGGGGACATGTGTGAATGTTCACACATAGTTTCATCAAAATCTATGATGGTCATTTGAGAACATTTTCCAAAATTGTATGATTTGGTATGAAATGGTCCATATGGAAAGTATAGGTTTCCAATGGTAATGTTAAATGTAAATTACATCTAAAGAAGAAACGTTAAGTTGCAGACAGGCACAATTAAAAGGCACTTACATAGAGCTTTTGGCCACAGCCTTCATTAGTAAAGAGAGACAAACACCGTTCACACTCACGAATAAGGACACCTCACGCGCATATGACCGTCAACTCCAGCATCTCAAGCCAAAATGCAACTATCACATGGGATGCGGGCAGCAATCTGGAGGGGGCAGGGAAGGGGAAGGGATAGTAGTGTATAGGTGGGGAGAGAGACGAACGTTGTCTGGTGGGGTGTGCAGGGACTAGAATGCCAACAGGTGCAGCATCAGGAGGTTGTGGGACAGGGAGGTGGGGAAAAAAGCAGCAAGAAAGGAGAGGGGTGGGGAAAGATGGGCGGATGCATTGGCAGAGGGCTGCAAATAAACAGGGTGGGAGATGAGAATGAGGAGGAGATGTAGGACACAGTATGTGGAAACTGTTGGGTGAAGGTTGTGCAGACACGGTTGAGGCTGGGAAAGTTACAGGATCGCAGAATGTGCTGTAAGGATAATTCCCGTTTGCACAGTTCAGGAAAGCTTGTGGTAGGGGGAAGGGTCCAGATGGCACATGTAGTGAAGCAGCCATTGAAATAAAGTGTGTTATGTTCAGCAGCATGTTGTGCCACAGGGTGATCTATTTTGCTCTTGGCCACAGATTTGTCGTGGCCGTTCATCCTCAGGGGCAGCTGATAGGTAGTCATACCAATAAAAAAAAACTGTACAGTGATTGCAGCAGAGCTGGTAAATGACATGGCTACTTTCCTCCTGATGGAGTAGGATAAACCTGTGACGACTGGAATAGGAAGAGGTGAGAGGGAGGGGGGGGGGGGGGGATTGGACAGGTTTTGCCCAGCTGTCCCTTCCACAGGGATATGTTTCTTGTGGCTAATGGTTGGGATTGGTAGTGGCATAGGGATGGACTAAGATGAGGTTGGGTGAGCGATGGAACACCACTTTAGGAGAGGTGGGAAGTATCTGGTTGGATGTCCCTCATTTCAGTGCATAATGACAGGTAATCAAAGCCATGGTGAAGGGTGTGGTCCAGTTGCTCCAGTTCAGGGTGGTACTGGGTGATAAAGGGGAAATTGCATGGGAGATCTGTTTGTAGACAGACCCTCAGCATATTGAGCAAGGGAGCTTTTGCCATGCAGATAAAAGGCTGGCATAGGAGGGTGCCATGCAGGTGCCCATGGCTGTGCCACAGATTTGTTTATATACCTTCTGTTCAAATTAGAAATAGTTGTGGGTAAGGACAAAGGTAGTCAGTGAATGAGGAATGAAGTAGTGGGTTTCGAGTCTGAAGGACATCGGGAAAGTTAGTGTTCAATAGCGGTAAGACAATGGGAATGAGGAATGTTGGTGTATAGGGAGGTGGCGTCAACAGTGACGATTAGGGATCCAGGAGATAAAGGGCACAGATGGTGGAGAGCCAGTGAAGGCAGTGGTTGGTGGGAGGCTAGATTATGAACGATTGGTTGAAGGTGTTCATCAATGAGGGCTGAAATTATTTCAGTGGAGGCACATGTAGGAGGTGGGTGTGCGGTGGGTCATATGGGCGAGGAGGGAAATGGATTCGAGGGAGATGTTCTGGGAAGGCCCCAAGGCTTTAAACAGGGATTGGAGTTTGTGTTGGACTTCTGGGACAAGATCACTCTGGCAGAGTTTGTAGGTGGAGTAGTCAGATAATTGGTGGAGCCCTTCTGCCAGGTAGTCACTGTAGTTAATGATGACATTGTTAGAACCTTTGTTTGCAGGTAAGATCATTAGGTCAGAACCTGTTTTGAGGTTGTGTATGTCTGTCCTCTATTCTGCTGAAAAGCTCGTGTTCTGAGGAAGGGACCTGGAGAAGGATGGTGAGTCTAAATTGAAGGTAAGGCATCCCTGCAAGGTGATAAACAGGTTATTAGGTGGGAGGGGGGAGGATCATGGTTGGGTGGTGGTATGAACTGGAAGAGACAGGGCTCAATGTTGGAATTAGTGGTTTTGGTTTGAGGGATTGGTGGCAAAAAAGTACTTCCATTGCAGGGATTGGGAGAAGGCGAGTAGGCCTTTGACGAGTCCAGCTTGGTTAAATTTTGTGAAGGGCTAAAGGTGAGGCCTTTGGATAGGACTGAAACTTGTATCTGTAATGCTCCTCCAAGTGCTGAGGGGCAAGGGTTTGAATTTCAATTCTTACTGCTCTTGAAAACTACATTTTCCATCATCCTTAAGACTCCAAACTCACTACCTCATTCCTTCTACCTCTTGCTAACTTCATCCTAACCCACAACTACTTCTCACCTTAAGGGAAGGTATAGAAACAAATTTGCAGCATAGCCATGGGCACCAACATGGCACCCTCCTATGCCAACCTTTTAATGAGCCATCTAGAGGAGACCTTCCTAGCCTCCCAAAACACCAAACCCCTAGTCTGGTTTAGGTTCATTAATGATATCTTCATGATCTGGACTCAGGGCCAAGACACCCTATCTTTGTTCCTTCACTACCTCGACACTCTCTCTCCATCCACTTTGTGGTCCTCCTCAACACAGTGTGCCAACTTCGTAGATGTTGACCTCATCCCTGATGGCTCCATCCGCACATCTGTCCACATTAAACCACAGTTGCCACCCTTTTCACACCAACAAATCCCTTCCATACAGCCTGGCCACCTGGAGATGGCACATCTGCAGCGACAAAAACTCCATTGCTCAATATGCTGAAGGTCTCGCCAAGGTCTTCACAGACAGGCATTGTCCTCCAGACCTAGCCCACAAACAGGTCTCCCATGCCATTTCCCCTCACACCCCCAATCCTCCCACCACCCCCAAGAACC
This sequence comes from Schistocerca americana, assembly GCF_021461395.2. NCBI lineage: Eukaryota > Metazoa > Arthropoda > Insecta > Orthoptera > Acrididae > Schistocerca > Schistocerca americana. Next base: position 852,696,044 of record NC_060122.1, on the reverse strand, counting down.
AGCCACAAAGGAGGGCCCCTTCATCACCCAGCACCACCCTGGACTGGAACAACTGAACCACATCCTTTGTCAGGGCTTTGATTATCTTTCATCATGCCCTGAAATTAAGGACACCCTACCAGTGATACTAAAGTGGTGTTCGGTCGCTTACCCAATCTCCTCAACACCCTAGTCCATCCATATGCTACTATTGATCCCAACCACTAGCCACAACGATTGTATCTCTGTGGAGGACACAAGTGCAAAACCTGCCCAATCCACCCAACCAGCACTTCCTATTCCAGTCGTGTCACAGGTTTATCCTACCCCATCATGGACTGGCCCCCCCATGAAAGCATCCATGTCATTTAGCAGCTCTGCTGCAATCATTGCGCAGCTTTTTATATTGGCACGATCACCAACCAGCTGTCCAAAAGGATGAACGCCCCCTCCCCCCAAACTGTGGTCAAGAGCAAAGCAGACCATCCTGTGGCACAACATGCAGATAAGCATAAGACAATTTTTTTCAGTGACTGCTTCACTACCTGAGCCATCTGAACTGTGAAGATGGGAGTTATCCTTCTAGCACATTCTCCGCTTCCGTAATTATCGCGTCCCCAACCTGTGGTAACATACTGTCATCACACCTTCCACCCAACAGCTTCCACTCCCTCTGTCCTACATCTCCTGCCCCTGCTCATCCCCCATCCTGTTTGTTTGCATACCTCTGTCAACGCATCCACCCATCTTTCCCCACCCCTCTCCTTTTTTGCTCCTTTTTTTCCCCTACTTTCCTGTCCCACAAATTCCTGACACTACGCCTGCTGGAACTGTAGTCTCTGCACACTCCAGCAAACAGCATTTCTCTCTCTCCCCACCTGTACACTGCTATCCCTTCACCTTCTCCACCCCCTCCAGATAGCTGCTTCCATCCCACATGATAGTTGCATTCTGATCCGAGATGCTGGAGTTGGCGGTCTTTCCTATGTTGAGTTTCCATTGTTTGATAAATTACTTATATTTTTGTTGACACGCATTGAAGTTCTTCCCAGTACAGAACTGGCAAGCACAGATGAGTAATGGGTATAAAGGTAATTAGTGTATTTCTCTTCACTACATTTTACGAAACTGACTCTTACTTTGGCACTTGTTGAAGACAACTTATTTCTCTGTAAAGCTGACTGGTACAGGTAATTACGCTAAGTTGGTAATGTACTAGAACCTGCTCACAACCTTAATGAATAATACAGTAATAACATTTCTCAATATAATAGCCATTTTAATAATCTTACGTGTGTGGCAAGCACTAGAGTAATTAAAGTTGTTTTAAATAAACAAAAAACTTGAAACAAATACTCATAATTTTACATTTTTGTTCCCTTGACATAAACATACATAAAGATAAATGTGGTGTCCACACACACACACACACACACACACACACACACACACACACACACACACACACACGTCTTGTGTATCGTCACTTTCAGTACCTGGTGATGCATTGATTAATTATTTAAACTATCAAATATTGGCCTCTCAATATATTTGATTCTGTATGGTCTGTATTTTGTTTGGACCCTTATAATTGCTTGTACAGTCTTCCATATTTCTGAAAAGATTTCACATAACTCGGAGATTGCATTAATTGGTGCAAAAAGGATTTTTACTTATTGAATATGTTTTTCTTTTTTTTTTTTTTCTTTTTTTTCCACTATCATAATTTTCTTCTTGTTACAGTTTTATTCTTGGTCTTTACTTGTTGCCACACCTTTTTCGTCAGACACTCCCATCATCATCTACAGCTCCCTTACCATGAGGAGGAAGTTCCACTAACCACACAAGTTGAAATCTGCCTTCAGGAAATTAATCCTGTTATTGTATATCTTTTTTTTAACCATCCAGCCCATCCATCTGAGAAAAATCAAACAGTTCATAAGTCTGGAAGCTTTTTTTCTTAGGTCTCTGATGACAGCATTAAGAAATGTCCAAAATGAGTAGTTGTCCTATGTCAGGTTGCCACTTACAATAGCATTAAAAAAATTTTCCATTTTCATTAAGTCAGCTGCATTCTGTAAAAATGGTCATTTGCTCAACTCTGCAGTGTGCAGACTGCATAGTTCATCTGCATATGTTGCTACAAAATTTACTAAGACTGTTTCTAGTGTAACTTCCTTTTTCCTGATCTTTTCCTAATGTTTATCAAAAATTCTGCGTAAACATCTTTTCTTTCAAAATAATGGGCTAAAGTTGACTTCTTCTGAAGCTCAGGAAAATACTCGAAACACTTATCTCATTCTATTGCCTCCTTGGAGGTTGTTTGTTAAAAGAATATTGGTGGTTGTATCAATCCAGATACTAGTCTTATTGAATTTAGCAAGAGCTGCTCTTACTTCTCCCTCTTATACTCTTTGACAGAATAATGTTGATCCATTTAACAACTTTGCCCAGTTCTTGTGCTCATTTTTAGTACCCTGATGGAAACAGTAGTTAATTTAAAACAGTGAACTTCTCACTTTCTCTGTATCTTTTTTGCCACTCAACATCTTTAAGTGTTTCAACGTAACTTCAGAAACAAAGGAATTGCCTGTAGGGGACAAAGCAACCATTAGGAATTTTGTGTGTGTGTGTGTGTGTGTGTGTGTGTGTGTGTGTGTGTGTGTGTGTGTTTGGATACTAATTGAGTACCCAAATACAGAGCTAGGCTCATCAATGCCTGTACTTGTCACAGTTGTTGCAGCTACCCAATTCACAAACGGTTTTCCATTTGGTTTTAGCCACATTTGGAACTGATGAATACGTTCAGTAATGACAAAGGCTGATGTATATACTCAGAAATGACATAGGAATGTCATTATATAATAGCATGCGTTGCACCAGCTGGAATTTTCTTGGTGATACAACAGAATAATGTCCATTGTACCTGTCATAATCATAATTGCATTCTGAATGGCCATTTGGCAGTCTCCTAATTACAAATAAAATGTAGTTATGTTTTGTAACTCACTTCAGTCCCTTTCCTTGCAATATGGTTTGTACTCTAATGACTGTCTCCCTGTCTAACTTTTTCTTTGCATTCTTTTATCTATTCTAGCTCATCATTCCCAGCCTCTCTTTGTTATTTTGCTCTCTGTGTTTATTTTCATAAATTTAGTCCCTCTCCTTGTCTCTTTCCGTCTCTGTTCTATCTCTCTTCTTTTGGGGACCTGCTAGATTTAATTTTCTTTGATCATGTTATGAAACAGTTTTGGCCTGGACTTCATAAAGCAGTCTCTTTGTTAGAACAAAGCCTGCACTGATATTGATACCAACTATTACTGCCGGTTTAGTAGAACAGACCTTTCTTTAAAAACCTCTTCCTTTATTTCAGTCTGCTGATAAAAAATTTAGAATGTTGAGTCCTGTAAAAAATTACTTCATTAAATATGAAATGTAACTGTGTCTCAGATATATTATGCAGGGGATCTTGACATCATAGGTCTCTTGAGTACTACTCTGCAACTATCCTGCTACATACATTTTTACATGTAGTTAAATTAATCGAGTGCCTCAAAGAGTTTTCTGCCCTATCTTTTGCTCAGAGTTGAGAGAGATTTCTTTCCACAGAAAAATGATGGCCAGCAGCAGTGGTCTTGGCCTTGACAGTAATGCAGCCCCAAAACACCACACTGTATACTGCAGTGTACTATCATGGGAGGGTGTGCAGCATAACAAATTACATGTAATCTCACAGTGTGTTATAAGGTGACCATTTCAGTACTTGGCAGTTGTTCTCTGAAAATTGGGGAAATTGGTGCCAGATTAGTTACTAGATACACACTTTTGACCCTTCAAACCTTTTTTTATGAAATGGTAGAATTAGGACAGCTCTACTTGGCAGTTTTACTATTAAGACATGTATCAGTGTACCAAATATGACTAAAATCTAAAATGGTCACCTTATGCTCCCCCAAAATCTAAGGAGTTTACACAGAAAGAACCATTATGCCTTGTAGCAACTGTTGTTCATTCAAAATATGAACACTAGGAACATTTCTCTGGATAAAGCTAACAAGCAAAGATGCCAATACATAAGTTTTATCTTTATTTTTGCCTTTATGTAGCGTAATACATCACTTAATTTATTCTGCTTGCATCACACGCACTGAGAATTATGTTCTTCATTATTCTTATGTGGTAAATAAAACTTTTATGACTAATATAGATTCTGTAATACTTCTTTAACTCTTCCTCTTTGGTTTTATGCATTCCATGTCCCTACCCCTCCTCCTTGCACTTAATGACATTTTGTGTGTTGCAGAATATAAGTTATTGCTGTAAGTACATGCCTAACTTGACAGTTATACTGCGCATCTGTTATTGCTTCTGAAATTGGAAATGTCATTCACAGAAGGAGGAGATTGCTCGACAGTTTATGCTTCCGGAAAGAAAATCAAAAATAGCGACACTTCTGAAGCAAGATGGACAAGCCTACTGCATCTGCAGGTCCTCTGATTCTTCAAGATTCATGATGTAAGTTTTTCTCTATTTTTTTTTTTTTTTCTGGTTCTGTATTTCTAGAAGTTATATCTGCACCTGGAATCTGTTATTGACATCTTCATCTTGCACTCACAACACTTAACCGTCATATATTTTACATGTGTAACATATTTTTGTTAACTATACGAGGTCTGTTCAAAAAATTCCAGAATTTCCTTCACAAAATTTTTCATCGCTTATCTATTACTTATTCTGCATGGTCTCCTTCGAATTACTCTCCTCCACAATTGATACATTGCTCCCACTGCCGTTTCCACTTCCGGAAGCAGCCTCGATACGCCTTTTGTTGGATTGTGTTAAGTGCCATTTGCGAATTTTCTTTTGTCTCGTCCATCATTGCAAATCTTCGTACATTCATCGGAGTAACACGTTTGCGTTACCATGGTATAAGAGCCGTGAATTGTCTCGCCACATTTCAGGCTGTTTCCTTCTCACATTGTCTTTCAGGTGTTGCAACACGTCCTGATAGTACCATCGATTAACAGTTTGTCCCTGTGGCACAAATCCATGATGAACTAATCCTTCAGATTTAAAGAAAACTATCAGCATGGCTTTGACATTTGACCTGCCCTGACAAGCAGTTTTTATTATTCTTGGAGAACCTTTCCCGGCCCATTGTGAAGACTGAAGCTTGATCCATGGTCTCAACATCATAACCATAGCCCCATGTCTCATCTCCAGTTATGAATCTCTTAAGGAATATCTCGTTCTTATTTGTGCAATCTAAAAGCTCTTCACAGATTTTGTGGCGAAGATCTTTCTGGTCTTGACCCATGAGCTGTAGGACAAACTTGGTGGCAACATGATGCTTTCCAAGATGCTATCTCAGGATTTCATGACATGATCCAACTGAAATATTACTCTCTTCTGCAATCTCTCGGGCAGTCTTTCTTTGATTGTGATGTACAGTTTAGTTGACATTCCTGACATGAGTGTTGTTGGGAGACATCAAAGGGTGTCCTGAATGAGGGTCATCTTTAACTTTAGTGTAGCCATTTTTAAACCATGTGAACCATTTGTAACACCAAGTATGGCTTAAGCACTCATCACCGTAGGCTTCCTCCATTATGTGGTGTGTCTCTGTAAAGCTTTTCTTGAGTTCCATGCAAAATTTAACGCAGACACATTGATCCTCTATAATTCTGCCATCTCAAAATTCACTAACTGTGCGATACAACACTCTCTTCGATACACCACTGAACAATAACTAACAGACATACAACAATGTAACACATTAAACACAGATGTTTGCAGGGATGCCAACCACATCTTTCTCCAGCACACATTGGTGTGAAATTACAAATGTTCTAGAATTTTTTGAACAGACCTAGTATCACAAAAACACAGTTAAAAAATCTGTTCTGTGATATAACACATTAAGTGATTGCTTTGAAATTAGGGCAGTGGACAAGGTGAGACCCACATTTTGAATTAGAAACTGATGACTAGTGTTTACATGCATTTCAGCTGTGTATTTCGTGCCCTTGTGTGCTGTTTCACAAAATAATTATTCAGTGACCAGTGTCAAAATAAAATGTCACCTAGTTTCTTATTACAAATATTACATGCTCCTTTGATGAGGGACCTCATTAGTTTGCTACCCTATTCAGTTCAAGGGTATTGGTTGACAAAGGCAGCAACACTTGAGGAATGTTCAGTTTTTCCAATAGTGACTGAGTAAGGCTAATATATCAAAGTATTGTGAAGACTGTGATATGGCACAACTTACTGGATAGTTGTGAAGGCATAATTCACTGAGTGGAGTAAAAAATGTGTCATGTTGAAATTTCAGTTTTCTAAGAAAGAACCGAAGTCAAAGCCTTGGAGATGTGGTCAATCTTGATTCTACTGCACTAGTTTCTAGTGAACTATTTCAGTAAATTTTCATTCAGTGTTGTAACTTCGTTGAGTGTTCCAGTGGCCGCGTGAATTTTTGGTTTTAGCTAGTAATTTTGTGAAGTTCAACATCTACATTTATACTCCACAAGCCACCCAACGGTATGTGGCGGAGGGCACTTTACGTGCCACTGTCATTACCTCCCTTTTCTGTTCCAGTCGCGTATGGTTCGCGGGAAGAACGACTGTCTGAAAGCCTCCGTGCGCGCTCTAATCTCTCTAATTTTACATTCGTGATCTCCTCGGGAGGTATAAGTAGGGGGAAGCAATATATTAGATACCTCATCCAGAAACACACCCTCTCGAAACCTGGCGAGCAAGCAAGTTTTGTTGGTATTGGTATTAGTTGTGGTTTAGTAGTATTAATACAAGTAGTTGCTTTCTTAGTAGAGAGAGAATTTCGAGGCCGCTATTGTTAGGTTTATAAATAGTTCTTCTGCCGTAGTTGAACTTACGTAACGTAGACATATAGTTTTTTTCAGTAACTACAAAATTTTACGATGAGTGAGAAGTGTGGGCTCTGTCATAGGTTTGTGAGTAGTGAGTTATGGTGTGGGATAAGTATTTTCATTGGGAGGAATGCAGTGGGGAAGCCAGTGGGCATTCTAGCAAGACCCCCTCCTGGGAATGCAGAATCTGTAGTAGAAGTAAGTTGATAGAGGAGCAGGAGCATAAGATATGTGCCCTTCAGATGCAGTTACAACATGCAAAGGAGGAACTAAATAGGTTGAGGAGGGTGAAGGGTGCTGGGGAATGGGAACTGGCAGTTAGCAAGAAGGAAACTTGGAGGAGGTGGTATTCAGACAGTTATACTTTGCGTATATGCAATAGATTTGACCAACTGTCAGAGTTGAGTGGAGAGAAGCCTCTTGAAGCTGTAGGTGTAGGGAGCATGCAGAAGTCCTCAGCATTAGGAGGCCTAGGTCAGTTGCAAAGTAACAGGAAGGAGGAGGTTCTGCTGCTTGGTGTAGTTCGCACGGTAGAGTGGGCCAGCAGTTGCAGGAAGTGTTGGGGAGTGAGTACCAGGTCACCAGCATTGTGAAGCCTAGTGCAGGGTTGGCTCAGGTGTCTGACAGCATAGGGGAGTTATGTAGGAATTTTACGAAGGAAGATCAGGTAATGATAGTGGGTGGAGTAGGGAACAGTCTTGATAGGGGTGGGGAATATGATGTAGATGCTGACCTGGTAAAGATGGCTACTCAAACTGGTGGCACTAACATGCATTTCATGCAACTATTTCAGCATCATGACCGGCCTCATCTTAATGTGGCTGTTACGCATGTTAACATGGGGCTGGAGAGGGCACTGCTGGTAGAGGGCATGGGTCACATTTCAGTGGTGCCAGTTGAGTCTATCAGTAGAGCGGGTTTCACTGGGCATGGCCTGCACTTCAGTAGGTATGGGAAGTGGAGGTTGGCAAAGCTTATAGGTGACAGTGTAGTGGGTGGTGGTGGAATCACTCGTGGAAAAATTCCTGTAGTAGTTGGTGTTAGAGCTGCACCTTTTTTAGATTGAAGTCAGCTGATAGGTATACCTGCTTAAAGGAAGTCCCTCTAACTAAGGGCTCACCTTCAGAGGACGTCATGTTTCCAAGTAGAAAAGGAATTAGTTTCTTTCATCAAATGTAATAGGTATTAGAGATAAAGTTGGTGAACTGCTTATAGATGTTGACTCTGAAATTATTAGTATATTGAACCAACCACTTAAATAATTTGACAATTCAGAGGCTTCCTTTACCAGGATACAGATTGGCTGGCTGTTTTTCAAGGAGTTTCTTGTGGGGTGGGGGAGTGGCTATGTACGTAAAAAACAGTATTCCATTTGAGTCCATAGACATATCACGGCACTGCACTGAACAGATATTTGAATGTTGTGCAGGGGCAGTTGAATTTAGTGAAACCAAACTTCTAATTGTTGTTGTTTATAGGTCCCCTAACTCTGTCTTCAGAGCATTTATGCTCAAGCTAGAGAGGGTTGGTTCTTGATTCACTTTATAGGAACCACCAGAAATTAGTTATATGTGGTGACTTCAGTATAAATTTTGTATAGGATGGTGGTAGATCTCCTAAATTCATATGATCTGATGCAAACTGTGTTTTTTCCAACTAGGGTGCAGGGGGAAAGTATCACAGCAATAGTCAATATTTTTATTCATTCTTAATTACTAGATGGGCGTTCTATTAGTCAAAGGATGAATGGCCTTTCAGACCATGATGCACAGATTTTAACACTAAAATGCTTTTGTACTCAAACAAATGTCACATATAATTACAAACTGTGCAGGAAAGTTAATCCAATTGCAATAGAGAGTTTTTAACCCTCGTCAATCAACAAGAGTGGCATGATGTTTATAGTGCCGATAACATAGATGACAAATATAATGCTTTCCTTAAAACATTTCTCATGCTCGTTGAGAGTTGCTTTCCATTAGAATGATCTAAATGGGGTGCTAGCAGTAAAAGGCAGCCCGGGTGGCTGTTAAGCAGGATAAGGATATCGTGTAGAACAAAGCAGGAATTATATCAAAATTTTAGTAGTCACAATCAAGCTACAGTAGCCCATTACAAACAGTACTGTAAGGTGCTTAAAAATGTTATTAGAATGGCAAAGAGTATGTGGTATGCAAATAGAATAGCTAATTCACAGGATAAAATTAAAACCATATGCTCAGTTATAAAGGAAGTGTCTGGTCAGAAGCACAAGGTCAGTGATATGAATTTGATTCGCAGTAAAAATATTTCTGTTACTCATAAATCAGATATATGTACAGTATTTAACAATCATTTTCTGAGCATTGCTGGTGAATGAAATAAAAGTTTAGTTCCCACAGGAAATCATATAACTCTCTTGGCAAATGCCTTTCCGAGATTGATGTCTGAAATACTCTTCTGTGAAACAGACAAGGGGAAGATTGAGTCAACAATTAAATCACTGAGACTAAGGACTTTCACAGATATGATGGAGTGCCTAGCAGAATATTAAAGTACTGTGCTGCATATGTTAGCCCTGTATTTAGCCATATTTGTAATTTTTCCTTTAGGAATGGTCAGTTTCCTGAACAATTAAAGTACTCAGTAGTGAAGCCACTTTATAAAAAGGGAGAAAGGGATAATGTAGACAATTTTAGACCTATTTCTATGCCATCAGTGTTTGCTAAAGTTATTGAAAAGGCTGTGTATGTAAGGATAACTGATCATTTTATATCACACGATTTGCTATCAAATGTACAGTTCGGCTTTAGAAGTTGTTTAACAGTTGAAAATGCTATATTCTCTTTTCTCTGTGAGGTACTGGATGGGCTAAACAAAAGGTTTCAAATGCTAGGCATATTTTTTGATTTGACTAACGCGTTTGATTGTGTTGATCACAAAATATTGCTCCAGAAATTGAACCTTTACAGAATATGGGGAGTAGCTCACAATTGGTTCACCTCTTACTTTAAGAAGAGACAGCAAGAGGTCATTATTCGCTGTGTTGAGAATGGTTGTGATGTGGGGTCTAAGTTGGGTATGGTCAATTGGGGAATGCTGCAGGGATCATTGTTGGGCCCACTCCTGTTCTTTATATAATGATATGCCCTCTAGTATTACAGGTAACTCTGAAATACTTCTGTTTGCTGATGACACTAGCTTGGTAGTAAAGGATGATGTGTTCACATTGGCTTGGTTTCAAATAGTACAGTTCATGACGTAAGTTCATAGCTTGTAGTAAATAAATCAACACTAAATCACAGTAAGACCCAGTTTTTACAGTTTCTCATACACAATTCAACAAAACCTGCCGTTTTAATTTCACAGAATGGGCATATGATTAGTGAAAATGAACAGTTCAAATTTCTGGGTGTTCAGATGGATAGTAAGCTGTCGTGGAAAGCCCACGTTCAGGATATTCTTCAAATACTTAATGCTACCATTTTTGCTGTTTGAACGATATCTGAAGTGAGTGATCGTTCGACACGAAAATTAGTCTACTTTGCTTATTTTCATTCACAAATGTTGGATGGTATTATATTTTGGGGTAACTCCTCCCATTTGAAAATTATATTTTTGGCTCAGAAATGGGCAGTTCAGGCAATAAGTTCTGTAAGTTCACGAACCTCTTGTTGACCCCTGTTCACGAATCTGGGTATTTTGACATTGGCCTCTCAATGTATATATTCCTTATTGTCATTTCTTATTAACAATGTTAGCTTATTCCCAAGAATAAGCAGCTTTCACTCAGTTAATACTTGGCAGAAATCAAACCTGCATTTGGATAGGACTTCCTTAACTATTGTGCAGAAAAGTGTGCAGTATACTGCTGGATCCATTTTCAGTTAGCTACCACTAGAATTCAAAAATCTTAACAGTAATCCACATGCTTTCAAATCGAAACTGAAGAGTTTCCTCATGGGTCACTCCTTCTATTCTGTCAAGGAGTTTCTTGAAAAATTAAGCTGATCCTTGTTGTATTGTTGATTGCCTTTACTTAAACTTAAGGCTTGACTTTTTTTGGGTTCATAAACATCTTATTTTTATCTGTTATTACTTTTACGTTGTAATTTCATGTACTGATGCGTTCCATGACCTTGGAGATGTGCTCCTCAATTTAGTCCTATGGAACTTGATGTGTAAATAAAAAAATAAAATAGTAATAGAAGAAACAAAATCAGGAGAAAAGTTAAAGACTTATTAAAAATTAGCTTAAAGATTTGGGGTACTATAAAGTATGAAATGAAATGCAGTGATAGATAAAAAGAACAGAACAGAAGGTTAGAAGATACAAGTACTGCTCTTATTCTTAGGCAGGTGCAATTACAACCCAAAGAAGTGTGGGACCAGTAATTTGCATTTGTGAAGCTTCATTGCCATAGTGCCCAACAGTGGTGGCCAAAACACTTAAATTTTGGTATGACTTTGTGAAATAAAAATGCAGAGTTCTTCAATAATCTCAGTTTCTATAATTCTACAGTCTCGGTCATTACACAATATTTATGCAATAGGTACAAATTTTTCACTCTTAGGGAGACATCCATGATAGTGACTGATATAACTGGCTGTTTTGACAGACGTCAGATTGTCTTGGTCATTTCCCATTGTTTTCTTGGCACGGCCAGCAGAGTTAACTGTATCCAGCTTGTGACAGTGTGTTCGGTGCATCTACAGAACTCATAAACAAAATGTGTCAACCCAGGAAGTGCACAACCATCTCCACATGATGAATTTGATCTATAGGCTTCCATTACAAACAACTGTACAGGCATCAGAGGTTGGAAGTCCCACAGGAGAGGGGAATCAGTCATGCTTTTGACTGGTACCTTGCATAAATGTCAGTTGCCTCACATCACTGCTACAATAATTTGAAGATTGCGCACAGCTGGATATTATCTTGCAACGTATTGCCCAGCCCTACAGTCAGCATTTCAATGGTGGGTTATCTTTCAAGATAATACACAAGCACACTGCGATCATCGTTTAAACACCTTCTCCTGACAAGCAGGAATTGACCAAATGGAAAAGACTACAGTATCTACTGACGTGAATGCTATTGAGTGTGGTTGGGGTCAGTTGGAAATGGCAGTATGTTATGTCAAAGAAACACTCCTCACTCAGTGGATGACCTTGGAAGAATCACCATTGTGGAACAACAATGTCTGTCTCCATGTAGACAGCACTCCAAAACAGACGCCAGCACAACCCATTGCACAGGGTGGGGGAACACACTTTCAAGTGTTATCCCAGCAGGTTAAGTTTCATAAGCCTTATTTTATCATTCCTTGCTTCCCTTTAATGTAAGCTCTCATGTGCTTGCTGATATGCAGGTGCTGCAAAACTTTAAGTGGTTTAGTTACTGTTTGTGCTGGAGACTGCTGGTACACGCACACAGGTTTGGGCCAGCGTGCATGCGCCCACACACACACACACACACACACACACACACACACACACACACACACACTACTGGCCATTAAAATTGCTACACCAAGCGGAAATGCAGATGATAAACAGGTATTCATTGGACAAATATATTGTACTAGAACTGACATGTCATTACATTTTCACGCAATTTGGGTGCATAGATCCTGAGACATCAGTGCCCAGAACAACCACCTCTGGCCGTAATAACGGCCTTGATACGCCTGGGCATTGAGTCAGACAGAGCTTGGATGGAGTGTACAGGTACAGCTGCCCATGCAGCTTCAACATGATACCACAGCTCATCAAGAGTAGTGACTGGCGTATTGTAATGAGCCAGTTGCTCAGCCACCATTGACCAGACGTTTTCAATTGGTGAGAGATCTGGAGTATATGCTGGCCAGGGCAGCAGTTGAACATTTTCTGTATCCAGAAAAGTCCATTCAGGACCTGCAACATGCAGTCGTGCGTTATCCTGCTGAAATGTAGGGTTTCGCAGGGATCGAATGAAGGGTAGAGCCACGGGTCGTAACACATCTGAAATGTACCGTCCACTGTTCAAAGTGCCGTCAATGCGAGCAAGAGGTGACAGAGACGTGTAACCAATGGCACCCCATACCATCACGCTGGGTGATACGCCAGTATGGCATTGACGAATACATGCTTCCAATGTGCGTTCACCGAGATATCACCAAACACGGATGCGACCATCATGATGCTGTAAACAGAACCTGGATTCATCCTCAAAAATGACCTTTTCCCGTTTGTGCACCCAGGTTCGTCGTTGAGTACACCATCACAGACGCTCCTGTCTGTGATGCAGCGTCAAGGGTAACCACAGCCATGGTCTCCGAGCTGATAGTCCATGCTTTCGCAAATGTCGTCGAACTGTTCGTGCAGATGGTTGTTGTCTTGCAAACGTCCCCATCTGTTGACTCAGGGATCAAGACTTGGCTGCACGATCCATTACAGCCATGTGGATAAGATGCCTGTCATCTCGACTGCTAGTGATACGAGGCCGTTGGGATCCAGCACGGCGTTCCGTATTACCCTCCGAACCCACCGATTCCATATTCTGCTAACAGTCATTGGATCTCGACCAACGCGAGCAGCAATGTCGCAGTACGATAAACCGCAATCGCGATAGGCTACAATCCGACCTTTATCAAAGTCAGAAACATGATGGTACGCATTTCTCCTCCTTACACGAGGCATCACAACAACGTTTCACCAGGCAACGCCGGTCAGCTGCTGTTTGTGTATGAGAAATAGGTTGGAAACTTTCCTCATGTCAGCACGTTGTAGGTGTCGCTACCGGCACCAACCTTGTGTGAATGCTGTGAAAAGCTAATCATTTGCATATGACAGCATCTTCTTCCTGTCAGTTAAATTTCACATCTGTAGCACGTCGTCTTTGTGGTGTAGCAGTTTTAATGGCCAGTAGTGTATAACTGAGAGGAAGATAGTTGAAGGTTAAATATAATCAGGAGAGAGAGGCATGAAAGGAGAGACCGAAATTGATGGGGTTATGAAAAAGTAAACATAAGAGGAAGAGAATATACCTAAGGAGATCTTAGGACTCTACTCTCTATGTGCTGGAAAAATTGTACGTTTAAAGCTGGTGGCAGGCATAAAACGTCATCCTAAATTGTACTGAATGCTTTCTCAGAAAATTGTTTTGAACAATTTGTTCATGACCCCACTCGAAGCGTAAATGGTTGTGAAATCATACTTGACCTCTTAGCAAAATATAATCCTGGACAAAGAGTATCATGATGAATACAGGCCCATATCACTAATGTCGATTTGCAGCAGGGTTTTGGAACATATACTGTATTTGAACATTATGAAGTACCTCAAAGAAAACGATTTATTGACACATAGACAGCACATATTCAGAAAATATCGTTCTTGCGAAACACAACTAGCTCTTTATACTCATGAAGTAATGAGTGCTATCGACGGGATGTCGAATTGCTTCCACGTTTTCAGATTTACAGAAAGCTTCTGACACCATTCCTCACAAGCGTTTTCTAACCATTTTCTAACCAATTTTTGCATGCCTCTGGAATATCGCCTCAGTTGTGTGACTGGATTCACGATTTCTTGTCAGAAAGGTTACAGTTCATAGTAATAGACATAAAATCATCGAGTAAAACTGAAGTAATATCTGGTCTTCCCCGAGGAATGTTATAGGCCTTCTATTGTTCCTCATCTATATTAACGACATATGAGAGAAGTTGAGTCGCCGTCTTGTGTTGTTTGCAGATGATGCTGTCATTTACCATCTTGTAAAGTTATCAGATGACCAAAACAAATTGCAAAATGATTTAAATAAGATATCTGTATGGTGCCAAAAGTGGCAATTGACCCTGAATAAAGAAAAGTGTGAAGTTATTCACATGAGTAGTAAAAGAAATCCACTAAATTTCCATTACACGATAAGTCACACAAATCAGAAGGCTGTAAATTCGACTAAATACTTAGGGATTACAATTACAAATAACCTAAATTGGAACAATTAGATAGATAATTTCGTGGGTAGAGCAAACCAAAGACTGTGATTCATTGGCAGAACACTTAGAAGGTGCAACAGGTCTACTATAGAGACTGCTTATACCGCAATTGTTCGCCCTATTCTGAAGTACTGCTGTGCGGTGTGGGATCCGCATCAGGTGGGACTGCTGGATGACATTGAAAAAGTACAGAGAAGGGCAGCTCGTTTTGTATTGATTGGCGACTCCATGGAGTGCTGTGTGCACAATGCCCATATATGTTAAATTAAAAGGAAGCTCAGCGTTGGCCGTAATATTGATGTTTTATTGGTAGCAGAATCGATTTTCGATCACATCTTCAGTGCTGGAAGTTAAAAATTTTTGCATAGCGATCAGTGAGTAAAAACAAAAACCACAAATTCACCTGAGTGTAGACCAACTGTTGGAAAGAACATACCTGTACAAATTAAACTCAGACACTGGTATCAAGTTATCAATAACCAAAACTGAGAAGCAATCACAAAAACTGAAGCCGCTGTTTACATTCACCTATACAGCTGACCTCGGTGTGACAGGGTTCTTTATTTGCCAAGAGATTACCACAAAATACCAAAGTGCACTTGCAAATTATTAATTGAATGTTTCAGTTTTAAAAATTGTCATTAAAAAACGCATAGCAAAAAAAGGCAAGGGGGAATGCACATCTTGCCAACACACACTGGCTTGTTATTTTCAAACAACTTAAAAAACATGTCAGTAAAAATCAACAGGTGAAGTTATATGGTGTCAGATTACAGGACTAGAAAAGAAGAAAAACATACAGATAACATGACATCAAATATAACAGAATTTGTTATAACACAGTGACGTTTTTTATTATCTGGAAATAGGGGAGATAGTGCCACAGACATGATACAAGATTTGAAGTGGCAGTCAGTAAAACAAATGACCCTCATGATGAATCGAAACATGACTGCGTCGTTTCATGATTCGAGGGTCAGCAACTGAAATTTCAATCACCAGTTTTCTCCTCCAATTGCAAAAACATTCTGTTGGCACCCACCCACCTACATAGGGAGAAATGATCATTGTGATAAAATAAGAGAAATCAGGGCTCACACAGAAAAATGTAAGTGCTCATTTTTCCTGCATGCTGTTAGAGAGTGGAACGGTAGAGAGACAGCTTGAAAGTGGCTCATTGAACCCTCTGCCAGGGCATTTATTGTGAATAGTAGACTTATTGTGAATAGCAGACTTATTGTGAATAGCAGAGTCTACATCTACATGGATACTCTGCAATTCACACCTAAGTGTCTGGCAGAGGGTTCATCGAACCATTTTCATACTACTTCTCTACCATTCCATTCTCGAATGGTGTGTGGGGAAAAAGGAACACCTAAATCTTTCCGATAGAACTCTGATTTCTCTTATTTTATTATGATGATCATTTCTACCCATGTAGGTGGATGTCAACAAAATATTTTCGCATTCGGAAGAGAAAGTTGGTGATAGAAATTTCGTAAATAGATCTCGCTGCAAAGAAAACTGCCTTTGTTCAGTGACTGCCATGCCAACTCGTGTATCATATCAGTGACGCTCTCACCCCTATTGCACGGTAACGTGAAACAAACTGCCCTTCTTTGCACTTTTTCGATGTCCTCCATCAATTCTACCTGGTAAGGAATCCCACACCACGCAGCAATATTCCAGCAGAGGACGGACAAGTGTAATATAGGCTATCTAGGGGGTTTGTCACATCTTCTAAGTGTTCTGCCAACAAACCACAGTCTTTGTTTCGCCTTCCCCACAACATTATCTATGTGGTCTTTCCAGTTTAAGTTGCTTGTAATTGTAATTACTAGGTATTTAGTCGAATTGAAAGCCCTTAGATTTGTGTGATTTATCGTGTACCTAAAATTTATCAGATTTCTTTTAGTACCCATGTGGATGACCTCGCACTTTTCTTTGTTTAATGCCAATTGCCACTTTTTGCACC
Organism: Schistocerca americana; assembly: GCF_021461395.2. NCBI lineage: Eukaryota > Metazoa > Arthropoda > Insecta > Orthoptera > Acrididae > Schistocerca > Schistocerca americana. The sequence goes on along the minus strand of NC_060122.1, from coordinate 852,679,242 downwards.
ATATAGAAATTCTCTCTAGATAATTGGAATTGATGGTCTGATGATTTTACTAGATGGTAAATTACAGTATCATCTGCAAACAATCTAAGGGGGGCTGCTCAGATTATCACCTGTGAAACTTAGCCAATCTTGTGGATTTTGCGTTCTTCTGAATTTGGCATGCGTTTTATCATTGCTTCTGCAACAGTGTTGTGACGTGTTTTGTATATCATGGTGGATCAGTCCCGTAGAGTAATCACGTAGATGTAGAGATAAATTAAAATAAAAAGAATTGTAAACAGTAGTATGAGAACAGACAACCATGACCTGTATTGATAAGTTGACACATCGATGAGGTCTTGTACATTGTAGCATCTTATTTGAACTTGTTTCAACCCTCCCCCCCCCCCCCCTCCCCCCCCTTCGCCTCCCCATCAGGAGAATATACCTGTTACATTATAACATTAAAAGATTATTATAAACAGAGCAAGGAGTAGTAAAATTAGTAGTGCCTGAGGGCAACAACTGATATGAATGAAATTAGAGAAGAAAAGGGAAAAGGAAGAGAAGAATGGAGCTGTTGCCATATACACAGCTCAGAGAAGCTGAGAGTTGGGGATTGGGGGAGCAGTTGTTCCATATAGACAATCTGAAGGCAACTGTTGAAATCAGTTGAGTTGTGGTGAGCAGTGTGCATTGTAACTGGATGGTCTGTTTTATCCTTGGCAATGGGCATTCATCAGAATTGTCCTGGGTTCAATTTCCGGCTGGTTCAGGAATATTCTATGTCCGGGGATTGAGTGTTTGTGTAGTCCTCATCATTTCATCATCATTCAGGAAATTGATGAGACTGGACAGTGAAAAGAATGGGACTTTGTATAGGTGCTGATAACCACGCAGTTGAGTGCCCGCCAAACCAAATATCATAATAATTTATCAAAATTGACACTTAATTGCTTCAAACCGTGGAAACTCCAGGTAGGAATCAACAATACAGGAAAATATAGATCGCTACTCAGTGTAAAGAAGACATGTCATATTGCGGACAGATACAATTAAGACATTCACTTCTAGCTTTCGGCCACAGCCTTCATCAGTAGAGAGAGAGAGAGAGAGAGAGAGAGAGAGAGAGAGAGAGAGAGAGAGAGAGAGAGAGGGGGGGGGGGGGCTGCCAACTCTAGCATCTTGGGCCAGAATGCAACATCAAGTGGAATGCAAGCATCAATCAGTAATCAGGGGAGGTGGGGAAGGGGAAGGGATAGCAGTGTATGGGTGGGGAGAGAGAGAGAGAGAGAGAGAGAGAGAGAGAGAGAGAGAGAGAGAGAAGCACTGTCTGACACTCCAACTGGCACAGTGTCAGGAGATTATGGGGCAGAGAGGTGGGGATAAACGGAGCACAAAAAAAGAGGGGTGGGGAAAGATGGGTGGATTCATTGGCAGAGGGCTGCAAATAAACAGGCTTGGGTGGATGCATTGGCAGAGGGCTGCAAATAAACAGGCTTGGAGATGAGAATGGGGAGGAGATGATAGGACAGAAACTCACTTGCTCATTGTGCTGAGAGTCTCACCAAGGCCTTCACAGATAGGCACTATCCCCCAAAACTAGTCCACAAGCAAATCTACATTGTCATTTGTCCTCACAACCCCAACCCTCCCACCACCCCCATGAACTCAGCCACAAGTGTCCCCCCTTCATTACCCTGTACCACCCCAGACTGGAACACTTGAACCACATCCTTCGCCATGGCTTTGATTACCTCTCATCACATCCTGAAATGAGGGACGTGCTACCAGATATAGTTTTCACCCCTCTCAAAGTGGTGTTCCGTTGCCCACCCAACCACCACAACATCCTAGTCCATCCCTATGCCACTCCCAATAACAACCCCTTGCCATAAGCATCACATCCCTGTGGAAGATCCTGGTGCAAAAACCGCCCAATCCACCCAACCAGTACTGCCTATTCCAGCCATGTCATAGGTTTATCCCATCCAATCACTGGCCAGGTCACCTGTGAAAGCAGCCATGTCATTTACCAGCTCTGCTGCAATCATTCCACAAGGATGAATGGCCACCGCCAAACTGTGGCCGAGAGCAAAGTCGACCACCCTGTGGTACAACATGCTGCTGAACATAACAAACCTGATTTCAATGGCTGTTTCACTACCCCAGCCATATGGATCCTTCCCTCCACCGCCAGCTTTTCTGAACTACGTAGTGAAGTTACCCTTACAACACGTTCTTCGCTCCCGTAATTATCCTCGCTTCAACCTTCAGTAACATACTGTCCGTACTCTCTCCACACAACAGTTTCCACCCCATATGCTGTATCATCCCCCCCCATGAACCATGGACCTTGCCGTTGGTGGGGAGGCTTGCGTGCCTCAGCGATACAGATAGCCGTACCGTAGGTGCAACCACAACGGAGGGGTATCTGTTGAGAGGCCAGACAAACGTGTGGTTCCTGAAGAGGGGCAGCAGCCTTTTCAGTAGTTGCAAGGGCAACAGTCTGGATGATTGACTGATCTGGCCTTGTAACAATAACCAAAACGGCCTTGCTGTGCTGGTACTGCGAACGGCTGAAAGCAAGGGGAAACTACAGCCGTAATTTTTCCCGAGGGCATGCAGCTTTACTGTATGAGTACATGATGATGGCGTCCTCTTGGGTAAAATATTCCGGAGGTAAAATAGTCCCCCATTCGGATCTCCGGGCGGGGACTACTCAAGAGGATGTCGTTATCAGGAGAAAGAAAACTGGCGTTCTACGGATCGGAGCGTGGAATGTCAGATCCCTTAATCGGGCAGGTAGGTTAGAAAATTTAAAAAGGGAAATGGATAGGTTGAAGTTAGATATAGTGGGAATTAGTGAAGTTCGGTGGCAGGAGGAACAAGACTTCTGGTCAGGTGACTACAGGGTTATAAACACAAAATCAAATAGGGGTAATGCAGGAGTGGGTTTAATAATGAATAGGAAAATAGGAATGCGGGTAAGCTACTACAAACAGCATAGTGAACGCATTATTGTGGCCAAGATAGATACGAAGCCCACACCTACTACAGTAGTACAAGTTTATATGCCAACTAGCTCTGCAGATGACGAAGAAATTGAAGAAATGTATGATGAAATAAAAGAAATTATTCAGATTGTGAAGGGAGACGAAAATTTAATAGTCATGGGTGACTGGAATTCGAGTGTAGGAAAAGGGAGAGAAGGAAACATAGTAGGTGAATATGGATTGGGGGACAGAAATGAAAGAGGAAGCCGCCTGGTAGAATTTTGCACAGAGCACAACATAATCATAACTAACACTTGGTTTAAGAATCATGAAAGAAGGTTGTATACATGGAAGAACCCTGGAGATACTAAAAGGTATCAGATAGATTATATAATGGTAAGACAGAGATTTAGGAACCAGGTTTTAAATTGTAAGACATTTCCAGGGGCAGATGTGGACTCTGACCACAATCTATTGGTTATGACCTGTAGATTAAAACTGAAGAAACTGCAAAAAGGTGGGAATTTAAGGAGATGGGACCTGGATAAACTAAAAGAACCAGAGGTTGTACAGAGATTCAGGGAGAGCATAAGGGAGCAATTGACAGGAATGGGGGAAATAAATACAGTAGAAGAAGAATGGGTAGCTTTGAGGGATGAAGTAGTGAAGGCAGCAGAGGATCAAGTAGGTAAAAAGACGAGGGCTAGTAGAAATCCTTGGGTAACAGAAGAAATATTGAATTTAATTGATGAAAGGAGAAAATATAAAAATGCAGTAAGTGAAACAGGCAAAAAGGAATACAAACGTCTCAAAAATGAGATCGACAGGAAGTGCAAAATGGCTAAGCAGGGATGGCTAGAGGACAAATGTAAGGATGTAGAGGCCTATCTCACTAGGGGTAAGATAGATACCGCCTACAGGAAAATTAAAGAGACCTTTGGAGATAAGAGAACGACTTGTATGAATATCAAGAGTTCAGATGGAAACCCAGTTCTAAGCAAAGAAGGGAAAGCAGAAAGGTGGAAGGAGTATATAGAGGGTCTATACAAGGGCGATGTACTTGAGGACAATATTATGGAAATGGAAGAGGATGTAGATGAAGATGAAATGGGAGATATGATACTGCGTGAAGAGTTTGACAGAGCACTGAAAGACCTGAGTCGAAACAAGGCCCCCGGAGTAGACAATATTCCATTGGAACTACTGACGGCCGTGGGAGAGCCAGTCCTGACAAAACTCTACCATCTGGTGAGCAAGATGTATGAAACAGGCGAAATACCCTCAGACTTCAAGAAGAATATAATAATTCCAATCCCAAAGAAAGCAGGTGTTGACAGATGTGAAAATTACCGAACTATCAGCTTAATAAGTCACAGCTGCAAAATACTAACACGAATTCTTTACAGACGAATGGAAAAACTAGTAGAAGCCAACCTCGGGGAAGATCAGTTTGGATTCCGTAGAAACACTGGAACACGTGAAGCAATACTGACCTTACGACTTATCTTAGAAGAAAGATTAAGGAAAGGCAAACCTACGTTTCTAGCATTTGTAGACTTAGAGAAAGCTTTTGACAATGTTGACTGGAATACTCTCTTTCAAATTCTAAAGGTGGCAGGGGTAAAATACAGGGAGCGAAAGGCTATTTACAATTTGTACAGAAACCAGATGGCAGTTATAAGAGTCGAGGGACATGAAAGGGAAGCAGTGGTTGGGAAGGGAGTGAGACAGGGTTGTAGCCTCTCCCCGATGTTGTTCAATGTGTATATTGAGCAAGCAGTAAAGGAAACAAAAGAAAAATTCGGAGTAGGTATTAAAATTCATGGAGAAGAAATAAAAACTTTGAGGTTCGCCGATGACATTGTAATTCTGTCAGAGACAGCAAAGGACTTGGAAGAGCAGTTGAATGGAATGGACAGTGTCTTGAAAGGAGGATATAAGATGAACATCAACAAAAGCAAAACAAGGGTAATGGAATGTAGTCTATTTAAGTCGGGTGATGCTGAGGGAATTAGATTAGGAAATGAGGCACTTAAAGTAGTAAAGGAGTTTTGCTATTTGGGGAGCAAAATAACTGATGATGGTCGAAGTAGAGAGGATATAAAATGTAGGCTGGCAATGGCAAGGAAAGCGTTTCTGAAGAAGAGAAATTTGTTAACATCCAGTATTGATTTAAGTGTCAGGAAGTCATTTCTGAAAGTATTCGTATGGAGTGTAGCCATGTATGGAAGTGAAACATGGACGATAAATAGTTTGGACAAGAAGAGAATAGAAGCTTTTGAAATGTGGTGCTACAGAAGAATGCTGAAGATTAGATGGGTAGATCACATAACTAATGAGGAAGTATTGAATAGGATTGGGGAGAAGAGAAGTTTGTGGCACAACTTGACCAGAAGAAGGGATCGGTTGGTGGGACATGTTCTGAGGCATCAAGGGATCACCAATTTAGTATTGGAGGGCAGCGTGGAGGGTAAAAATCGTAAAGGGAGACCAAGAGATGAATACACTAAGCAGATTCAGAAGGATGTAGGTTGCAGTAGGTACTGGGAGATGAAAAAGCTTGCACAGGATAGAGTAGCATGGAGAGCTGCATCAAACCAGTCTCAGGACTGAAGACCACAACAACAACAACATGCTGTATCATCTCCTCCCCAATCTCATCTCCCAGCTTGTTTATTTGCAGCCCTCTGCCAATACATCATCCACCTGTATTCCCCGCTCCTCTCATTTTTTGTTCCTTTTTTCCCCTATTTCTGCCCTACAACCTCCTGACTGCGCCTTTTGGAGTCCCTGCCCACTCAACCAAACAGCATTCTCTCTCTCTCTCTCTCTCTCTCTCTCCCCCCCCTCCCCCCCCCCCCTCCCCAGCTCCCCCACCCCCCTCCCCCCTCCTGACAAAGGCTGTGATTGAAAGCTACAATGTGAATGTTGTAATCCAGTCTGTCTGCAACATGACATGTCTTCTTTGCGTTGAGTATCAATCTTTCTTTTCCTATATTGTTGACATTCTTACCTGGAGCTTACACTGTTTGAAGCAGTTGAGTGTCAATTTTGATGAATTATGTTATTTGGTTTGTGGCTGTCGTGTGTGTGTGTGTGTGTGTGTGTGTGTGTGTGTGTGTGTGTGTGTGTGTGTGTGTGTTTACATTTAATTGGTTGTCATTGTAACATAAAATGCTACATAGTGATTACAAGACAGTTGATCGAACTGCAAAGTTTTGATTATCTTTTCGCTTAAAGGATATTTTATTAATTTCTTGTTAACAGTTGTTTGTGGTGTTTTGTGGCTAAGAGGCTTGAATCTCTAATACAAACTGCTGTACCTTGCCCTGACAAATAAAAATGTTACAGGGGCTGTTAATTGATGAAATATGTTGTATCTTAAAAGCTGTTTCGCATCAATCACTTCATAGAAGCAAATTCAAATTTAGCATTATGAAGTGAAATTCAGGGAAGGATTAGGTCACCTCACCTGTTTGGTATGCTCAGGCTGTGCATCAAGAGTCAAACTGGAACAGGAAATGCTAAATGTCTTTCTCTGTGAGTCTACTCTTGCATCACAATAATTTGTATTTAGTTTGTACAGTCTAATTCACCAAACACGTGTCCCTTCTCTTCCATTTGTGGAAATGCGCAACTTGGTAAAAAAAGGCATTCGTGGTAAAAATGATTTTCATCTCACCCACACCTTTTGTTATTAACATTTTACTAGTTGGCAACCAAAACTTATAAATGACTAATGGTTTTTCATCATACTGAAGTTTTCCACATTGCACTGTTTAAGCACAGCATTCCTTCAGCCTATCAATGTTTCAAATGGCAGAACTAGAGAAATATACATTATGACAGTCTTTTGCAGCAGCAAACATTACAAATATCTGGATTGACACTGTCACGGATGAAGTGGTGGCACAGGAGGGCATGGGAGACTTCTTATGGGCTGGGTGACGTGGAATAATTGTTGTCCGTAAAGATCTAGGTGAGGCCTTCAGCGTATTTGAGCAGGGAATGCTTCTGTAACATCCCTGGGTACTGTGGAGGAGGGATATGCTCTGTCTCCCTAGTATTCCACAAGCTGCACATGCTATGGAAACCAGTTCAAATAGTTCTGGCAGCATTCCGTTTGTTCAGATTGAGCATAATCATCATCATCATCCCATCTCCCTCCGGACTCTTTCAACTTCTGATACTTTGAGCAGTCTACCAAGAAGGTGAGTTGGCTCTGAGCAAACAATTGTTAACGTGCAAACTCCAGGACAGGCCGTTCGGATGTTTCCCCGTGTGGCTCAGGTGCTGGGAACACCTATCAGCCCACTTTGCAGGCAGGTGCTGCTGGTCTCAGCTATCTCCCAGGTAGCCCCTGCCTGTGCACATTAAACCAGAGCAGTATGGAGCGTGCGGCAGCACGACTGCCTGTGCAGCTTGAGGGCGACTGGCTACCTGTGGGCAGGTACTTGAGCTAGAGCAACCTACTCTAAAACCTGTGCCATAACATTGTTGTAATTTTTTTGTAGAATTCTCGATCATCCGCCTGGGTCACGAGTTCTCTGTAATATTTCGGCCAACAGTCTTGTTGCCATCTTGAGGTGGTTCCTGATGCTGCCTTTTTCAGTGTCTTGTATGCATTGGTAGTTACCCCTCCATCACTCTGCCCCTTTTGCAGTCCGTGAAGCCACTGTGGTGGTGGTGGTGGAGGAGGAGGAGGAGGAGGAGGAGGAGGAGGAGAGGGGAGGGATGCTGCCTGGCTGCAAACATCTATCTTCATGTGCCGCACTATCACTGGCTGCTTACATCACTGTACGAGAGTGCTTTGTATGTGCAAGGGGGGGGGGGGTTCAGACCTGACTCCATTTGTAGGCCACTGTCTTTGTTAATTAGATTGTCTTGGATCCTAATTTGAATCGCTTCATAAATCGTGCAATCCCAGGAGGAGGAAAGTTGCCTCAGTGTCTTATTTTTGTTGTAATTTATAGTATTGCCAGTTTTTATAAGTTGGTCAGCCAGTGCTGATTTGATGTTCAGTTCTAATTTAGTGTGACATATATGTTCACAGCACCTCTCTCTGACGGTATGTACAGTTTTCCCAATGTATGCCTTGCTGCATTCTGTTCCTCTTTTTCATCCGGCTATTGTATAGTACAAACTTTGTAGACACATACATTATCTGCTTGTTGCCATATCCATTCCTTCGGAATACCAAATGCTGTAACTCGATGAACAAGTGTGTGTAAAGTGCCTTCACACTGAGAGTTGCGATGGTACTGGAGGTGTGTAGAAACAGATCAGTGAATGTAGGCTTTCTGTACACGCTGTGTCTGAGCTTGCCGTCTGGGTTCCATTTCACCAAGACATCTAGAAATGGGAGGACCCCATCCTGTTCCACCTGCACGGTAAATTATAGATTGGAGTGATGGAGAAATTCACGTAAGCTGTCCCATCTACGTAGCCAATTGATGAACGTCTCATCCAGTAACAGTAGAAACAGATTGGTTTTTGTTGGGCTTACTCCAGGGCCTTGTATTCGAAATCTTCCACATGCAAGCTAACCACAACCTTTGACGGAGAACAACCTGTGGGGCGGCGGATAGAATTAAATGTTGTTAAATGTTCCTATTATTTAGAATGTTATTTATGCTGTCTTTCGCCGTTCTCAACACTGGCCCTCTAACTACAATATTGGCAACCAGAAAGTGATTAGTAAAACGTGAAGCCTGTAATTAGAATTCCTAGTGCCCACTTCATCTGAGAATACACTTATAGTTACAGCTTATAGCTCTGAGGAATTAGGAGATTGTGTGGGATTTATAATCAAAAACGATTTTCTAAAATAGTTGAGTATATTCTGAAAGTCACAGATGAGAAACAAAAGAATCCACACAACCTAAGTAACAGAGCAGTTCAGAGTCTAATGCGCTGATGCAACTATAATTGTCCAAATTGAATATTTAAATGAATGCTCGCCATAATTTGATGATTAGTTTCATCAAACGCCACGCTAAATAAAGGTAGAATGTTTGTCCCGCGACGGCACGTGAAAATACGACAATACGCAAACTGAAGATCGATAATTAAAGTCAACCCAGAATTAACACTTCACTCGCAAATGATTTCATGTTTACGCGTATCTCAAGTAACTTAATACGGCATCCGAGGCTGTTTGTAGCAATGATACCGACGCGACGCGACTCAGATGACGTGCTATTCAGCATCTGGAGAGAACTGGGGCCTTGCTTCCTCGCGCAGCGTTCTTATATATAAAGCCGCGGTGCGGATGGCTAAGGGAACGCCTGATCAAATCGGCTCTCCCGACTAGCCGCTGGGCTAGTAAGGCACCACTTTAAGTTACTTAATAAATCATAGCTTCTCTTGCTGATGGCCGATGAAGCTCTTAATTTAATTGTGCATTCAGCACGCAGGTAAGTATTGATAATAAAATTTTGACGTGGCTAATTTAAATATTTTGGGCAAGAGAATTAATTTAATTACACTGCACGCAGTAGACGAGCTCTGAACTGGCCCTTTGGAGATACGCTATCGCTATAGTTTTATAGGTATTCAAATGAAACTTCTCACATCCTTATGGTGATAGCGGATCTCCATTCTACTTAAATATAAACATTCTAGCCTTATTTATTAGCCTACTTAATCTATCTTGCTTCCATAAGTTTTAAGACAAAAACCAGAAAATCATGAATTTCCACTAAAATCTTAATTTGTGAGATCCAGAAGACTGTTTTTATCAAATAATTATGAAAGATGAATCTGATTATAACTTTTCAACTCTCTAGGTCTTTTCTGTTGCGCCAATGATTTTTACAGAAAAACATACAAATTTCGAAAATGGCTAAAGTTATCGAACTGATATTCAACACACATTAATTTAGTATTACTCCTGACATGCTAGAAATGTTTTAGGTTATTTGCTTGATTTTTAAAGTATTGCGCAACATTTATGACATCAGAGCTAGTTACAGCGGACTGGCTGGCACACAATGGAAAGACTAATGAGAATTTACTATGGCGTGAGTAGGCTGCTTCCCTACAAACCCGTGACCCTGGTAAGCACACAGCATGTTTTACAACGTATTTCTTGGGCTGCCTTGACTGGTAGAGCATAGGTGTCCTGTTGCTCACTGCTTACAATTGTTACAGTTAGTAGTGATGTCGGAGTCAGGGCATCATTTTTATTCTTTCCCAAGCACCGACATTGCTTCATCACAGTTCACTTATGTGGTTCTCGTATATTTTTATGTCTTGCTGCAAGATGTTTGTACTCGTACGTCTGTTGCAGATTTTTTCAGCCTGTGCCTGTGTTACAAAACTAACCAACAAATCGGTTACTTTTTTATACAAATCTTATGTTAAATAAGGAAAAGCAATTAAACTTATTGTATTAGTTTATTCATGTGTGTTTGACACTATAAGTATAGTTTGTACTATTTCTTTGTAAATAGTAAGTGAAATGTGTACTAAATTTGAGAGATACTGATCCACGTATTTCATACCTACACAAATGTCTAACCACCAACCCTAGGAGGGTCGGGGGTGCCCAAATCCCTCATTCCTACTGCAACCCCCACACCCGTGGGCAAATATCATCAGCACTGTCACCTATAAGTGAAACAAGCCTTATACCTGTCTTAGTTTATTTGTGTGTGTTTGACACTATAAGTATAGTTTGCAAATTATAAAACAGTGACCCCAAAAATTGGACTGTATCAGCTGTTTTCAATTATTTCTATATGTTACATCATTCAAACCTACATCCCCACCTCTATGCATACTGTGGGTGTCATACTCTAATGGCATATTTTTCAAGGTAATGACATAGTAATGGAAAGTTCTTCATGTAATACAATACATGTAGACCCAGTGAACTCAATCATAGTGGCACTGCAGTTGGAATGCTTGGTCTCATTTACGTGCAAATTGACCTCTTAAAGCCTCGTGCATATGGTGAGTCAGTACCTTTTGTCCCTCAGCATTTTCCATACGATTAGTTAACAAATTTACAAAGCTTGGTCGATATTCCTCAAGGTATTCCAGTGCTATGGTGGAACATTCACACATACATAGGTACATTTTTATATATATAACTTGCTGCTCCTTATACCTTTACAAGTTGTATGAAGTGTTGTGTGTAAGTACCTAATAGTATTGTACTAACAGTAAGTGAAAATGTTCTTGGTACCTTTGTACCATCTGGTCTTTCCAAATTACTTTCATACCCAATGTATCAATAACTTTATATTGCTTACTATCTGATTGTTTACTTACAGAACGGGATGTTAGACTCTAATCATCCTTCCTTCATTTTCTTTAGAGGCCACAGTTTAAAAAGCAACACATAATTTACATATAGAGTAAAGCAGTAAATTATCATAGTAAATATGCTTAAAATGCAAATGGTACATTACTAACCCATTTACACTATTTTCAGAGCATGTGATAATTGTGAAGAATGGTACCATGGTGACTGCATACGAATCAGTGAAAAAGAAGCAAAGTATATCAAACAGTTCTTCTGTGTGGTAAGAACACTTTAAAGATCATATAATTAGTATGTCCATAGTTTAAGCTTGTGGTTTTAATTACTGTATTTGCCCAACTATAAGATGTCCGCAGCTCGTGGTCTAGTGGCTAGCATTGCTGCCTCTGGATCACGGGGTCCCGGGTTTGATTCCCGGCCGAGTTAGGGATTTTATCTGCCTGGAGACTGGGTGTTTGTGTTGTCCTCATCATTTCATCATCATTCATGACAGTGGCTCGATCGGACTGTGAAAAAATTGGCGCTGATGACCACGCAGTTGGGCGCCCCACAAACTCGTCATCATCATCCAACTATAAGACAACCCTTTGTATAAGCTGATCCTAACCCCCTTTACTTTCTAAGAGGCTCCTTGAGACATTTTTATTTTTAACATATTCTGACTAATCCAAATTACAAACTATCTTATTGATATAAAGCAGCCACCTAATTATGTGTAGGGTGCAAGTCATATGTAGCAACAGCAATTAATATACGAATAAAAGATAGCAATCTTGATTCAGTCGATCTACTGACTTCTGTTGGTACTATTTCCATAACAGATTTTGTTGCCGTAATTTATTGTCACAGCAACAGTTAGTTAGTGTAATATACTTTATTTTGTGTGTTAGACATTTCATTCTGGATTAAATTTCCTTCTTGTTTCATCTCAATTTCACCACCATGTTCTAAAGCTGATTAAAAGCCAATAACATTTTGACCTGGTATTCTAATATGCGAACAACCACTAAATTTCTCATTCGGAACCCACTTATTTACAGACCTTCATAATCAAAAAAAGTGTTGATCTGGGTGCAGAATCAGGTAAAACTTTTATTGCAAACCTGTCCAAACACAAAAAGAGTTTGTAAGATGGTATAATTTAGTGCTATTTCCTCCTGTGTTTCACAAAATTGTCAAATTTTAAGCATAGCAAGATATTATTGTTGTGACTGTTCATTGTTTCTCGTTGTCCCTTGCATAAAGGATCACTTGCACTAGCTCAGCATGAGTCAGGTGTTACGTGTTTGTTCGAGCAACGTCGATACTCTGAGTGCTTCGGAATATTAGGAAATTTTGAACCTGTTTGAATGAAAATATCATTTGCCCAGTACTGTCAAAATTTCTTCAAAATAAATCTGCATGTAGCCACCATAGCCAAAGCTTCATCTGTAAATGTGACACGATCCCTATATAATCTATTAAACAATATAAAATTGTTAACCTCAGCAGCAATAGTTTAATCTCTGAATATAAGATGGCCCTGTAGTTTTTGAATGATGAATTTGGGAAAAAAACCTCGTCTTATAATTGGGTAAATACAGTAAGCCTCTTCATCATCTTCACACATGCGCCAGTACTTGCTTTGTATTCCATGATGCATGCAGTTATTTCTCTTATCCCCAGTGCCTTCCTTTGAACAGTTTATCGGATAATTGGGAAGCCTTCATTGCATTTCTCTTACATCTACTGAGCAACCAGCTGTTCCAGTTCATGAAACATTCCCTGTTTCAGTTCTTTCGTAGGGTAGCAAGTTGAACTGGTCGTCTTTAATTTATTCTTCACCTGGCCCTACCTACAAAATTTTCTTCTTTATGGCCTCTGCTTGATTAATCACTGTTAGCATAAAATGATTGTCATGTTTTATGCATGAAACAGTTGTGAACAATGAACTCGTAGATACATGTTTCTCAACAAAGTTATGGCCATGATTTAAACCCATTATTGATTGGTGCAATTTTCAGTGCTTACAGCACACAATATAAGGAGACCAAATGACAACAGTAAGATGTCCTCTATCGCCCCTTACAGCTGAATCAGCAGAAATCGTATCAGACAATGTTAACATTGTTGCATGTCTTAAAAATGAACAGTGCTGTTGAGCAGTGACATATTCATCACTGTTGTTGAAGCTCATGTTTCATTTGTTGTACCATGTTTCAAGTAGTCTTTGTGAATATATTTTTGTTAACATTGATTTGTCTCCTGTAGAAACATAGACTATTGTTGAGTATTTGTCCAGTTTTAAAGACAGTTTAATTTTGATTACAGTTGGATTCAGGCAGACTGAAACTCAAGCATGCTAGATGTTCATAAAAAGACAAGGTACATGGTATAAATTCCTACAGTTGACAGCACAACAAAATTTGCTGCCCACTCCCCTCCTTAGATTCGTCCTAGAGCTTGGCTGACTGGTGCTACTGTTCCCTCTCCCACCCTTCGCAGTCTTCAGGTTAAATCTGCAGTTGACCTAATTTGCCAAAGCTTCATCTGTAAATGTAAGGTGGCACCTGTATTAAGCTAGTATACAATGTAAAAACTTTGCCCTTCGGGATAGTTGTTTACTCTGCAAATGTAAGATTACCCTCTATTTTTCAAATGACGAATAAGGGGAAAAAATCTTGTATTATAGTTGGGTAAATACAGTGAAGGTCTTTTTCAGTTGAAAGAACAATATACTCTGTTTCTATAAGATAATTCATCCCTGAATCCAGATTTAATTTTCAAACTTTTGTACCAGCCTCAGTTTTCATGTAATGCAGTTTTTTGTAAATGCTTTTAGCAGCCTGAAAATAAAAGTATTTAAATATACAAAGGAATCAAAGAAATAATTAACATAAGTAGAAAGAAAAATAAAGAGTCATACCCAAAATAATTCTTTCTTGATTTCCTGCTGTGCTTTACCTCAGGAACGTCACTTCTTAAGAACCTGCAGTAGTTGGACAACTTGTGATACTCCTGTTGTCTTGATAATGCATTTTGATTTGAGAACTGCCCTGGTGGAACCATTGTCCACATTTGTTACTAACATCCCCAAGGTTATCTGGAAAGACATTTTTGTGGTCAACAAGAGGAGTGTTCACCATATCCTTCTGTGTAGATAGTTCATTCAGAGCAGGCCATTCTTTCCCCCATAATAGTGGCTTTCTTCTGGCTCAGCTGCTCCACACAGTGAGAGAGTAGCAGTGCTTTGTGTATTTGAGCTGCATGCTGAGAGGAATTGCAGTTTCCTTGACATTTCCACACACATGCGTTAATTCATATTTTTCATACAAGACGAATGTAAGAAGCAGTTTAAAGTTATCATATGTCTTCTAAAGATTAACTGCATGCACAGTCATAACAGAATGAAATTTGTTCCTATTATGTAAAGTACTGCTTCCAGACTAAGTTTGCTGCAATCTATGAACAAGCATTGCTCATACACTGAAGTCGTCGCTGAGTGTCTTCGTGGCAGACATGATAATATTGCAAAAAAATAAGGTCACCACCTTCTGTGGACATACTTTCAGAAGAAAAACAGCATAGTGGTCACAATAAAGACTTCAGTTTGATATTACAAAAAAGATGATTCCATTCTCTTAAATCTGAAACTTAGAGCTCAGCCTGTTGCGTGGACAAATTTGAATCACAAATAAGATAACTGTGATCGTCTTGAGACAAGAAAATGTTCCTCATTTGATTGATTGTGGCTTTGAAATGTTTGGTTGGCATGCTGCATTTTGCGTGTTTCACTGCAGTAGTCTTCAGTCACTGTCACATCCTCAGGAAGCACTGATACTAGCAGCTGTTCACTGTGACATACATACTGTATAGCAGTTGGTAAATTAGGATATTGCACATTTTCATTGTGTTCAAGGAGATTCCATCTCTTGTTCTCAAGCAAAAATAACTGTTTGTGACCTGGTCTGTTGTTTCCCTCCAAATATGGGAACATCAAAATGCAAAAATGCATATGGTGTGATCCTTTTTACCCGGGGGGGAGAGGGGGGGGGCAGTAGTTGTCAAAGTCACCAACCTTACACCAAAATTAAAGTTTCTCGCTCTTATTTACAAGTGGGTTAAGTTTCCATTTTTGCTAATTTTGAGTTTATTCACCACAGATATAAATCCCAAACTCTAATGAACTTAGAACAACAAGTAGTCACTTCCAACACTCATCTAAACTATAAATACTGAGGTGAAAGCGTCAACAGACAAAGGATAGATCGCTGTTCACCATGTAGATGAGACCTTGACACAGACAGGCACAAGAAGATTGATATACATACATTTAAGGTATCAGCCAAAGGGCCTCCTTCTAAAGTAGAAAAACACGCGCGCACACACACACACACACACACACACACACACATACACACACGCACGCACGATCCTCACCAGCCAGAGTGTGAGTTGTGCTTGTGTCAGGATTTTCTACTTTAGAAGAAGGCTTTTTAGCCAAAAGCTTAAATGTAAAGCAGTCTTTTTGGTGTGCCTTTCTGTGACTCACTGTCTCCTCCATATCCTTTTCGTAGCAATCCATCCTTTTCATGAAATTGTTCTTATTCCATCCTTTCATGATATCGTTCTTATTCCATTCCGGATTTTCCAGTGTGACTCTGTATATTTAAATGTGCTGAAATACACCTGGGGCTGGGAGGGGGAGGGATAGTATGGTGGGGGTAGCGAACAGTGAAGTGCTGCGGGTTAGACGTTGAGCGGGGGGGGGGGGGGGGGGGGGGAGTAACAGAAAAGGAGAGAAATAAGAAATAAAAAGACTGAGTGTAGTGGTGGAATGACGGCTGTGTAGTGCTGTAATGGGAACGGTGAAGGGGCTGGATGGGCGAGGACAATGTCTAACGAAGGTTGAGGCCAGGAGGATTTCGGGAACGTAAGATGTATTGCAGGGAATGTTCCCACCAATTCAGAATTGCACAGGTGAGAATTTCCCTCTTTCCCTGCAATACATCCCATGTTCTCGTAACCTTCCTGGCCTCAACCTTCGTTAGTCACTGTCCTCACCCATCCAGCCCCTTCCCTGTTCCCATTCCAGCACTACACAGCCGTCATTCCACCACCACACCCAGTCTTTTATTTCTCTCCTCTCCTGCTGCTTCGTACGTCCTCCCTCCTCACCTCTCCCCTGCCCACCATCTAACCTGCAGCACTTCACTGTCCATCACCCCATCATACTATCCCTCCCCTCCCCGTCCTAGTCTCCTCTTTACCCCCACTCAGTCTCCACTCCCATCATGCACTGTTGCTACTGGTCACAGTGTGGTTTCAGTGGCCTGAGACTGCAATTGTGTGTGTGTGTGTGTGTGTGTGTGTGTGTGTGTGTGTGTGTCTAAAGTCTTTTTGTTGTGCCTATCTGGACTCAGCATCTCCGCTATATGGTGAGTAGCAACTTTCCTTCTCGTAATACTGTTACAGTTTTTTGGTACATATGACTCATTTGCTTTTGATACTATTCCTCTGAATGTAAGCCACATCTGATCTAACTTACACAGTTAGTCTGGAGGAAATGGAGAATCTCTCTTTGGAAGGTGTCAAACAATTTTTATCCGATTTTTAAAATAGATACATTTTGTGTTTATTTTGGGTGAATTTGAATCTTATGGTATGAATTGTTGCTAGTCACTAATCCTTTTATCTGTGGTGATGCTCTCTATAATGGGTAGGTTCCCGAACTGATTGTTCAAAATAATATTTGGAGAAAGCATTCAGAATGATTTCAGATGGTGTTTCAAACATGTATTTTTGCCAACATATAGAGGGTAGATTGAAGTCGCCAACATCTATAATTGTATGATTAGGGTACTTGTTTGAAGTGAAGTGCAACTCAAGTTTTCTTTGAAGTGTTCATCAGCTACATCAACTAAGTTGGTGGCCGATAAAGGAACCAGTTATTAGTTTCTTCTACCTGTCAAGTATAATTTCTACCTGTAGTAACTTACAGGAAGTATCTGTTTCAATTTCGTTTCAGGGTAAACTACATCTAACAGCAATAAACACTCTGCTACCTATTGTATTCAATCTCTCCTTTCTGAAAACCATTAGATTCTTAGTAAAAATTTCATCTAAACTTATCTCTGACTTAACCAGCTTTCAGTACTTACAATAATTTCAGCGTCAGTGCTTTCTAATAGCGCTTTGAGCTCTGGATCTTTTCCAACACTTCGACAGTTTGCAACCACAATATGAGCTGTTACTAGGTCTACCTTCATGCGTTTGCTCTGTACCCTTTTATACTGATGCCCCCTCTGTAGTTTCTTGAGATCTTCTGACCCAAAGAAACTGCCCAGTCCACTCCACACAGCCCCTGCTATCCATGTAGCCCCACCCTGTGTTTAATGGACCCCTGACATATTAAGCAGAAAATGAAACCCCACCATCCTATGGTGCAAGTCGAGAAATCTGCAGCTTGCACGGTCACAGAACCGTTTGAACCTCTGATTCAAACCCTCCTCTGCTCTGTACGAAAGGTCCGCAATCAGTCGTGCCGACAATGCTACAGGTGGTGAGCTTTGTCTTCACATCACAAGCATTGGAGCTCCCAACTAACAGTAATCCCATCCTCTGTGAGAATGCTCAGATCTTGCAGGCTGAGATGCTTCCTCTGAAACATGACAAGTGATCGCATCTATCTCAGGGTCTTTGTCAGATAAACCAGGGAGGCCTTTTGATCCCCCTCCCAGGAACCTCTTTCATTGCCTGCCACATCCTGAAACCTCCCACTCACATGGGTGAGTGGTCAGCCTAAGTGTGGGCAGTGCTCGGGGCAGCCACAGCAGTGAACTTTTTATTTTTATTCTTGAGTCAGAAACATATATAGGTACATAGTTAATGTGTCATGTAGTCTTTGACCAAAATTTGGTCACTTCCAGTCTATTTTCTGTTGCTTGGAGGTTTTCTGCAATAAAGGAGGCTGGACACAGTCGACACTGAAGCATGTGCTGGACAGTCTGGACTTCTCCACAGTCACACTTAATATTGTTTCCCATATTGCAGCTCCATCTTGCCAGATTAAACCTTGACCTACCCACACCCGATCTAAGCCTATTCAAAGATTTCCAGGTCATCCATTCCTCTTCATGTCCTGGAGGCAGAGTTTCAGAAGCTCTTTTCCAACCAGAGGGAAGGGAAGTTGTATCCCTCCAAAGTTGCTCCCTGGCTTTTCAGCAGTGGTAGTAAGTAGCCTTGATGTTCTGAGGAAACTCTTCCTACACTTCAATCATTTTGAATGGCTTGGAGGACACATGGGTTCTGCTGGTATATTGTTATATTTATTGTATTTTGTAGTTTTATAGATAAGACTAGCATGTGTTCCTGGTTTTCAAATCGTGTATTGAACTGTCCATTGAAACTAAACTTGCCTTGCGCGTGTTTTGTTGTGTTGTAATATGTTGGTAAAGAGCTGTACCAGATTTCTTCTTATGTGCTCTAGAGTCCATCGAAAGTCGCCATGTTTATTGGCAGGTTCGTTGGCCAATCTCCCCAGCGTCTCTCTAACTCCACATCAACTTACTGTGGCTGAAACTTCCTACAGTTATGAGAAAGACTAGAAAAAGTAATATTTACAGTAGAGTCTCTTCTAATAATTTATTGGAGATGAGCACTCATTTATTTCTCCCTTGAATACAACTTTTACTCGTACTATCAGGTTGTAATACGTAGTATTCACAATTTATCAGAACAAGAACAGTATCCAAGTCATTAACATTACTGTCAACAAAAGAGATAATAAAAATTGGAGATAATGCAATGCTTTTCGTATGCAAAGAGTAACGTCTGTGGTTACTGCACGCAGCACAGTATTTAACACAGCTATTTCTACACTTAAGTGATTTTTCTGGGTCACAGGTCAGCTTTTGCCTCCATTTCTTGAAAAAATCCTTTGATTTCATTCTATATACAAGAAACTTTCCATGTAAAAATGGTGAGTTTGAACTCACTTTATATTTAATGTGCAGTTGAGATGCATTAATAAATTTGCAGATATTATTTCATAACATGCATAGTATAATGTGTAATATTCAGTGCAATTTGTCTTTATAACTGGTTGTAATATGCCTTTTGTTAATAAGTTTACACATCAGTTGATACTCGTCATTCTATAAATATTAAATGCTCAGAGATTTATTGTAGATAAGCTTTGATAAGTTTTGCACTACTTTAAACTGATTAATTTCAAATGAACAAATATGTTCCTCCCACATCAAGAATAGTTTTAACTTCACTTTTAACAATTTATATTATCTTTCTTCAGTTACTTATAAACCATTGTATACTTTCGCGATGTTATTCTCAAGGGTGTGACAGGCAAGAAATAAGTTTCTGATGTACCTTCACTCACCATGCGCATGATTTTAGAGATTGCACATCCATTCAGTTCACAGGCTTTGCTTACAGATGCCACCTGGGTCAGCCCCCTGACGCACTCTGGTGAATCTCCTTATTTAAGTGATTGGAAAAGAGTATTCGGCCTATTCTGTAACCTTCATTACTGTTGTCCATTCTGAGTGTTTAGTGCTACGCGCAACCTGTACCTCATTATATCTTATGTTGGCTCTATACAGTGCTCCTTAAATCATATTTGTTGTAGCTATAACAGTATGTAAATTGGAATTACCGATAAAATGCCTTGCTGGTGAAACGTTCTCAGATGACAACAAATTTGGTTCTTCAAAGAATATTCCATCCAATTTGACAGTGCAATAGTTGTAAAGAATATTAATAATTGCCAACATTTGATGATAAAATTTCCTGTAACAGCAAATTTCCTATAGATAGACATTTATCAATAATGAAGTTTAATTTTTGAGCTTCATTTAAGTGAAAGCAGTTAGATTTTAGTGCTATACTAAATTCATGGCCCCCCCCCCCCCCTCTCCTCAAACACTGTCCTCACTGTGAGTCACCTGCTGCATGTTTTACCCACATAACCAACATGTCGTATTTTAAGGTAATTTTTGGTTTTGCACTTAAGCAATATCCTGTTTGTTTAAAGAATAGAAGTCCCAATTGAATAGCCCATCTGGACCTGACAGGTGAATTAATACAACTTGAGAAATTTCAGAATGGAAAGCCAACCAAACAGTTGCATACAGACTCAAGAGCTAGTGCATCTATCTGATCATTTATGTGCAACTATCACCCATCAGTCATCTGCTGGTGAGTTGTTGCCTTTCCTCGTTATTGGGACTGGTGACTCATGTTTGTGGTACTGAAATTAATTTTTATAGGCATTATGTGTGTATTGAGCAGAAGTTTAAATTTGTGAGAACATGTTTGAGGTGTGATGTCAAATGTATTTTCTGTGATTCCCATTGTAACATTGATTTCAGTTATGCATAAATTATCATCATATATGAGTTTTATAAAACAATGTGGTATTTTTTATACATTTACACAGAGATGTCGGGAAGAGGATCCTACATTAGTTACTAAATACAAGCCTAGAAAACGAGAGGGTGAACATTCATCTTCAAATGCTATTGATCGTCAGTCGAGAGACAGAAAACGGAAAGAAAAAGTTGGGTCTGGTATGTACTATCATATTTGTTTATGTTTTTAACACAATGTTTTTTGTAACAAGAGTAAATCATTAAGTACAGATAATATATCATTTGAGATCTGTGTTAAACATAGCTCCTCATCTCAAGCATACAATACTTACCGTATGTATGATTGATTATGAAATAAAATAATTGGAAAAAATTTACGTCAAGCCAGAGTGTACATGGAGGATATAAGGGGATGTGTAAAATAGCTAGTATAGAAAGTTTATGGTACAAGCTACAGGTCTACTGTCTATTTTGATAAATAATTATCGAAATGGAGAGGCTATAAGATGCAGGTTCACATAAATAAAAATGCAGACCTGATTTTGGCTTCTGTAGTATAATTGATGAAAGGCACATTTTTGGGTATATGAGACTATGATTTCAGGTTTATGTACAGTATTTCATTCACTATGTCCGTAGATGTGATAATTGTCGAGAATCCAATCAAACTAGGTCTGCATTTGAGATATTGTGGAGAAAAATTAAATTGTCAACATAGCTTGAAACCTAAAATTTACTTATTGTGTTGTTAAAATCAATATTTTAGTTATGTGATTGCAAATCATTGTTCTGATGATAAGCAAAACACTTGTGTGTTGGTATAATGTAATCACACACACACACACACACACACACACACACACACACACACAAGCACAAGCACACGCACACACACCAAACGGTGGCAGGAGGGCACTATACAAAGGTTAAAGATATGTGCCAACTTTCGGAGCCAGTGGTTCAACGGGAAGGAAGAGGGACTGTCGAGATTTAGGCCAGAATCTGGTAACCCTCCCCTGACCCGGGGTCTGCTCAACATTTCTAAATATTGCCAGTACTTTTTCTCCATTCCTCTTCCTTCCCATTCAACCCTGCCAGAAGAAGGAACCAATGGCCCCAAAAGCTTCCACATTTCTTTAACCTTCGTATATGTTTTCTTCTGCCACTACTGCATGAATTGATTCTTATTATCTGTCCAGTTATATCAAATTTTCAAAAAAGAACATTACAGCTAGATAAGATGTATACATAGGCCAAGAAAGAAGGAATTATAATAGTTGGAATATGTTGCTACAATAACGTTTAAAAACAAATATTCTTCATTTAAGCAGAATCAAACCGTGGAAAGTCTAGGGTGGAGTAAGAACAATACGGAAAGGGTATATTGCTGCTCACCACATACAGGAAGTGTCGAGCCACAGACAGGCACAGTGAAGGAGACTGCTAAAATATTCCTAAGTAAAAATCTCACACATCGACACGAGCACAACTCGCATATGCAGGCCATTGTCTCCAGACACTGGGGCCCGACTGCAGCTGCATCTGACATGAGCAGCAATCAGCTGGGATAGGTAGTAGGGATAAGGAGGTGCATGTGGCAGGGAGGGGGAGGGATAGCAGGGTAGGGATGGGGGAAGGTTCTAGTGCTGCCTGTGGAAGTGTGCAAGAACATGGTGGGGACAGGGCAGGGCTGCTAGGCACAGAAGTACGCTGGGGGGAGAGGAGGGGAGGGGGGAGGGAGAGAAGGGGAAAACACTAGTAGACAGCATTGGCGGGATAGAAGGCGTGTGTAGCACTGGACTGGGAACAGGAAAGGTGATGGGTAGGTGGAGGATAGGACGTAGTGAAGGTTGAGGCCAGGCAAGTTAATGGGAATGAAGTTTATGTTGTTGGGAGAGCTCCCACGTACAAAATTCAGAAAAACTGGTGTCGGTAGGAAGAATGCAGACAGTACAGGCTGTGAAGTAGTCGTTAAAGTAAAGCACATCGTGTTGGGTAGGATGTTCAGCAACTAAGTGGTCCAGCTCTCTCTTTGCCACAATTTGGCGGTGGTGATTCGTGTGGACAGACAGGTCGTTGGTTGTCATGCCTTCATAGAAAATAGCACAATGCTTGCAGCTTAGTTGGTAGATCATATGGCTGCTTCCACAGATTGCCCTACCTTTGATCGGGTGGGAGATAATTGTGACAGGTCAGGAGTAGATGGGACTGGTCCTGCATCTAAGTCTATTGTAGGGATATGAGCCATGAATGAGGCAAGGTGTTTGGGATCGTGGGTGCAGTACGGATGGAAAAGGATATTCATGGGGCAATGGAATACCATTGTGGAAGGTGTGCAGAGGGAAATGGGGAGGATATTTCTCATTTCATGGCACGATTAGAAGTATTTGAAACTCTGGCGGAGAATGTGGTCGAGTTGCTCCATTCCTGGGTGGTACTGAGATACAGAGAGAGGAGTGTTGCTTTATGACCAGACAGTGGATATGTAGGAGAAGGTAGGTACTGGAGAGACAGAGCCCAGGAAATGTGTTTCCAGACAAGAGTGGAAGGGTAATTTTGGTCTGTGAAGGCCTCGGTGACACCCTCGGCGTAATTCATGACTGCAGGTAACCCGTCCAGTACTGTCACAGGCATCTCCGACCCGATCAGAGGCAGAAGTACTTGTGAAAGCAGCTCTGTGATCTGCCAAACAAGCTGCAACCTTGATACCAATTTGTATGTGGGCACGACAACTAACAAGCTGTTCGCCTGCACGAATGGCCCCAGCTGGAGCACCTAGTTGCTGGGAATGCCACCCAACATGACGTGCTTCACTTTCACGATTGCTTCACGGCCTGCGTCATCTGAATTCTTCGTACCGACACTAGCTTTTCTGAAATACACAGGTGTTCTCTCCCCCAGCAATATATCCTATGTTCCCATAATGTCCCCTGGCCTCAACCTACACTAGTCTCTGTCCTCCAACTACTTATCACCCACACCCCAACACTAAACATGCCTCCTATCCTGCTAAGGCATCTCTTAGTCTTTTCCCATTCTCTACCCCCTCCAACCCCCCCTCTTCCCAACACAACACCTTCTCAAAATCACACATAACAGTGTCCCCACCACGTCTCTGCATGCTTCCACAGGCAACATAGCAACACTAGCCTCTTCCCCCACTCCTACCCTCCTGTTTGTCACCCCCGCCCCTCCTGCCCATGTTGCCTCCTTACCCCCACTGTCCACACCAGCAGATTGCTGATTTCATCACACAGAGTCACAATCTGGCCCCTTGCTCAGACAGTGGCCATGTGGAAGCAGGACTTTGTCCAAAAACATGAATATTTTAGTGGTCTTTCTCACTGTGTTGTCTTAGACTCAATGCCTCCTCCATGTGGTGAGTAGCAATCTATCCTTTTCATGTTATTGTTATTTTTCAGTTGGTGTATACAAAGAAACAGTCCTCCAAAAATTTGTTGGAAGTTAGAGATGCAACGTTCAAGCTCTGACAAAAAGAAACATAACTGCTCATACTACTGAGGAGCTATTTGTCATAGCGTACAACTGCTCGAATCACTTGGTGGCCAAGGACATGCAATTTACTACAGTCATGCAGAGCCTCAGAGAATATGACACATAGAAATCTGGTTTGAGGATGACCAGCAGTAATTGAATGTATTTGGTAAGTGCAATTTGCTGCATCAGTCTTGTTTCTTCTGTATCACTCCTCATATATTGGAGTGCAAGAACACACCTGTAATAATTTGCTCATCCAATAATAGTGAGATGATCAGTTTTGATGACTCTTGTTGTAGCATAAAGGCATAGTTGAAAGTTGAAAAACAGTCATTTACAAATACTTCACACTAAGTGCTTCCTTAGTAATATGAGCAGTCTCGTTCTTTCTTATCTGATCTTTAATGTGTTTTAGAACAGCCAAATTTTATAGAGAAAAATAATAAATAAAAAGTGTCATGTGCAACAAAGTTTGTTATTTGTTTTCCAGGTGGTATTTATAAACAGTTGATAGAAAATAAGATATTGCTGCTATGTTACAAAGGTGGAGGGTTAAGTTGATGTTAAAAAGCAGTATAATTAGTTTTGTAAGGTATGTTGCATTACAGTGTCCAAACAAACACGTTCCTCGGTATTAAATTTTGTCCAATAGTAGAAAAACTGTTTGAATTTCATTCATAGCTTAACCCTTTGCACTCCGTAAGGCAGACACAGGGCGGCTCCGCGTGCTCTTATTTAAACCACCGCCGCCTGGGTGGCAGTGCGCCGCAGAGATTTGCATAGATCTCTTTGTGGAAACAATGTGGCCGCTGGCCAACAATTGGGGTATACATTAAAACAAAACGTGTGCTCTCATTCATATATTTACGTGAGCTTTTACAGTACAAAACTTTCCATTGTGTGGTATTTTTTGAAACACTCTTCAGGGTGGAGAGCTGGGTTTCGTGAGCGTGTTTCGCAGTAACACACGGTTCCACGCCTGCCACCTTTTTTTTTCTGTCTGAGCACACTGCACAATCCTTATGCTTGTTCCCAGGAAGCTTGTTGATAATGTGCAACTTTCCATTCAAGCGTTCCTCGTCATCAGAAGTTGAACGACGTCCTCGTTTCTGTCCTCGAGTTCTTTCTTCGGCAACTAATCCTCTTACAACACTTTTACGGAATGCTTTGTGAGACGGTATTGTCAAGTTGTTTTTCTCACAGTGGTTCTTGTATAGTAAATAGCTTTTTTCAAGTCCTACCTCCAACAGCCAGAAGTATAGTTTTCGCCACCACTTGATACTTTTCATTAGAAAACCGTAACTGGAAATAAAGTGGTCAGATCGATCAACTCCACCCATTTTGAAGTATAATCAATAATCACATTTGGTTTCTTTATTTCTTCCCTTCCCTTTCCTTTCTGTTTCTCCTTTCTGTAAGTGACACTGAGTTATTGGCTTTTGTAGAAAGCATGAGAACTGTTCGTTTATCTTGCCATGCCATAACCACCATTTTGTTGTTGCGGAGGCATTTTATTTCGTGCTTCCTTAGACGCAGAGCTCCTTTCTCGATTGCAGCTGGAAGGTTTTTGCGATTGGCCTGAATCGTTCCTGTGAGATGCATGTTCTGTTTCAACAGCTCATCAGCTAATGCGACACTTGTATAAAAACGGTCAGTGTACAAATGATACCCTGATTGCCCTGTAGCATTTCTGATATTAGCTAGCAGCTGAATAACTATTCTCTCAGAAAAATTCAAGTGTGGAGAATTCAATGACTCAATTGTTACAGCGCCAAAATAGGGTATCAAACTGCAGATATAACCATTTGATGAATCCGAAATTACATAAACTCTGAGTCCCCATTTTGTTGGTTTTTGAGGATTGTACATTTTTAATAATACACGACCCTTAAACGATACTGTAGATTCATCAGCAGCTAAATACTGATATGGTCAATAAATTTCGAGAAACGTGCCAGACAAGTAATTCAGTACATTTGTCACTTTACTCAGACGTGACTGAACCTGACTGTTGACACGTGTAGCATTCGTCGGATTAGAAACATGAAGTGCCCAGAAAATTTGCATAATTCGTCGGCGACTAAAACAGTCTGGAAAGAAGTTTGATGATTGTAACCATTCTCTTGAAGAAATTCCTGCAAGTTCTTACACTTTCGTAATGCCATATTCAGTTGCACACCATGGAAGTGTTTCATTTCTTCCATGGTAACATTTCTCCAGTCCCACCATGCAGAATGTTGTGGAAGTGGTGTCACTTTACGTATTTTTGATGTAGCATACCTATTCGTTTCATTTGCTATTTGTTGAAATAGGTTATCTGTAAAAATTAATTGAAAGTTTCCGACAGGCGATGATGGAACAGAACTACTTTCTGTTATAAAACCACACTTTGATTTGTCAAAAGGAAAATCTGTGAAGTCAGTGTCGCTCCACATTTGCCATGAATCCTCTGCTGAATCACTAGAAACATGCACATTGTCACTCGAATTGTTTTGAAATGAATCACTATCATAATCAAAATCATTTTCACTCTTGTTTTCACTTAGAGACTGCTCTGAAAGATCTAAAATCTCATCCTCATAAAGGACTGTACGTGAAGAACTAGCCATTTCGAGCGCGTGGACTTGAACGTAATAATTACAATCTTTGACTTAAGACAGCTGCTACTGTTTGACACAGAGTTAACACTAGTTCTCCTAGATGGCAGCACACTGCAGCAATAATGCCTAGTAGACTCAAAATACGTCTGAGAGCTTCAAAAAGTAGTGTTGAATGAGGCTCGACATCAGAGCGGAAAACAAATTTCGCGATCTCGAGTGGCACTCGACATTGGAGTGGAAAGGGTTAAGACACATTACAATTAACTTTTCATAATACTAGTGTTGGATTGAATGTGGATTCCCATCGTGACTGCCCTCTTCTTAAGTGGCCTCAATGATCACCTAATTTAACTACATGTGATTTATTCTTATGGAGTTGTGTAAAAATTATGTGTTTCTTTCTCCACTGCCACTTAATTTGGAAGAGTTGCAAGAAAGAATGATTATTGTGGTCAGTGATATTGACCATGAAGTGTTGCGACATGTATAGCAAGAATTAGACTGTCCTATTGACATTGGTTGCAACACAAGTGGTTCCCTTATTGGGCATCTGTAACGTGAGTTGAAAAATTGGAGAGATGAGATACTTTATCCACTGGCATGTGTGTACTTTCTGTAGGTACTGTGGTTTTTGCAGTGTTATCTTCTGAAACCGTGGGGATACTTGTGAATAAGCCTGTAAAGTCATGAGAACAAAGCAGTAAGGGAATGAGTAGAAGTTAAACTACAGTATAAAATTTGCATTATGACCAGAAGAAAGATTGTCTTCCCAAGTGTGACATCCACTTCCAAACATATAAAAACTTTTTTCGTTGTGTTTAAAGTTATCTGTTCTTTCTCCCAGTAGGTGCTCATTTTCTTAGTGATACAAGAACAGAGGGGGGGGGAGGGGGGGGGGTTTAGTGCTGGTGCCTACTGTGTAATGACAACCCTATATAGTCACAATCCCTGTGTCCCCCTTAATGATCATGACTGTCTCATTTCTCTTGGAATTATGTCGTGATTCCTGTTGACAAATGTAATGGTTGCAGCGTGTAACTCGTAAGGTGGGATTCCAACCATGTCCGCAGATGGCAAGTAGCACGGACCAGGCAAAGGTGGCACCACTGGTTCCACTGTTTCCAAGGTGAGGCACGTGGAACACAGCAACAGCGTCAGTCGCCAGCGTACATCTGCCTCGGGAGCAGGCCGCACCCCTATTTGAGAACCAGCAGCAGAGCTGGCACCAACTGTGTCGTGACCCGAGACTGCTTTTACTGGCCAAACATATTGATTTGATCAACAAAAATAAGTTTTTCAGCCTCCGATGAAGAAAAGTTAATGAAAGTGGTCAAGATACTCCGTAATTTATAATATAGGACGTGGGGAATACAGGAATATTTTAGTGGATGATTTATGCGAATTGTTATGAATGTATTAAAAAGGCGAAAGTCTGTACTTTTTGTCTTGTATAAACTGTTATTCACAACCCATTGCAAACAACTGCCTCTTGCCATGCCACAGAACCATATTCACTGCGGAAGAAATCTGAGTTTTTCTGATTTCGATTTCAAATCCGTTGCTGTTTAAAAATCCTCCAAAACTAGTAAAGCTAAGTGTGTTGTTTTGACTGGCTGTTTAATTAACATTGTAACCATAAAATGGAGTATCTTTCGCTTCAAGTCAACCGTCGTGTAGCAAACTGTGTAAACCACATTGCCGATAATATCAGGTCGTCAGCCATATCGGGTACTTCAGCACTAGGACTGTAATAGCCCAGATGCAGTTTCTGTCACTTGACGAGCATGGCATAACCTATAGTTATAGATTTGTTTGTCTCATTATGACATAGAAACCCTTCTCAAATAAGCTTTCAACATACAATTATTAAAAAGCAAAGGCTTCGCCTCCAATCAGGAAATGGGGGTAACATCAAAATCCTGCCATTTTCTTCCCCCATAGCCAGTTTATGCAATACATGTCCTGTTACCGGATTCTTTGCCTTGAGCTGCAGTTTATTGGGCAAAAAAAGTAATCTTGTGTCTGACTGTGAAATAACAGCTGCACAGTGCAGTACACATCAGTTGTCAAATTATATCAGCAATCCTTCAACCTCCACACATCTGGCATTGTATTTGGTATTATAAAGCAATACCAACTTGCCAAGTCTTCAAAATGTGGCCCAACGTAGTAGTGTATGAAATTTTGTACACTTACCTCAGTTCCAAAAATAATTTTTCCTCTGTGTATATTGCATTTCTTAGGCACACAGTGGTTTTATTTCGCCTTAAATAAAACTGAGCACAAAATTAAACTGTCTTTTTATTTAAACAGCTTTTGAAAAAACTGAATAAAAGTACTATCAAACAGTGGAAAGTCCAGGACGGAATGTAACAATATTAGAGAAGGAAAGTCGCTACTCAGTGTGGTTTCAGTTGTCTGAGACTGCAGACGTGTGGTCGTGGGTGTGCGCGTGTGTGTGTATGTGTGTCTATTGCTGATAAAGGCCTTAATGGCCGAAAACTATAATTGTGTGAATCTTTTTGTTGTGCCTATCGCTACTCAGCATGGCGAATAAAAGTAATTTTTCATTTGTTTTTAACTTCTGGCAAAATTTGAAATACATTAACAACCTTCTGTACATCTACTGTTTGTTTATATAGTTTCACATATGATTAATTTTAAACTCTGCTCCATTACAAATAAAGAGTTCTGCTCAGCTCACTCTTTCGCTACAACAAACAAGAAAACCATCTCAAAAAGCATAACAAAAACGGATCATAAAGATTCACTTTTTCTTTCCAGTCACGTTTCTTTGATATTTTCAGTGATTATATTGTTTGCTTTATAAAATTACACTTATGTTTTTTCCCACTAAATGCCATGAGGCATCAAGGGATCACCAATTTAGTATTGGAAGGCAGCGTGGATGGTAAAAATCGTAGAGGGAGACCAAGAGATGAATACACTAAGCAGATTCAGAAGGATGTAGGTTGCAGTAGGTACTGGGAGATGAAAAAGCTTGCACGGGATAGAGTAGCATGGAGAGCTGCATCAAACCAGTCTCAGGACTGAAGACCACAACAACAACAACAACAAATG
Organism: Schistocerca americana; assembly: GCF_021461395.2. Taxonomy (NCBI): domain Eukaryota; kingdom Metazoa; phylum Arthropoda; class Insecta; order Orthoptera; family Acrididae; genus Schistocerca; species Schistocerca americana. The sequence continues at coordinate 852,649,451 of NC_060122.1, read as the reverse complement.
CATACTTCCATTTACAAATTTTTAGAATGACAAAAAACTTTTGATCATGTGCCAAGTACCGTCACACTGCTGTACTCAGTTAAACTGATTCTCGGGTAATTGCTTCAGTGTTCTTCTCACACTGCACACTCACCTCTCTAAATTAGCTTTGAAATTTGTCATGCGTATGCTGACAGTAAATAGTTTCATGCATCTCTAGAATCACCTTTTATTATGAGAGCCATCTACATAATGTTTCTATCAGTTTTCCTCACCTCTTCTGAGGAAGTACTAAGGGTTTCTGCTATAGATAGTTTCTTGTGAGCTTTTCCCACAGCTCTGCTTTCTTTTTAAGGCTAATTAATTATTATAATTAAGTAATTATTAATTTTTATTATTTTATTGCCTTCATTCCACCATTGTAGTTCATTATATAAAGGGTTATACAGGGAGTTGTTCTTCAATAATGCTTTTCAGTAATACAGTGCTTATATGAACAATTATATATAAATGTAATAGAGGGAAACATTCCACGTGGGAAAAATATATCTAAAAACAAAGATGATGTGACTTACCCAACGAAAGCGCTGGCAGGTCGGTAGACACACAAACACGCACACAAAATTCAAGCTTTAGCAACCAACGGTTGCTTCATCAGGAAAGAGGGAAGGAGAGGGAAAGACGAAAGGATGTGGGTTTTAAGGGTGAGGGTAAGGAGTCATTCTAACCCCAGGAGCGGAAAGACTTACCGTAGGGGGGAAAAACACACACACAGACACACACACATATCCATCCACACATACACAGACACAGGCAGACATTTGTAAAGGCTTTATTAGTGAAGGATTAGGTGGGTGAGGGCAATGGATTGTTCAGTTTGGAACTGGTATAGGGATTGATGGAAAGAAGGGTTGCAGCCAGAGATGGGGACTTTAAGTGTGACGCCTTTGGGGGTAGTGCCAAATGTCAGACAAGCCTGAGAAAATAAAATATGGGAGTGTAATCTGGCTAGGGTGAAGGCATGTTTGTGGAGGGAATGTAAATAAAACTTAATGGGGTCGTTGTGGGGGTGTTGTGAGGGTAACATGGTATTAGAAGGTGGAAAGTGTAACATGAGGCTGAAATGAAAATGAAAATAAAAATGTATGGGGAGAGATAAAGGTGAACTAGAAAGCAACTGGAGATCTGGTGTGAAAAAAGGCAAAAAAGTGTTGGTTAAAGCTGGGCTACGTTGATCCTGTGGTGAACTTGGGTTGGTAGACGTGCACAAAGGTTAGATGGTTGTGTTGCCGCCAAAACACGTTAAAGGGTGGAGAAATTCGGGAAAATTTCGAAAAAACTGTGTATAGATGTATTAAAAGGAGTGGTTTTGTGGTAGCAGATTATGAAAATGAGGCTAACAATTGTCTGACGAAGAAATAATGGCGTTAAAACCTGTGGGAAGCGGCTAAAAAGATCAGTGATGTGGGAAAAACGGAAATGGAAATGAAGCAAAAGTTATTAGAACTAGCTGAAATGGTTGTTTAATAGGTGAAAGGAACTGTTTGTGAACTAGAAATGGTGGATTTTATAGCAGTAGTAGTGTTGAAAGCGGAAGAAAAAAAATTTTTGTTGGTTATGGTTTGGACATCTCTGCCCAACCTCTTTGCATTTACATATGTCTGCCTGTGTCTGTATATGTGCGGATGGATATGTGTGTGTGAGTGCGTGCGTGCGTGCGTGTGCGCGAGTCTATACCAGTCCTTTTTTCCCCCTAAGGTAAGTCTTTCTGCTCCCGGGATTGGAATGACTCCTTACCCTCTCCCTTAAAACCCTCATCCTTTTGTCTTTCCCTCTCCTTCCCTCTTTCCTGATGAAGCAACCGTGGGTTGCGAAAGCTTGAAATTTGTTTGTGTGTTTTTTTTATTGTGTCTATCAACCAGTGCTTTCTCGTTCGGTAAGTTATAGCATCTTTGTTTTTTATATATATTTTTCCCACGTGGAATGTTCCCCTGTATTATATTCAATTATATATAATGATTTTTTTCTGCCCAATAGTTATTCACCCTTTGTTTGTTTGGTTGTTTGCTTTTCTCCATTTGAGATCACCCTTCCTGTTGTCCTTCAGTGATCTTTCTGTAATCTGCTTTGTGTGTCTTGCAGTATTTTAGTTTTGTCTTATTCTTTTATGTTATTTATTGTAACTTGGAGTTCTGTTACAATATTATCAAAAGGAAAGTCGTTACTCACCATATAGCAGATATGCTGAGTAGCAGATAGGCACAACAGAAAGACTGTCAGAACTAGAGGTTATGGCCATTCAGGCCTTTGTCAACAATAGACTAGACACACACACACACACACACACACACACACACACACACACACACACACACACGCGCGACTGCAGTCTCCGGCATCTGAAACTACACTTAGTTGTGACAGTCTTCTTGTTGTGCCTATCTGCGACCCAGCATCTCTGCTATATGGTGAGTAGAAACTTTCCTTTTCATAATATTGTTACATTCCATCCTGGATTTTCCATTATTTGGAGTTCTCTTACATCTCTCTTAATTCCTGTAATCCGTTTAATGTGTTCTTACTGTTTTGCTGTTTTTATTTTATTCTCGATTGTGCTCATTAGCGGTTCTCTTTTCTTGGATACTGTACTGTTTCATTTCGAGCCATTCTCATATGTGCACATTTACTTGATATTTTTTATTTATGTGTATCCTAATTATTATTCTTTCTGTCTTGAATGCTCCATCAGTTTCTGCTGTATTAGTTATTTTGAGGGTTGTTTCAGATGCATGTGTTGTTTCTAGCTGTGTAACTGTTTCATAATACTTTCATTTTGCAAATATCAGTAGACTTTTTTGTTGTGTTGTAGTTAATTTGCTCTGTTCAGTTTTTTAATTCTATTTTGTCATGTCGGTTTCTCATTTAGGTTGTATATTATGATTTCGCCTAAATATTTAATTTTATCAGCCATTTTTATTTCCTGTTTTTCTGTTTTAATTTTGTTCGTCGGTGGTGGATGAGTTAGCATAATGTCAGTTTCTTAAAACTATAATTTGAGGCCTGTTTTCTGTCCTGTTTCTCATAGTGATTTAACTTGTTAGTCTTTTTGAACACTTTTGACTAGGAGAACAGGATCATCAGCAAATCCCAAGTAGTTTAAAGTTGTATCATTTTTGTATCTTCCAATTCTCATCATCTTTGGGTTATCCTTGGACCATTCTCTTCTTATATGTTTCAGTGCAATGTTGAATAGTGATGGTGATAAGCAGTCACACTGTCATATTAAGTAATATAATAAGCACCCCATTCTAGCAGACAATGAGTAACAGCTATATTTTGACTGTGTGTTAATTTTATGAGTGTTTTACATTCCGATAATAGTTCAGTTCTCCAGTAACAGTTTCTTGAATCACTTTGGTCATAATAGACTAACCAATATTTTTTCTGATATATATTTTTGGCTTTTTTTTGGCTTTATGAAACAAAAGAACAGTTTGTGCAAAAATTGTGTAGCTCTGATGGGTTGGACATGACTCATTTCTATTCCTCTAGCCGATGAGAAAACCAGGATGTCAAAGCGATGTGGACGTTGCAAAGGCTGTTACCGAACAGAAGACTGTGGACACTGTGACGGTTGTCGTAATACGGATGGTATAAGGCACGGACGACAGATACCGCGCTGCTACAACAGACTCTGTATAGGCGTCCACCGTTCTGCAACAGCGTCGAGACGTCGTGTACGTACTCGCGACTCCAGTTCAGATGGTGGAGGAGCTATGCCTCCTACAGTTTTTGAGCACGGTGGCATTGTGCGTCAGTGTTATGGCCCAAGCTGTACACAGCCTGCAAGACCCTCCAGCAAATACTGCAGTGATGCTTGTGGCCTGAAGCTTGCTGCAAATCGCATATATCAGGTAACACAGCAAAATTTCGTGTTGTGGACTCACTATAGTTACTTTGCCATTGTCATGTGCAATTGTATTTTGTTACTTTTTCATGTAATTTTTTTATTGGAAATGGAAACAGGCAAATTGTAAGTTCAAGTAATTTTCCTAATTTTTCATACAAAAATGTAGCGTTGTGTTGGTATGCTGCAAATTCCTTGAGCATATTCTCAGTTTGAATATAATAAATTTTGTTGAGACTGAGAAGCTTATGTCCACAAAACCGTGTGGTTTTAGAAAGCATCTCTCATGCGAAGCTCAGCATGCCCTTTTCTCACATGATATACTGCGAACTACGGATGAAGGATGATGGACAGATTCCATATTTCTAGATTTCCGGAAAGCGTTTGATACGGTGCCTCATTGCAAGCTGTGCAGAAGGTACGAGCATATGGAAGGGGTTTGCAGGTAGTTAGTGGGTCAAAAACATAAGTTATAGAACCAGGTATGTTGTCCTCGATGGCAAGAGTTCATCAGAGACGAGGGTATTGTCAAGAGTGCCCCAGTGGAGTGTGATACGACCGCTGTTGTTCTCTGTATACATAAATGATTTGGCGGACTGGGTGGGCAGCAATGTGCAGTTGTTTGCTTGATAATGCTGTGGTATACAGTAAGGTGTCGAAGTTGAGCGGCTGTAGGAGGATACGAGATGACGTAGGCCTAATTTCTGGCTGGCATGATGAATGGCAGCTAGCTGTAAATGTAGGTTAATGTAGATGAGTAGGAAAACCAAACCTGTGATGTTTGGATACAGCATTGGTAGTATCCTGCTTGATACAGTCACATCATTTGAATATCTGGGCTCAACATTGCAAAGCGATACGAAATAGAATGTGTGTGTGAGGATTGCAGTAGGAAATGTGAATGGTAGACTTCAGTTTATTGGAAGAATTTTAGGAGAGTGTGGTTCATCTGTAGAGCAGACTACATATAGGACACTAGTGTGACCCATTCTTGAGAATTGCAAGAGTGTTTGGGATCCATATCAGGTCAGATTAAAGGAAGACATCAAAGCAATTCACAGGCGCGCTGCAAAAAGCTATTAAGAAAATTTAGAGAAACGGCATTTGAAGCTGATTGCAGAACGATTCTGCTACCTCCATCATACATTGCATGTAAGGACCATGAAGATTAGACACGAGAAATTGGGAGCTATGTGGAGGCATTTAGACAGTCGTTTTTGCCTCGTTCTATTTGCCAGTGGAACAGGAAAGGAAATGAGTAGTAGGGATATGGGGTACCATACGCTGTAAGATCGATTGTGGAGAATCGATGTAGATGGAGATGTAATGTAATGTAGATGCAGGTCCTATCCAGGAATACATTTTTTGAAGCTGGTTTTGTAAGTAGTTGCATTTCTGTGCTACTCTTGTTAACCTCAACATACTGAAATGAATACGTAAATGTGAATAATGCTGTATGAGAGAGCAGCTGTTGTCAGAAAAAGGAAATGTTGTATTGAAAGCTATGAGAAAATTTTGTGCATGCACAATACTTAATAGAGATAGGGAGGAAAAAATAAGACCAAATGATTCTGTGAAGGTAGCACACTACCCAGAAATCAAGACTACACGAATGGGATAGAAGCGAATGACAGTATCAGAGATTTGTATGTGAGAAAAATCAATCACTTGAGATGAGTTCTGTTAATATGCATAGTAACATCATATGAGAAGGTAATGGAATGTAGAAAAATTAATGATTGAAAACATGGTACTATCTAAACAGGTAAAATTACAGGCATTGAGACATAAGGAGAAAAGTGCAGATATGAGTGAGTGATGAGACTGAATACAAAGTAAAGAGAACTGTGAAAACGTTTAGTAGGATAGGGTGCGGCAAAACGTGGAGGAACACATTACTGGTGGTGGTAAGTTGTTTGTTACAGAGGAAGTTCGTAGAATTCATTTCACTTTAATGGTATTAGATAAAGCATTACAACCTCACAGCCATTATATCAGGTTTTGAAACTTTCCCTGGAGGACATGTGGGCGGGGCAGTGATTAAGGTGTTCCGTACAAAAGATTTTCTTGTGGCTGTTTAGTTTGCAGCCAAGTTCATTGAGATCCCTCAAGTGAACTATCAATCTAGTTTTTCTTACTATGTCATCTCACTGGTCCTGAATGAATAGAAAGCAGTGCAGTTGAAACAGAAACTGTGTATCAGCTGCTAGTAGAACCTTTTCAGTTAAACAATACTGTAGCATAGTACCAGCTTTACTAAATATCGCAATTAGTTTAAACAACGATTCAAGTGTTTCATGGGGAATTGTCTCTCCTTTCATTCTGTACACATAGTGCCACATACCATCAAATACTTCTCTCTTCAGACATTTTGTGAACTTGTTTATCACTTTCTATGTGAAGCCCACAACTAGACCTTTTATTGTTTTCAGATTCTTTTGTTTATTAAAGTACAACAAAAGACTAAAGTTAATAATATAACTGAAAATTGCTGAGAAAATTATACTGACGGAAATGTCTTATCATTTAGGTCTTGCCGCAACGTATCCAGGAATGGTCCCTTTCACCTTGTGTTGCAGAAGAAAACAATAAAAGACAATTAGAAAGTGTACGGAGACAACAGTTGGAAGTACGTGCTATTCTTCATGATCTTGATAAACGGCATAAGGAACTGGATGCTATGATAGATCGAGCAGCTGCTGCTGTAGCTGACCCTAACTGGAAAGAGGAAGCAGAGGATGAATGTGAAGCTAGCATGTACTGCATCACATGTGGTCACGAGATACATTCACGAACTGCCATCAAGCATATGGAGAAGTGCTTTAACAAGGTAGATCACTATGCTATGAATTCTTAGCCTTATTTCTTACGAAAGGAGAATTAAATTTTCATTGTGATATTTTTTTCTGTTAACCGTTTGCATTTTATGTTTTAGTACGAAAGTCAGTCTTCATTTGGATCTATATACAAAACTCGTATTGAGGGTAACAATATGTTCTGTGACTATTATAATCCAGCAAACCAGACATATTGCAAGAGACTGAAGGTACTCTGCCCAGAACATTCAAAAGAACCAAAGATTTCTGATACTGAGGTGTGTGTAAAATGTGATGAATAGTTTTCTTGAAAGTGAACATAAAGTAGTATTCATTTGGCTAAGTGTTGTTTTAATAAATGTCCTACAATTTGTATCAGATTATCTGTACTGCAAGGTCAGAAAAAAATTTCTGTTTCATTATTGTTCATCTCAGGTATGTGGCTGTCCTCTGGTGGTAAATGTATTTGAACCTACAGGCGAATTTTGTCGTGCACCAAAAAAGAGCTGTGTGAAACACTATCATTGGGAAAGATTGCGGAGAGCTGAAATTGATATGGAGAGAGTTAGACAGGTATGTTATTTCTAGGTGAAATCAAACAATGGAAAGTCCAGGTTGGAATATCAACAATATTATTAAAAGGGTAGATGGCTACTCACCGTAATGACCACTTGCTTACCTTTAGGCTAAAACCTTCTTGAGAAAAGAAAAGGAAATATTCATTCACACAAGCACCTCATGCATTCGTGATGGCATTCTGGCTGCAGTGGCTGGAGAGAGTAGTCATGTACGCATGAGGTGTGTTTGCTTGTGTGAATATGTACGTGTTTTCATTTCTGAAGAAGGCTTTGGCTAAAAGCTAAGTGTGTAACTGGTTTTGGCTAAAAGCTACGTGTGTAACCGTCTTTGTTTTGTGTGTCTGCAACTAGACATGTCATTTTTAAGGTGAGTAGCATTCCAGCCTTTTCATAATTCTATTGTTTTTAGGTAACATGTTTTTAGTAATAGATCTGAGAAAGAAATTTTCATCAGTTACATTTTAAGTTAAATCAAAATCCCCCACCACAGTGTCTGTATAAGTTAGGCTAATCTCAGAAACTAGTGTACGATTTTGGTTTGGTTTTCACTTTTACTGTGATTCATGAGGAAGGTTTGTGTACATAATTTATTACCGCAAAGTAATGGTGAGTAGCAATCCACTCTTACCATAACATTTCAGAGCTGTACTGAATTGGATGCATAAGACCCACTTGATAACAGGGAGAAACTAAAAGAAATTAATTTTAATAAAACAGCAATCAGGAACAGTGGCTACAATCCTTCCCTTGTTGACAAACTTCCAGGTAAATAAAAGCTATAAACAACAGATCTACCACCACCTTGCCAATGCAATCTGCGAAAAGCATGATCAGATATGCTGCTATGCCCTTTCTATGAAGCCTGTACTGTAAGATAGCCAGTCTCTTCAAAAGTACAAATATGAGAATAAGTTATTTCACAACAATAAGCTGAAACATTAAGCTATTCATAATGTAGGTACATCCGTCCAACCCAATAAGAAATTTAATATAGACAAATTAGTATACAATTCCTGTCAAAACTACTACGTCGGCCAGACTGGCAGAAGCTTCAAGATAAGATTCGAGGAGCATCTTAATGCAGTTCAGCTAAACAACTTAAGCAAGTCCACCTTTGCTGCTCACATAGCTGATGAGAAACAATCTGTACAGAGCACTGAAAACAACGTACAGATCCTTCTGTATGCAGACAAGAGCATTATTATGAACATCCTTGGAAAAAAAAACTAGAAATATTTAAAAATAAAAACTTATAACCCCAGAACATTCTCATTAAACAGACAGAACTAACAAACAATGCTTTCCTTGGGGGGGGGGGGGGGGGGGGGGCGGCTTCAAAACACTACTCTCTCATAGGACACCAAAATTAACTGCTCCAGTTGCTAACACAAATATAGACCTCAAATGTTTCTAACAGATTACCTATACACCACACGTTAAGTATGTGGGATTGTTTGAAAAAAGTAAAAGTTCATTTAATTAGTGGACAATTGTTGTTTTTACAACATCGCTTGTACAATCATGGAACTATCACAATGTCAGTTACTGACGATGTAGCTTTAGTCTTGTAATCTTTGAATACAGGATTGATGTTGTACTCCCCGAGAATACAGTATTGATGATGTACTCCCCGACATAGTCGTGACGATTAAGTATCTAGGCGTAACATTGCAAAGTGATACAAAATGAAATGAGGACAAAGTCAGTAGTAGGGGGAAGGTGAATGGTAAATTTTAGTTTTGTTGGTAGAATTTTGAAAACATGTAGCTCATCTATAAAGCATACCACACGAGTATTATGGAGACACTTCGTGAATTCGAATGGAAATCCCCAGAGGGAAGATGATGATCTTTCCGAAAAACACTATTGAGATAATTTAAGGGACTGACAGCATTTGCAGCTGACTGCAGAACAAGTTACTGCTGCCAACATGCATTTCGTGTAAGGACCGTGAAGACAAGATAGGAGAAATAGGACTTACACAGAGTCGTACAGACAGTCTTCTCCCCCCTCCATTTGTGAGTGGAACAGAAAGGGAATAACTAGTAGTGGTACAAGTTGCCACTGAGATGCAGATGTAGAGCAATGTGACAAACAGCCAGTGCTCCAAACTAGCTCTTTTCATAACTTGGTGGTGACTAGTTTCAGGTTATTATTCAAACCCATTCTCAAATCATCCATCCACTCAGAATAAATATTACTCCACATAGCAAAAAAGCATGACAATAGTTATGATGGCTTGCTTTGACTCCTTTGCATAATGATTTTCATGATTTTTTGCTATGTGGAGTAATATTTATTCTGATTAGATGGGTGAGTTGAGAATAGGTTATAAATGAAAACCCAAAACTAGTCATCATCAAGTAATAAAAAGAGCTATTTTGCAACTGTGTCTGTTCGTCGTGTTGAAAAAGCTTTGTGAGTTGCTGACTCTTCAGCATGCTGGAAACCCATAAATGTGCATGTAGATAAAGGTGTAAGTTGTTACTCTTTATAACAGAACCATCAAATATCTTTCAACTCAGTTCATAATTTCTTTCTTTTTCTCCAAACTATTATCAAATGTACTAGTGCTGATGTTCACAGTACAGGTGCTGTTTTTCAGTGGCTGAAGATAGATGAGCTGATAGAACAAGAGCGTCAAATACGCCACATGATGGCGAGCAGGGCAGGTGTTCTTGGTCTGATGCTGCATTCCACGTACAATCACGACCTCATGGAGCAGATGACGTCAAATCAAGACCGACAGCAGTAATATTGACCGAGAGAAGCAATGTTACCAACTACAATATCACAGTATTGATTCTGTGTTACATTTAAGAAATATTTTAATTACAGTTAAGTTAATATCTCTTGGTTCCACTTGAACATATTATTATATGTTTTTATCAACAGTGAGCAATTATTAAACATCATTTTCTGCTTGTCAGAAAATAAAATGGACTGCACTGCATAAAAAAGATAAACTGTTTTTCATATAAAATCCTGCATAGCCTTTTAATGGTAACAGTTGACTGGTATTAGCCACTTTATAGCGATGGTTCACTGGTGTGATTATTAGCAACTTAATAGCAATGGTTCACTGGAATAATTATTAGCTTTTTTGTATTGGTGGGGACAATTAAATTAGTCTGTCATTACTGAGGAGAAGGAGAAAGTGATAAGGAATAGCATTGCTCTCCACCATGACTGTACAGTGGCTTGTGATGTATTTATGAAGGTGTATATCTGGCAGCGAAAGGCTTTTGAGATTATGGGCAATGAATGTGGCCAGCATGGGAAGATAAAAAATGGAGCAAGAGGGTGATATGTTCTATTTTATAAAGTTTTTACATTGTTATTCTACTTCTCTACAATTTTAACGTGTGTTCTTATACATCAGAACTGTGCAATGTTGCTGTCTTTTGAATGCTTACTGAATTGGTAATAAATGTAAATGTCGTGTGACTAGGACCTCCCTACAGTTAGACCATTCGCCGGGTGCAAGTCTTTCGATTTGATGCCACTTCGACGACTTGCGCATTGATGGGGATGAAATGATGATGATGATGATGACAATACAACACCCAGTCACTGATTGGAGAAAATCTCTGACCCGGCCAGGAATCAAACCCGGGCCCTTAGGATTGACATTATCTCGCACTGACCACCCAGCTACCGGAGCTAATGACATTCCAAAATCATTTGTGGTTCCCCCCCAATGTTAAGCTGCCTGGTAGAATATGATTAAGTCGCAAGTCAGATGTGCCTTGGAGTGGCAGATTCAGATCTGTCTACTCACTGTCATGTTAGTAAGTGTATCCAGCATCTCTATTATCCAGGAGATAGAATAGCAGTTACCTTAGATCAAATCTTCTTCATCCTGTGATCTCGTGGATCATTATCGAAAAGCCCCTGAAACATACACAGGTTCAGATTTATAAGCTGGCTCACATTCTGCACTTCTTTGCTGGTTAGTCCGTATTGCACAACTAAAAAGAATAGTGCTCTCAGGATTCAAATTATAAAAACACTAATGTTTAACCTGGTAGAACTATATTGTTATCTCTACAATTTCTCTTGAAGCTCAGTGATAATTCTTAAACTTCACAACTATTTGGATGTCTTTTGATCCCTATTAGAGCCTAAGATACAGCTGAAACTATGTCTATCTTTGTTATCAAGAATTAACTGCAATTATATTGCCAGATGCCAAAAATCCCTCGGGGAAATCTTTTCCATTCTCCCAAGCACATTTCAAGATTGTTTCAATAAGGGGAATTGGCATCTCTCAACGATCCACCATATGACAAAAAAAAAATTCGGTCTTCATCATAGTGTGGAAAATAATTCAGGTGATTTCATTAATGGATATCTGAGTGAAGTGTTATTGTGTTAAAACACTGGATTCATATTCAGAAGGAAAATTGTTATTGTTCAAATCCAGATTTCCATAAATTGCAGTAAGTGAATGGTATGATTTGTTTGAAGTGGCTCTGATTGATTTCCTTCACTATCCTTCTCACACTACAGAAGTGATTTCGTTCAGATGTTAACCTGTCACATTTTAGCATTTGTTCCTCTCTGTTTACCTTCCTTCCTTTTGCTTAAGAACTTTCTACCATAGTGCTAGAAACTTTCAGAATGAAATGGAACATGAAAATATGAGGCATGTTTTTAAGTAATACTGTATTGAAATAAGGATAAAACAAGTAGACATTTCATTGCAATTTTATTTTTACATTAAAACTTGTGCAAGCCTGTACTTTAACCTACTTTTTTTAATACTCGGCAGTACTGAGGTGCATATCGTATCTTACAACTAGTTTTTGAATACCATTCTCATAGAAATCTGCCCCCAGATTAGGCAACAGTTGCATAAACCACACTTCTTGACACTTGAGGAAACTCATCACATAACATCAAAATTGTAAAGCAACTGTTCTCTCTCACTTTCTCATAAACTTCCTGCACCAAATAGTCAGTAATGACTGAGGGTTGCACACTTCATTCCTCATCATGCACTTTCTTGCAGCCATCTATAAAAGCTTTCACCCATTTCCATACCATCCCATCGTTCATAACGTTTTCTCCACACGTTTTACTGATCTGATGATGAATTACAGCCACTTTCATGTACTAAGAAAATGGATGACAGAATATATTTCACAATCCGTGTGATTCTCAATCTTAGGAGGCATTTCAAACACTCACAGATAAATTTAAACATGCGAGATATTTATGGGATTTATGTAGAAAAATAGATTAAGTACAGGATTTCATGTAAAAATAAAATTGCTAAGAAAAGTGTACATATGCCTTGCACATTTTAAGGATCAGAAAGAGAATGTTTATGAAACTGGATTAAAAACAAGTGTGTAGAACTTCTCCTGTTTTCGACATTGTTGATTATGCAGAAGAATGACTTCAGTGACAACAAATCAGTAACAAAACCATTAGGGATCTGAGCAGGAACTGATCAGAGAGTATTAGCCGTAGAGGTTCAGATGTTCACCACATTTGGCTATTGTACACTGTAGCGAGGGTGTTGGATCGAATGGGATTTGTCTCTGGGGTTGTGCAGGTCTGGGTTTATTTTTATAAAAGCATTTATTAACAATGTAAGTATTTTCACAGAAACATAATGGCACCAGTGTTGGCAATTTATAGTAAATCAACAGTATTTTGCCCAAGCACGAAGGTGTGACTCAAATGAGCTTCAGCCTATGTGAGACACAGTGGGCACTAACTAAGAACAACAAAATAGAAAGCACAATATTCACACTCTTCGCACATCCCACTCGAAAGTCATGTGATCGCATAAAACGTGATAAATGAATAAAATCACGACATAATCTGCCTCTACTACCCAGTACGTCTGTCAGTAACTTACTATTGCTACGCACAGCAGAACTACCGAGGTTAAGTAGTCTATGGACATCAACAGCAACATAAAAATTACAAAACTTTTGGATATGTACAATAGTCGAACATGCCTTCATACTCAAACAAGCCTTCAATGCGATTACAAACAGGATGTAGAACTCTCCCTTGTGCGGCAGTACGACGCACCCTCAGCTCGGAGATAAGGCACAATACCAAAGCACTCCCACGGCCGTGCCCTGTAATATCAAAACTCGTAAAGAAAAACAATGTTAGGGAAGGGATAGATTGCTACTCACCATACAACTGACAACCAGTTGGAGCTGCCGTTGGTAGTGGTCGTGTGCAAGGGATGTGCTCGTTTCTGTGAATGTATGTGTCTTTCCTGTGCTGAAGAAGGCTTTGGCCAAAAGCTATAATGTGTAGCAGTCTTTTCATTATGCCTGTCTGCAGCTCAATGGATCATCTTTATGGTGAGTAGCAATCTGTCCTTTTACTAGTACGGTTGATATTCCAACCTGGAATTTCCTTTGTGGAAACTTCAAAAGAATTCTTCACGCTCAAAGCACATACTCGAGCCAGTGGGTGTCCTCGCCGTACACAGTACTCGTTGTGCAGTAAGTCCAATCTGACAGCTGTCGATTGTCCAGACACTGCAGGCCACTAAGTATACTCCTAGTGCTCCATATATTACAGCAATAAGAAAACCACTCTTCTCCGTACCTAATTGCAGGTTCCACCATCCCCGACCACTCGATAAAGACACGTTTGCCGGTTGCTGGCCACCGGCCGACTGCTGACCAGTTTTAACTGTGGCCCGTGAGGACAACTTGGGTCAGCCCCACTGCACCGTAAACGAGTCCACGTAGCAAACCACAGCAGGACCGGAGCTGCCCCACGATCTGTCCTCTGCTTACCGCTGCAGCTTCCAGCAGGGGCTGAAGTTTGCACTGCATCTCCCCATTCTGCTGCTGACACAGACGACGTCGGCCGTCACGCCGATCCTCGGTCCCGACGATGCGCCCGGGGCATGTCTACTGCTTCTCACTGATGCTTTTTATATGTGTGGTGTGTCCAAAAGAACAGACACCACACACACAAATATATTTGCCTTGACGGAAATTAATGATCGTTCATTGCAGATGCACTCTTTCTCCAACCCCCTGTGGGAATTAGTGTGAAGCTGAAAGCAGTGAGAGTAATTAACAGGGGATGCTATGTATGTAGTGTGTATCGAGTTGGGAGTTTGGGTTAGATGTGAAGTATGCTCAGCAGTCGAAGTGGCCGAGACGAATACTTGCACGAAGTGGGAAGTCTGGGTTCGAGATCCAGTCCGGCACATATTTTCACCTTTTGCCATTGAATTTACTTTGATGCTCAATTTCAGATAATGTCAGAATTTCAATTTCGTCTACCTCCTCTGTGTCGTGCTGCTGAACCTGAGCTCGGTGCAGTGCTGCTGAGGCTCAGACGACTCCGACCGCACCCTCTGGCCGAATAGCGGGCACCAGAGCAAAGCTGCTGCAGCAGCCCGTGCCGCAGTTCAATTTCACAGTACAACACAGACTGTGTTTTTCTTTTAATATGAGGGCTATCCACAAAGTACATTACGTTTTTGTTTGTGTCCGTTAGGGGCGGGGCTAGCGTGGCCATCTTGGTGTCGTGGCATTCCGCCGCTCAGTTGGCATCCTGCCGTGCTAGTGAGAGGTTTGTGCTGTACTCCATTGAGTTACTGTAACAGTTTGAAATGTCAGCGTTAATTGAAAATGCCGCGAAGTGTGAAGTGTGTGCTGTAATAAGGTTTCTGACTGCAAAAAACTGTACACCGATAGAAATCTGTCGGCAGCTTTGTGAAGTGTATGGGGACAACATAATCACTGAAGGTGGAGTGCGTCAATGGGTCATAAAATTCAAAAATATCTGAACTAACGTTCACGATGAAGAGCGAAGTGGAAGACCCAGCATAGTGACTGCCGAACTTGTCGAAAAAGTCGATGCCGCGGTCCGTGAAAACCGTAATTTCACAATAATGGAACTCTCTATGAGTTTTCCACAAATTTCACGAAGTTTGTTGCACGAAATCATTACTGAAAAGCTTGGTTACCACAAGTTTTGTGCAAGATGTATACCAAAAATCTTGACAGAGATTCACAAAAATCAGCGAATGGCTGCAGCGTTGACGTTTTTGGATGCTTACGAGAAAGATGGCGGTTCATTACTTGATCGCATCATTACTGGTGACGAAACATGGGTTAAGCATGTGAACTGCGAGACAAAATTGCAGTGAATGCAGTGGGGGCACATAAATTCCCCCCAAAAACCCAAGAAATGCATGCAGACAATGTCGGCAAGGAAGGTGATGGCGACTGTCTTTTGGGACAGAAAAGGTGTGATTTTTGGGGATTTCCTGGAATGAGGCACTACAATAAACTCTCAAAGGTATTGCCAAACTCTGCACAACCTCAGAAGAGCAATACAAAACAAGCGCAGGGGAAAGTTGGTCTCAAAGATCTTGCTGATTCACGACAATGCCCGGGCACAAGCGGCAAATGCCACTTGTGAAGTTCTCGAATATTTTAAGTGGGAGTTGTTTCCTCACCCGCCGTACAGTCCCGACCTGGCACCGAGCGACTTCCACTTATTCCCAGCAATGAAGAAGTGGTTGGCAATGCAGCGTTTTGATGACAACGCACAGCTTCAAGAAGAGGTAACCACGTGGTTGAAGGCGCAGGTGGCCGAATTTTACGACAAAGGAATTTCCAAGCTCATCCATCGCTACGATAAGTGCCTTAATTTAAATGGCAACTATGTAGAAAAGTAGTATTTAAGTGTGGCTTTCATCTGTATATAATAAAAAAAAATTCCAATACTTTATTTATTTTTAATTCCAAAATGTAATGTACTTCATGGATAGCCCTCGTAATAGTGACATGCAGAAAGTTTATTTGTTTCATCATATCTTAAATAGGCACAAAAATTTTTGAGTTGTATACTCATGTGGAACAAAACAAGGGTACTTCACTAACTGCTAATTTCTTTCCAGTACAGATATTCAGAATTTGTTTTCTAAGAGAAATTACAGTTTTCTACACCATATTGGAATGGTCTATATGTGATTTCAGCTTTCAGTTTGACATCTGTTCAGTCCTCTGTTAGCTCTTCAGGCTATCTGGAAATTGTACGTACCTGAAAAGCGTGTCCATAGCACCAGAGACAAGCTTACTTTATTACAGAAGCAAGGGGAGGAAGTTTAAGCCTGCTGAGAACTTGCTCATATGAAATCAACAGAAATGAGTTAAGTGGTATTCCACTGAAGGTGATCTGTAATTGCCAATACACAATATAGCACAGTCCCCTTGCATGCAATTTATTAATATGGTCACGGTTCAGTGACAGAGTTAGTGGCTGGAGTTGAGGACACAGGGACCAAATATCTCCTGAGACAAGGAAGTCTCTTCTGTCAGGAAAGTGCCAACAGCCTCTTTGAATTGGATGAGGGGAAGTAAGGTGGCCCTTCAATGGGAAATCTACTATGGTCAACACCACAAGATGCCAAAGGCAATAGGAAAACACAACATTAAAGACCCTAGTCGTAACCCTTTCCCTATATGAATAATCCAAGCATGGCAGGTCCTGAGAAGATGATTTTGGAGTAATATACCCACTCTCGAATCTCCAAATTGGTACTTTGTCAGGAGAGGCGTATTGTATGTTAAGAATAATAATGAGAGAAAAAGGAAAGTATTGTGTTTCAAAATTGGAATGTGGAATGTAAGAAAGAAAAATAGAGGAGTAAACTGAAAAATGTGGTAAGAGACATGAAGAGGTATAACAGTTATAGTTTAGAACTAAGTGAGCAGAAGTGAACAGTAGCTGAATATCTAGCTGTTTTTAGTAGTGCTATATATTTTTGTTGCAAGAATTTGCAATTCTTAATCTTTTGCTGGAGTGAATTTACCCTAGTGTAGTCTTCTGCCACAGAAGTTGCTACTGCTGCTTTATTTGCTTGATTCCACGAACCTTGCGAATAGTAAATGTTCAGTAGACCTCCAGCCTCAGAGTCTCAGATTTTAGTCTCGCATTTTGTAAGTGTATATTCAGTCAGTCAGTAGTGCAGTAGTTACTCAGCTGTTTGTTTTGACACTAGTGCCTGTTGTAATTTGCATAGTTAGCTACTCGGTTCGGTGCCAGCTTTCACCTGTAACACATTTCCAGGGCATCGAGTTACATATTTAGCTTTTCTTGTGTGTGCTTAATAGTATGTATTTGTTTAATTGCTTGCATATTTTGGTATTTAGGAAGTGCAGTCTCGCTTTTTTTTTGTAAATTCAGACTGTCCGTAGATCAGTTGACATTTCTCCTGGATAGCCAGCTACAAAGTTCACACGTGTGTAACAAGTTGCTTATCTAGGTTTCTCCCAGCTTTCACTGTTTACTCTTCAGTTAATCTTGCTAGAATGGGTAAAATGTGTGCCTGCTGTCTGCGCCCGGAGGAGGAGCTGGGTGCAGTTTGTGAACAGTTGAATGTGGGTTTGGCTGCAATCAGTCGCCTTCAGGCTACCGCCTCGTGGTGTAGGGGTGGCGGAGGTTCTAGAGCACCGCACGGGACACCTCGGGTGTCGCTTGTTTCACCTGTGGGCTCTACTGCTGAGGCACCTTCTAGTGTACACCACGTGGTAGACCAGCAGGGTGAGTGGCGGGTGGTAATGCATTCGTGTCACTCGAGACTGAAGGCCAGTTTGGAGGCTGGCCGTGTGGCCTTGCCTACTCGGCCTGTGGGTGAACAGGTGGCCGTTCCTTCAGCAGGGTCTGAGCAGGACTACATGGGCAGGGGTTTACTGGTTATTTGGAGCTCCAATGTTGTGCAAATTATGGAGCCCCTTAGGAAGATAGCATTCAGGGCTGAAAAGGAAGCCAATCTGCACTCGGTATGTCTGCCGGGGCGCCTCATTCGAAATGTGGAGGTGGCCTTCACTGCAGCTTTCGAATGTAGAGGGTGGAGTCGTCTGCAAGTTGCAGCTCACATCAGCACCGACAATGCCTGTTGCGTGTGCTCCGAGGCCATCCTCAGTTCTTACCAGCAGCTGGCAGAGGTGGTGAATACTGCCGGCTTTGCACGCGGGGTACGAGCAGAGCTTGCAATTTGCGGCATTGTTCTCAGAATTGATGGGGTGCTTTGGCTTGGAGCTGAGTGGAGAATCTCAACCAAAGGCTCATTCATCTCTGTGACGGTCTTGGCTGCAGATTTCTGGACCTTGTACTGTAATCAACCGTTCGAGATAAAGTTTATCTGAAGCAAAAAGTATGATGCCCACAGTAAAGAGTTAAGGTAATTTCACATGTTTAATTTATTTAATTATGAATATTTTCTTTTATGATAAATAATGGACTTGTTTAAGATGTTACATGCTCTAGAATCTAGGAAGCGGGAATGTCTGCAACTTCCGGGCACATGTTGGCTTGCCTGCCACTTCTTTGTCAGTATTGGAGGGAGGGAGACGTGCTTATGTGACAAGTGTAGTATAATGGATTTAGATTATCAATGTCCATAGTGAAAATGGTGTAGTCCCTAACAAAAAGTACAAATAAATATAATTTTTAGCTGAAAGTATTTCAGATCCAGTGGTGTTTATTTCAAACAAGAAGAAAACCCAGGCCATGCTTGTTGGCATGATTATTTTGCAGACAAAACTAAGCGAACCCCCTAGACAAATGAGATCTGCAGTGTGTAATCTTTCAGCAACTACTAAAAAATAAGTCTTGTTGAAATTGTACTGGAGCTGGTCGTATTATTCCCATTCAAAAACACATGGTGAGAGTGTGGTCCTACCACAATATACCGGGTAAGATTATACAAACAATTTTTTTAGTTATCTAAGAAAGAAGAAAGATAACAACCAGTACAATATGGTGGCGTCGTCCAGGATTATTGAAAAAGTTATCGAAATAAATTACCACCGAAATTGCGAAGACGACAGAATTCGTACATCCTGGATGAAAATGTTCAAGAAAGTCATATGCTGATACCTTCAAGACAACGAAATGCAGTTACTGGAGCAAGAATAATGGCGCAATAAGCCAAGAAAGAAGAAAAAAGTGCAAAGTGTTGTGCAACAAAAAAGCAATATTCATATAAGTGTAGTGTTTCAGTGTTGTGAATTCTATCAGGCACCAATCAACAAAGAAGATGTTATAAGATGAGAAAATCAGTAAACTGTGAGTAAGATAATTTAGTATCCTTTAGCAAAGATAAATTTATTGTGTTTGTTTATTCCTGTGTAAAAAGATGACGATTGTAAAAGAGGAAAGTATTGACGACGGTACCCAAACGCTAGTACCGATGTAAATTTATCATACGAAAGTGACTGCAACAGGAATAAGTCTGGATCCTGTAGAGAAAGTTGAAACTCGTACGGAAAGACAGGATGAAGTTAAAGACGTGTTATCAACAATAATGAATTATATGGAGGGAAAATTTAAGGCAATTGATGACACTAACAGACAAAACAGGGAGTAGTTAGGAAATATTAAAGACAGACTCGATGCTAATGAGATTCCTTTGGAACAAATGGAGCAAACCAACGCAGCTCAGTTAGACCAGAATCTTAAGGACATCAGTGATAGATTTGAAAAAGAGTTCAAGGAATATGAAAAGAAAAATGACGATCACTTTCAAAAAGTAGAAGCAAAAATTTCCAGTTTGAGTCATAATATGGTTAAGATCACAGGTAAGGTCAATTACGTCGGGAGAAAGGGTAAAAATGTAGGTGCAAAAGTAAAAAATCTGAAAACTGAAATTAGTACAGGTAGAGAGAAAATCCATAATGCGTTTAAAGTTGTGCATGCAGCTATCAAACATGTAGAAGACGCAGTATCTGATCGTATTTCTATTGTAGATGATAAAATTGTTCAAGTAGAAGGCAAATTTGAACAAAAGATAGGAAGGATTACTGAAAAAATAGATTTAAATAAGCAAAGATTAAGTCTAGAGTTTAGAAAATAGTATAAGTGACATCACTAAGAAACTTGAAAGCGTTAGTAGCAATATGGTCACCAATAGTTTGACGAACAATATTGGCTGGCCCTATGTGGTGCAACATTCCAGTAAAAAACTTTTCAGATGAGAGCAGTATGCATCCGGTAGATTTCCTGCAGCATTGCAAAGATAACTTTTTTCCAAGTATGAATGATAATTTGAAAATTAAATTTGTGAAAAGATTTCTAGAAGATGAAGCATTGTCATGGACTAATCATTATTGTATTGAGGGAAGGGCTTTTGCAGAATTTGAGGAGAGGTTCTTAAGTAAATTATGGTCAGAGGCAGAACAAGCTACAATGAAAATCGAATTCTTGAATGGACCTGTTTATAAACGTGAGTTTGGTAGCATTAATCAATTTTGCAAAAATCAGTTAAGGAAACTCACTCACCTAAACAAACCTTTCGACGAACTCACTCAAATCGATGCACTAAAAAGAAGGCTACCGTATGAATTACAGTGGGAGTTAGCCTATGGACCTGATGATGCAATAGATCAGTTTTTGAAGTATGTAGAGAAACTAGACAGAATTATTGAGAAAACGGGTAAACCATCACACCATAGTCAAAACCATTTTCAAAAGACAGGACATACAAATTGGGGAAACACACAACACGACAAAAAGGAACCAAACAATTTAGGAAGTAATGATTCCCATCAGAGAAATCACCAGTACAACTTCAAGAGATCACAAGGAAACAATTTTCGTTACAAGGGTCAATATGGAAATAATCATCACAAATTTGCTAAAGGACACTTTGGAAATAAACCAAAGGAGTGGCATAGTCATAATGGTATTGGGAGAACTGAAGAAGAAACTATACAGTAGTTAAAAAACTGAATAGGGCTGCATTGGCAGTCTGCGAGGTAGGAGCTGCTTATACACAAATGGAAAGGGCCAACCCAAACTGTCAAACTAAAGAGAAAAATAACAATGACATAATGAGTAATTATTTTAGAGAGAAGTGTTATCCCATTAATGTGGTTTCTGTTACAAATAATATATGTCATACAAATAAACCAGAAACAAAAGGTAAGTTCTTTAAAGACATTGATTGCTTAGAGAACTTTGAAGAAGAATTAAACTTGGATTTATTCTGTGAGTGGGCTGAGAGGGACACCTTGCTGGAAAATAGTTGTTCAAATGATCAAAGTGTATTAGGAATTAGAGAACTTATGGAGGAGTCTGGTGGGCTAGGAATGAAAATTGCACCTAGTGAAGATGATTTAAATGTGTATCTGCATACTGAAGGTAAGGGTGCAGAGGATTGAGAGGATAATTTTTGTGATGTTGTTTGGGAAGAAAAGGAGACTGAGGATAGTAGTGAATAAAGATGTTTTATTGGTGTAAGTGAGGAGTTGGAAGCTTTAGGGATTACTAATATAAAAGAGGATAGTAATGAAGTTAGCGAAGTACACATGAACACAGTTGACAATTTGAATGATAAGGATACCAGAATTTTGTTCAGTGTGCTATTTGATCTTAATACATGTAAGAAAAACAGTGAGAGGGAATTGACAGCAGGTAATCTTAACAGCATTAGGGGAGTAGATGATGAAATGTCAGATAGTGAGCAGTTTTAGTTTAACTTATGCATTACCAGTAGTGCCATTAAGAATGATGAAAATTTCAGAAAGATAACACTTGATATATGTGAAACTTTGTATCCAGAATGGTGGCATAGAATTAAGTACCACATTGCACAAATGTTAAGAGATAAATATAAAGGAGAGATGCACAATAGCACAAATGAATGTAGGCCCTAGTTGGATTAATGAAATATTCGAGAATAGTAATCAGGCCAAAGACAATGCAGTTAGGATAATAACAGCATATAACTGTGGTAGTAATGATACAGGTAAGGGCACTAGAAAGGAATATGCATTTAGTGAAATTGAAGATGACTTATTACATGAGAATATTAATAAAAAAAAATTGACTTTGATGTAACCAGTCCGTTTATTGATGTACAGGTAGGATCATGGAAAGGAAAGTGTTGAGTGGACACAGGAAGTCAAATATCTGGGATATCAGAATCATTAAGTAAAAAACTGAAAACTAATAAGGATTATGTTACCTGTAGTAGAAATTAAAATAAGAGGTATTACCGGGAGGCACAGTAAATCAGTAAGGAGTCAGGCTTTTATTACTTTTGAAATTGAAGGAGTATCATGGTCATATGGCTGCCTCGTTATTCCTGATCTCACAGAGGATTTTATCCTAGGCATGTCTTGGATAACAAAAGTTAGTGCAGCACTTGATTGGGTAGGACAGAAATTAATGATTACTCTACCAAGTGGTGAAGTCATTGCTACGAAACTTCTTACATCAAATGTGTCGTGTATGAATAAGACTGTGAACAGTATTGAATTTACAAAAGAAGGTAAGTACATTGAAAGCTATGTCACAGATTCTGATACAGATGAGATAGAGTTTGAAAACTTGGTAAATAAAAAGGTAGCCAAAGCTAGAGAACTAACTGAGAACCAAAAACAAGATTTGAAATTATTTTTGTGGGAATATAGTGATGTATTTAGCATCATATCAGGTAAAGTAGTTGGATACCGATGTACCTTGCAGTTGAAGTCACATGAACCTTTCTTTACAAAGCCGTGCAGTGTTCCAATCTCGAATAGGGTTGTTGTTGTTGTTGTTGTTGTTGTGGTCTTCAGTCCTGAGACTGGTTTGATGCAGCTCTCCATGTTACTCTATCCTGTGCAAGCTTCATCATCTCCCAGTACCTACTGCAACCTACATCCTTTTGTATCTGTTTGGTGTATTCATCTCTTGGTCTCCCTCTACGATTTTTACCCTCCACGCTGCCCTCCAATACCTAATTGGTGATCCGTTGATGCCTCAGAACATGTCCTACCAACCGATCTCTTCTTCTAGTCAAGTTGTGCCACAAACTTCTCTTCTCCCCAATCCTATTCAGTACTTCCTCATTAGTTATGTGATCTACCCATCTAATCTTCAACATTCTTCTGTAGCACCACATTTCAAAAGCTTCTATTCTCTTCCTGTCCAAACTATTTATCGTCCATGTTTCACTTCCATACATGGCTACACTCTATACAAATACTTTCAGAAACGACTTCCTGACACTTAAATCTATACTCGATGCTAACAAATTTCTCTTCTTCAGAATTGCTTTCCTTGCCATTGCCAGTCTACATTTTATATCCTCTCTACTTCGACCATCATCAGTTATTTTGCTCCCCAAATAGCAAAACTCCTTTACTACTTTAAGTGTCTCATTTCCTAATCTAATTCCCTCAGCATCACCCGGCTTAATTCGACTACATTCCATTATCCTCATTTTGCTTTTGTTGGTGTTCATCTTATACCCTCCTTTCAAGACACTGTCCATTCCGTTCAGCTGCTCTTCCAAGTCCTTTGCTGTCTCTGACAGAATTACAATGTCATCGGCGAACCTCAAAGTTTTTATTTCTTCTCCATGGATTTTAATACCTACTCCAAATTTTTCTTTTGATTCCTTCACTGCTTGGTCAATATAGATATTAAATAACATCGGGGAGAGACTACAACCCTGTCTCACTCCCTTCCCAACCACTGCTTCCCTTTCATGCCCCTCGACTCTTATAACTACCATCTGGTTTCTGTACAAATTGTAAATAGCTTTTCACTGCCTGTATTTTACCCCTGCCACCTTCAGAATTTGAAAGAGAGTATTCCAGTCATTATTGTCAAAAGCTTTCTCTAAGTCTACAAATGCTAGAAACGTAGGTTTGCCTTTCCTTAATCTAGCTTCTAAGATAAGTCGTAAGGTCAGTATTGCCTCACGTGTTCCGATATTTCTATGGAATCCAAACTGATCTTCCCCGAGGTCGGCTTCTACTAGTTTTTCCATTCGTCTGTAAAGAATTTGCGTTTGTATTTTGCAGCCGTGACTTATTAAACTGATAGTTTGGTAATTTTCACATCTGTCAACACCTGCTTTCTTTGGGATTGGAATTATTATATTCTTCTTGAAGTCTG
The DNA here is from genome assembly GCF_021461395.2 of Schistocerca americana. NCBI lineage: Eukaryota > Metazoa > Arthropoda > Insecta > Orthoptera > Acrididae > Schistocerca > Schistocerca americana. The sequence goes on along the minus strand of NC_060122.1, from coordinate 852,625,272 downwards.
AAGATATTTCGCCTGTCTCATACATCTTGCTCACCAGATGGTAGAGTTTTGTCAGGACTGGCTCTCCCAAGGCTGTCAGTAGTTCTAATGGAATGTTGTCTACTCCCGTGGCCTTGCTTCGACTCAGGTCTTTCAGTGCTCTGTCAAACTCTTCACGCAGTATTGTATCTCCCATTTCATCTTCATCTACATCCTCTTCCATTTCCATAATATTGTCCTCAAGTACATCGCCCTTGTATAGACCCTCTATATACTCCTTCCACCTTTCTGCTTTCCCTTCTTTGCTTAGAACTGGGTTTCCATCTGAGCTCTTGGTATTCATACAAGTGGTTCTCATTTTTGAGACGTTTGTATCCCTTTTTGCCTGCTTCATTTACTGCATTTTTATATTTTCTCCTTTCATCAATTAAATTCAATATTTCTTCTGTTACCCAAGGATTTCTACTAGCCCTCGTCTTTTTACCTACTTAATCCTCTGCTGCCTTCACTACTTCATCCCTCAAAGCTACCCATTCTTCTTCCACTGTATTTCTTTCCCCCATTCTTGCAAATTGTTCCCTTATGCTCTCCCTGAAACTCTGTACAACCTCTGGTTTAGTCAGTTTATCCAGGTCCCATCTCGTTAAATTACCACCTTTTTTTAGTTTCTTCAGTTTTAATTTACAGTTCATAACCAACAGATTGTGGTCAGAGTCCACATCTGCCCCTGGAAATATTTTACAATTTAAAACCTGGTTCCTAAATCTCTCTCTTACCATTATATAATCTATCTGAAACCTGTCAGTATCTCCAGGTTTCTTCCATGTATACAGCCTTCTTTCATGATTCTTGAACCAAGTGTTAGCTATGATTAAGTTATGCTCTGTGCAAAATTCTACCAGGCGGCTACCTCTTTCATTTCTTAGCCCCAATCCATATTCACCTACTACATTTCCTTCTCTCCCTTTTCGTACTGACGAATTCCAGTCACCCATGACTATTAAATTTTCGTCTCCCTTCACTATCTGAATAATTTCTTTTATTTCATCATACATTTCTTCAATTTCTTCGTCATCTGCAGAGCTAGTCGGCATATATACTTGTACTACTGTCGTAGGTGTGGGCTTCGTATCTATCTTGGCCACAATAATGTGTTCACTATGCTGTTTGTAGTAGCTTACCCGCATTCCTATTTTCCTATTCATTATTAAACCTACTCCTGCATTACCCCTATTTGATTTTGTGTTTATAACCCTGTAGTCACCTGACCAGAAGTCTTGTTCCTCCTGCCACCGAACTCCACTAATTCCCACTATATCTGACTTTAACCTATCCATTTCCCTTTTTAAATTTTCTAACCTACCTGCCCGGTTAAGGGATCCGACATTCCACGATCCGATCCGTAGAACGCCAGTTTTCTTTCTCCTGATAACGACGTCCTCTTGAGTAGTCCCTACCCGGAGATCTGAATGGGGGACTATTTTACCTCCGGAATATTTTACCCAAGAGGACGCCATCATCATTTAACCATACAGTAAAGCTGCAAACCCTCGGGAAAAATTACGGCTGTAGTTTCCCCTTGCTTTCAGCCGTTCGCAGTACCAGCACAGCAAGGCCGTTTTGGTTAGTGTTATAAAGCCAGTTCAGTCAATCATCCAGACTGTTGCCCCTGCAACTACTGAAAAGGCTGCTGCCCCTATTCAGGAACCACACGTTTGTCTGGCCTCTCAACAGATACCCCTCCGTTGTGGTTGCACCCACGGTACGGCTATCTGTATCGCTGGGACACGCAAGCCTCCCCACCAACGGCAAGGTCCATGGTTCATGGGGGGGGGGGGGGGGGGTCGAATAGGGTAGCAGTGGAGAAAGAATTACAAAAGATGGAAACGTGTGAAATCATTGAGAGGAGTATAAGCCCGTATAATAATCCCTTGGTCACAGTAAATAAACCTAATGGACAAGTCAGATTAGTATTACATTCCAGACAGTTAAATGTTTATACAGAGAAACTGACCACCCAGAGAACATCGATGAGTTGCTATATAAATTTAAAAATATCCAAATTATGTCAAGCCTTGACCTAACTCAGGTTTTCATCAAGTACCTGTTGCAATTAGTTCTAGAAAGTACAGTGCTTTCTTATACAATGGAAGATGTTACCAGTATTGTGTAGTGCCTTTTGGATCAGTCACAGAATTTACAAGAGCACTAGACTATGTACTTGGCCAAGAAGTTGTGTCAGAATTAACCATTTATGTAGACAATATATTAGTATCAAATCGAAACTGGGAGGATCATTTGAGTCTTATTGAAAAGGGTGTGTGAAAAACTCAGAAGAGGGGTAATGACATTAAAACTAGAAAAATGTAAATTTGGTGTGTCAGAACTCAAATTTTTAGGTCATGTCATTACTAAGGAAGGGATAAGTGCAGACCCTGAGAAAATAAAATCTATCGTAAACTTTCCATCTCCTAGAAACCGAAAACAATTGAAATCTTTTTACAGAATCTGTAGATTCTATCGAAAATATATAAATGGACTATGCCTTAATGTAACATGTTTAAGTAACTTACTTAGAAAAAATGCTACGTGAAATTGGTCCGAAGAGTGTCAGAAAGCATTTGATAAAATTAAGAATGAACTTTGTAAGAACAGTCTTTTACACATACCAGATTTTAGTTTGCCATTTTGTCTTCACACTGACAGTAGTGATTACGGACTAGGAGCAGAACTATTTCCGGATAAAGTTGTGAATGAAAAAAAAAATCTTCATTGTACTATTGCGTTTGCCAGTAGAATGTTACATAATCATGAGAGAACTTACACAGTCACAAAAAAAAGAATTACTCGTGGTACACTGGGCCTATAAAAAATTTTAAACATACCTGTTAGGACACAAGATAAAAGTGTATTCAGACCACGAAGCTTTAAGTTATTTACAGGAGTGCAAACTATATCATAATAGATTAACCAGGTGGACAATGTTCATGCAACAATTTGACTATGAAATTGAGTATATTAAGGGGCCAGAAAATGTAGTAGCTGATGCTTTATCCAGGTTACCAGTAGGAGGAAATGAGGAAATGTTTGATCAAGAGGAAGAAAAAGAATTTAAAATAAGATACATGAAGGGAATCCAAGATGGAAAGCTCATAAGGACACTATGCAATAACATCAGGAGGGGAAAAAATAACGATCCTAATTGGAAATTGGTTAAGGACTGTTTAGGCAAAAGAGGGGATGATAAACTTGGCAAATACTATAAGGTCTTTAAGGGAACACTCTTTAGAAGAACAGATGTGGACTGACAGTTGGAAGCTATGTTGGCCAGAGTGTGAGGCAGACAAGGTAATAAAGTACACCCACGAAAGTTATGGTCACTGTGGAATACATAAATGTGTAAAAAAGTTACAAGAAAATATCTACTTTTATAACATGGTAAAGAAGGTGAGGAATGAAATATCAACATGCGACAAATGTCAAAGAGGAAAAGTAAGCAACAGAAGATGTCAGGGAGAAATGCTGAACATTATTCCAGATAAGCCATTAGATTTAGTAGCTGTAGACTTTTATGGTCCTTTGCCTAAAAGCAAAGGTGGTCATTGTTTTATATTCGTCATGGTTGATGTATTTTCCAAGTTAATTAAACTGATGAGTAAAGAGATCATTACAAAGATTGAAAGAGATTACTTCAAGAGTGTAGGGAAACCTAAAGCCATACTATCTGATAATGGTTCACAATTTGTTTCAAAGAACTGGAAAGCATTCATGGAAAAACTAAAACAAAACACATCTTGATATCTGTATACAACCCAGCAACCCAGCAGAAAGGTACATGAGGGAAATAGGGAGATGCAGGACATATAGAAGTCACAAACACCCTAGTTGGTCTGACCATGTAAACAACTTTGAGGACATTATGAACAGCTTGCAGCATAGCTCTACTGGATTCTCACCATATGAAATTATGTTTCATCTCAGACCAGCGAATCTTATTTTTGAATTAATAGACTTTACACAATGTGCCTTAATATCAATGAAAGAAAGTGAAGAGATTGTAAAGAAAACCATGAACAAACTAGGCGAAGCTAGGAAAAACAGACACGATAAGAAAATAAAGGATACCACATTCAGAGCAGGCGACCATGTCTTAATGAAATCCCATGAATTTCTTTGAAACCGTATATTGATAAAAGAACAAATTGAGCCTACAAACATGCCTTTATTTGGAAAGAATTGTACTGGAAAAACGAAATGCTGTGAGATAAGGTCACAGGAACAAATTGCAATCACCATACTAAGCCATGTAACATATCTCATGCAAAATGATGTTGTATCGAGACTGATTGTCACTTAATTCTGTTATAAGATTAGATGCTATGATTCCAATGTGCTTGTTTAAGTAATTATACAGTATTTAATGAATTGCAAAATATGTAAACTTGATAAATGAGGGATTTTATTTTAATGATAATGCTAGGAGACAATACATGTCACTCACCATTACAGTTTGAGAATAGCAAATCTCATAATTTTGGAAATCTTGCTCATTCACTTACATAGACCATAATGCTTATAAAATATGTTCTATAGTTAATAGACTATACTTTCTTGTATATGCAAGTGTGCTTTTGCTTTACATCATGCTCACAATGAATAACCATTTTTATTCAGCTCTGATACTTTATGTTGGCTTATTTCACCTCTTAATCTTGATATATATCATATAATCTACAAGGTTCATGAGAGAATAGTATTGTTGAACTGAAATACTTTTGTAACATCAGTGATGATATAGGAGTTAGTGCTACGTTTATTCTAATATGAGAAAATGTTTTAACTTTGGTATTATTTTATAGTAAATTTCTGGGCAACAAACTGATATGTGTGTTTATGTAATTTATGTTGTGAGACAAAGGAGAGAGTCAATGGGTGATGTAAGAATGAACAATTTACTAGAGTTGTGATAAAAAGTTGTATGCAAGCCAAGACAGTGATGCAATTTCTGTATCGGACTCACAAGTGGACCAGGGTACACTTGCAAGTCCTGGTGGGCTATTGTAAGGTAATCAACTGTCGGAGATTAAGTTTATCCGAAGCGAAAAGTATGATGCCCACAGTAAAGAGTTAAGGTAATTTCATTATGTTGCCAGAAAACGTGTTTTTTTTATATATATATATATATATATATATATATATATATATATATATATATATATATATATATATATAAAAAAAGCGCTGGCAGGTCGATAGAAACACAAACAGACACATACATACACACAAAATTCTAGCTTTCGCAACCAATGGTTGCTTCGTCAGGAAAGAGGGAAGGAGAGGGAAAGCTGAAAGGATGCAGGTTTTAAGGGAGAGGGTAAGGAGTCATTCCAATCCCGGGAGCGGAAAGACTTACCTTAGGGGGGAAGAAAGGACAGGTATACACTCGCGCGCGCGCGCACACACACATCCATCTGCACATACACAGACACAAGCAGACATTTGTAAAGGCAAAGAGTTTGGGCAGAGATGTCAGTCGAGGCGGAAGTAAAGAAGCAAAGATGTTGTTGAAAGACAGGTGAGGTATGAGTGGCGGCAACTTGAAATTAGAAATTAGCGGAGGTTGAGGCCTGGCGGATAACGAGAAGAGAGGATATACTGAAGGGCTAGTTCCCATCTCCGGAGTTCTGACAGGTTGGTGTTAGTGGGAAGTATCCAGATAACCCAGACGGTGTAACACTGTGCCAAGATGTGCTGGCCGTGCACCAAGGCATGTTTAGCCACAGGGTGATCCTCATTACCAACAAACACTGTCTGCCTGTGTCCATTCATGCAAATGGACAGTTTCCTCCGCTAATTTCTAGTTGCCGCCGCTTGTACCTCACCGGTCATTCAACAACATCTTTGCCTCTACTTCAGCCTCGACTGACATCTCTGCCCAACCTCTTTGCATTTACATATGTCTGCTTGTGTCTGTATATGTGAGGATGGATGTGTGTGTATACCTGTCCTTTTTTCCCCCCTAAGGTAAGTCTTCCCGCTCCCGGGATTGGAATGACTCCTTACCCTCTCCCTTAAAACCTACATCCTTTTGTCTTTCCCTCTCCTTCCCTCTTTTCTGACGAAGCAACTGTTGGTTGCGAAAGCTTGAATTTTGTGTGTGTGCGTGTGTGTGTGTGTGTGTGTGTGTTTGTGTGTGTGTTTGTGTTTGTGTGTGTGTTTGTGTTTGTTTGTGTGTCTATCAACATGCCTACACTTTCGTTTGGTAAGTTACATCATCTTTGTTTTTGAGTTTATAAGCTCAGTAGACCAAAGAATCTAGGAAGTGGGAATGTCTGCAACTTCAGGGCACATGTTGGCTTGCCCGCCACTTCTTTGTCAGTATTGGAGGGAGGGAGACGTGCTTATGTGACAAGTGTAGTATAATGGATTTAGATTATCAATGTTCATAGTGAAAATGGTGTAGTTCCTAACAAAAAGTACAAATTAATATAATTTTTAGCTGAAAGTAATTCAGATCCTGTGGTGTTTATTTTAAACAAGAAGAAAACCCAGGCCATGCTTGTTGGAATGATTATTTTGTGGACAAAACCAAGAGAACCCCCTAGACAAACGAGATCTGCAGTGTGTAATCTTTCAGCAGCTACTAAAAAATAAGTCTTGCTGAAATGGTGCTGGAACTGGTCGTATTATTCCCATTCAAAAACATGTGGTGAGAGTGTAGTCCTACCTCAATATACTGGGTCAGATTCCTCAAACTATTTTTTTAGTTATCTAAGAAACGAGAATGATAACAACCAGTACAACCTGCATTATTGGGTGGGGATTTGTAGCACTCCCATTGATAGGTCAGTGATGCACTACACAAAGAAAGCAGCTAGTCAGGTAGCAGAGCACTTGTGGAGTGCACATGGGGTTTTTTAGGCTAGGTGGTAGTTTGAGGTACTCTTCTTGAACAGACCACGTTCAGAGTACAGACAGTTTGAATGTAAAAATTTTATCAGTAAATTGTCGAAGTATTTGTAACAAAGTTCCCGAATTTACCGCCCTCCAGGGATGTTCCAACCTCAAAGTATTCTTGGTATTAAGAGCTGGCTATTGGAAAGGTAAATTTAGCAGTGGAGGTGGAGTGTTCATTGCAGTTGACCAAAATATTGTCTCTAGTGAGGTTGAAATTAAGTGTGACAGTGAAGTCATCTGACTGTGTGTAACAGGTCCAGGTGAAGCCGAGTTAATTGTTTGATGTTTTTACTGACCACCCAACTCCACTGTGACGGTTAGACATTCAAAGAAAGTCTGTGACCAGTTGTGCGTAAGTACCTCAGTTATGCAGTACTAGTTGCTGGCGATGTTAACCTGCCAAGTATAGGCTGGTACATGTATGGATTCATTGCAGGGGAGAGACAGTCCTGTGAAGTACTTTTGAACACGTTTTCCAAAAACTGTCTTGAGCAGCTAGTTTGGCAGGCCACACACAATAGAAGTATCTTTGACCTTGTGGTAGAAGAGTGTTTCTGCTAGAAAGAGCAGATAAACAGTCATTCCCATCTCACTTAGTCGATGAACTGCATTCGTTTAGTTCCAGAATGATGGCCATAGAGAAATTATGGGGAAGGTTTAAACAGAATGTAAATCATGCTCAGGACAGGTATGTGCCTAGTAGATGGATTAGGGACGAAAAAGACCCACCACATTTTAATAACGAAATTTGGAAAATGTTGAGGAAGCAAATGTTTTGTACTTTCAGTTCAAAAGAGGATGTGCAAATGATGACAGGCAAAGATTAGTAGAGATTCATGCGTCTGTGAAAAGATCTAAGAGCAAAGCATACAACAGCTGCCACCGTCATACCTTTGCTAAAGATCTAGTGGAGGAGCTGAAAAAATTCTGGTCCTATGTAAAATCTCTGAACAGGTCTAAGGCTTCCATCAACTCACTCAGTGACCAGCCTGGTTTGGCAGTAGAAGATAGCAAAAGGAAAGTCGAAGTTTTGAATTTCACGTTTAAGAAATTGTTCACTCGGGTGCATCATGCAAATATACTGTCATTTGACCATCGCACAGAGCCCCATATGGATGGCATATTAATAAGCAAACCAGGCGTAGTAAAACAACTGAAAGATTTGAAAACGAATGAGTCACCAGGTTCAGATGGAACCACAATTCAGTTTTACAAAGAGTACTCTATGTCATGGGCCCCTTATTTAGTTTGCATTTATCGCGAATCTCTCAACTGGGACAAAGTGCCAAGCGACTGGAGAAAAGCGTAGGTGACTCTTATACAGAAGAAGGGTAAGAGAACAGACCCACAAAATTACAGACCAATATCCTTAACATTGATTTGCTGCAGAATTCTAGAGAATATTGAGTTTGAATATAATGAATTTCCTATAGACAAAAAAGCTCATGTCCACGAATCGGCATGGCTTTAAAAAGCATTGCTCATGTGAAACCCAGCTTTCTCTTTTCTCACATGATATACTGCGAACTATAGATGAAGGGCATCATGCAGAGTCCATAATTCTAGATTTCCAAAAAACATTCGACATCGTACCCCATCCGTCCAGGGGGCTCACCACTCTTTTGTGGATTAATGCTTGGCCACCACAGGGCCCCAGCCTTTGCAGCATCTTTTTCCTTCCATGCTGCATGTCTATCCTGTTGCTATTTTTTTTCCTTTCCCTTGGGGGAACATGTCTGAGATGTTTTTGGGAAACTGTTCGTTTTCAGTAGCCTGATTTCAGAACAGTCTCGCCACTGTTTTTTGTTCCTTTTTTTCTTTCGTTGCACCCCTTTTCCTATCCTTATCCACTTCAGCGTTTGAGGTTCCTGTTTTTCTTCTTCTTCCCTATGCGTCCCTGAAGGCCATCCCATGTGTCTGATGCATAACAGGTGACTGGGTAACGTGTAATTACCAGTCCCGGATCGACAGGTAGGGTTCGCACATACTGCCTGATACAGGCCACACCGAGGGAGAGATGATTGCCTGAGCTGTTACCTCCCCAAATTGTCGATTGGTCCCTCTGTCAGGTGTTTGTGAGATGTGACCTGAGGTGTGAACAATCACTTAAGGCGGGTGCCCCCCCCCCCTCCCTCCGCCCTCAGAGGGGGCCTCCCAGTTGTAAGGAGTGCACCATCGGAGATGCTGGCAATCATGGGGGATTTTCTTGCAATGAGCCAATCGTCGTCTTCTTCACAGTCTGTGTATATGAAACGTAAATGGAACAAGGCTAACGATTCAAAGAGCCTCTCAGCTGCACCACGGTTCCTCATAGTTTCACCATCTGAAGTCCATTTCTTCAGTAAATCTGTTTATTATTCAGAAAGGTGTTGATGCCATTGCCAGCCCTGTGTAATTTAGCTCTCATTTAGGCAATGGCAGTTTGCTTTTTGAGACTACTTCTGATTCTCATGCACAACTGCTTGCAGTTTCCCTCCTGTATGGCTATGCTGTTCGTGTCGAGACCCATCGAACGATGAATTCTGCACGTGGTATTACTCACTCCCGGCTGCTCACTGGTCTGACCGAGGCAGAAATTCAAATGTACCTTTCTGAACAGGGCGCCAGTGCATTTCATCAGGTGATGAAATGGGTAGGAGCATCCTTAGTGCCCACATGTAATCTTTTTCTCACATTTGATGAAGTAGTTCTTCCATCAAGAATCAAAGCAGGCTATGAAGTTACCACAGTCTGACTGTTCTTTCCAAACCAGATGTGCTGCTACCAGTGTCATCGTTACAACCAATTCGAATGTCCTGTCAACACCCATCCAAATGTGTAACCTGTAGTAGGGATGCTCACGAGGGTAATTGTCCACCTCCTTCTCCCCACCGTATCAATTGCAATGGCGACTGTGCAGCCTCCTGCTGAAATTTACCCACGTATCTTGATGAGCGGGCCATCCAGGAAATCTGAGTGAAGGAAAAGAGGCCTTATGCTGTTGCTCGCAAGCTGTTGGATAATGGGAAACTGCTTTTTACTAACCGGCTTTTACAGTACTGTTCTTAACTACATCTTGCTCTACAAAGGACATGGCCACACAGACATACGACCTTGAATTCAACACCGTGATTGTAAAATCGCCCAGTGTGACGGTAGCATCCCCGTCTCTTACTCCTCCAGCTGTGCAACAAGCCGCCAAACTCGTCTCACGGGGTGAAGTCACCTGCTGCACAACCGGCAGGCCAGAAAGAACAGAAGGAATACTCCCCCAAAGACTTGGTACGTACCTCCAACCACCAAATATCTGAGTCTTCCTCTGCCAACCAGAAAGGCTCTGAGAAGTCAAACAGAGGTGAACGGTCTTCTCCTTCACCGACTCGGAGATCATCTTCAATGGTGTTGCCATGTGGTACCCTCACCTTTTCAAACTCCATGTCACTGGTGCGCACCACCAACAGTCTTTCTGCCCTGGACTCCACAGATCAACACAAGGAGAATGCCAATGCCTCTGTAGATCTCATGGAGCAGGATCCTCCAGTCTCTGCGCTCTGTAACAGTGAGTCTTCAAAGGCTGGCACTCGGCAGCCACCAAGGTGACACTCCTTCATTTTTTTCTCTCCTCCCCTTTCCTCGTCATCACTCTCCTCCTATGACATGTTCACAGCCTTAGGTCCAACAAAGAGGAATTGTGTCTGTTCTTGGAATGCAGTGTCCACTTGTTCTCTGCCTCCAGGAAACAAAATTGCATCCTCACAACTGGTTTGAGATCTCGCATTTCTTTCCAGTCCACTTTGGCCTTCCCCTCTAGGACAGCATTCCATCTCATGGAGGAGTCTGCACTTTCCTTGTTCACTTGACCGTTTCCCTTTGTAACATTTAAACCCTCCATCATTTGGTGTCGTCAGGGCAGATTTCCTCCAGCTTATCAGCCAACACCCTCACCTCTTTATGTTGCTCAGTGACTTTAATGTGCACCATCCCCTTTGGGGTTATCCCAGAAGCTGAGCGAGAGTTGCCCTGGTGGCTCACCTCAATCAGCTTAACCTCCTTTGTCTTAACACGGGAGCACCCACGTTCCTTTCAGGCTCTATGCACACTTATTTCCATTTGGACATCTGCTTCTGCACTGCACAGCTTGCCCCTTGTCTAGAGTGATCCATTCTCTCTGACTCCTACTCGAGCTACCATTTCCCATTTGTTATCTGTTTGCTGACTCCTACCCCACCTACTTGCACACACAAATGGCAGCTTTCTATGGCCAACTGGAGGCTGTACTCCTCCCTGGTGGCTTTTCATTAACAACATTTCCCCAGTTGTGATGACCAGGTAGAATTACCTTACAATTGTTATCCTTATTGCCGCAGAATGTTCCATTCCTCGCACTTCACCTCTGTCACATCTTGTCCTGGTCCCTAGGTGGACTGAGGCATGTTGCAAAGCAATTCGTGCTTGGAGAAGTGCTGTCTGCATTTGAAACCATCATCCTCCAACTGCAGCTGCATTTGTTACAAACAGTTGCGTGCACAGTGTCATTGTGTTCTTCAGGATAACAGAAAAGCTAGCTGGATTTCATTTACTAGTTCTTTTAACTGTTCCAACCTCCGATGGCTCTCTGGCACCAAGATCTATTCCCCAATTTCCGGCCTGACCCTAGTAGATGATTTCCTTGTGAACCCTATTACTATCACCAACACTTTGGGCCGCTATTTTGTGGAGATTTCAACGTCCACCCACTATCACCCTGCCTTCCTCTATCAGAAACGAGCGGAGGAGTCCCGGGCGATACCCTTCTCTTCTCAGAGTCGTGAGTGCTACAATGCCGCCTTTACTATGAGGGAGCTAAATCAAGCTCTCACTCATCCCAGTCCTGAACGATGTTCACATTTAGATGTTGCAGTACCTTTCTCTTGCAAGCAAGCACTTTCTGCCTCATATACAATCGCATCTGGGCAGAGGGCACGTTTCCCAGACACGGGTGTGAAGCCACTGTCGTACGTACACCTAAGCCCAGTTAGGACAAATACCATCCTTCTAGTTACCGCCCCATTTCTCTCACCAGCTGTTTTTGCAAGGTGATGGAACATGTGATTCATACCCGGCTGATTGTGTCTTGAGTCTCGCAATTTACTACCCACTGCACAGTGTGGATTTTGAGCACGCCGTTCTGCAGTTGACCATCTCATCATTTTGTCAACTCGAGTCATGAATGGTTTTCTGCAGGAATACCAGACTGTGGCCATGTTTTTCGATTTGGAGAAAGCCTACGACACCTGCTGGAGGACTGGTATCCTCTGGTGTGTGTCTACATGTGGGACTTCCGACACTGCAAACCCTGTTTCCTCCAGTAATTTTTAAAAGACCGAGTTTTCAGGTGCCTGTGGCTTCTGCTTGTCGGACACCTTTATCCAGGAAAATGGTGTGTCTCAAGGTTCCGTCCTGAGCATCATCCCCTTTGCTATCGCCATTAACACTGTTATGTCCTTTCTCTCTTTCTGTTTACAATTTTGCCTTCTATTGCAGTTCTCCACAGCCTTGTCTCCTTAGTGCCTTTGGTGTTGGCCTGATGGTCATTTGTGGAGCATTGACAGTGGCTTTCACTTTTCCTCTGACAAAAATGTTTGTATGAATTTCTGGTGGCACAAATGGTTTCTTCCACCGTCTGTACATCTTGGGCCAGTTCTTCCATTCGTTGAAACTACGAAATTCCTGAGGCTCGTGCTCAATAGGAAACTTTTGTAGTCCTCCCACGCGTCTTACCAGGCCATCTGTTGTACGCAGTCCATCAATGTCCTACGTGTCCTCGGCGGTACTTCCTGGGGAGCAGATTGGACCAGCCTCCTCCGTTTGTACCGGACCCTTGTCTGTTCGAAACTAGACTATGGGTGTTTTGTGTATGCGTGAGCACATCCATCCATCCATCTTATGCTGTCTCGGTACAATCCACCATCGTGGCATCCACTTGGCCACTGCTGCCTTTTACACTAGCCTGGTTGAGAGTCTACGCAGAAGCTGCTGAACTACCACTCCCACACTGCCATGATTTTCTCCTGAGCAGATAAGCATGTCAGTTGACTGCCATGCCTGGCCACCCATCCTATGCCTCCTTCGATGACTCCTTCGATAATCAATATGGGGTGCATCCTTCTTCTCTGTTGCCTCCTGGAGTTCGCTTTTGGCTGTTGCTCCGGCAACTTAACTTCGTGCTACCTGTTCCATTGGGTGTGAACCCTTCACCACCTTTGCTTCATGTGGTGGCCCATATCCACCTTGAACTTCTTTCACTTCCTAAGGACACTACGACAGCCTCGCTCTATCGCCGTAAGTTTCTCGACCTTCCCACAGAACTTCGCGATAGTACCCTCGTGTACACTGATGGCTCTCAGTCTGACCATGGTGTCAGGTGTGCCTCCCGTCATTGGCAGCGACCATTTTTGTTATCGGCTTTCAGAACACTGTTCAGTATTTACAGCAGAGCTCTTCGCCTTGTATCGGGCAACACAGTACAAGTGACACTACTCCAAGCCTCTCAATGGCATTCAGAGCCTCTGTGTGCATCCATCCCTTAGTGCAACGGGTTAGGAAGGCTTTCACTTGCTCATTCTTGAGGGAGCAACTGTGATGTTAATGTGGGTCCCTGGTCATGTTGGAGTGACGGGAAACGAGGCCACTGCTGCTGGTGCCAAAGCTGCTGTCCTTCTACCTCGGACTGCTTGTTCTTCGAATATTTTCGGTGATTGTGTTGCCGTCTGTCAGCAGGTGGTGTCATGTCGGCATCACCACTGGTCTTCTCGTCATGGGAACAAGCTCTGGGTAATTAAACCTCTCCCAGCAGCTTGGACGATCCCTCTCAGCCCTCTCGCCGTGAGGAGATCATTTTAATTCGGTTGCGTATTGGGCACTGTCTTGTTAGCCATCGCCATTTGTTAAGTGGCGATCCCCCACAACTTTGTGCTCATTGCTGTCAGTCTTTGACGATTTGCCATTTTCTGATGGAATGCCCCATTTTCAACCACTTACGTTCTCATTTACATTTGCCGTCTGAGTTATCAGCCATTTTAGTGAACATGCGGGCTGTCGGCCACATTTTACTCTTTTTCTGTCATAGAAATGTGGCGAAGGACATTTAATTTTTAGTTCAGAACCTCTGTTTGGCATATTTTTAGATGCCTTTCCTTCCATCGAGTGGGCTTAATGTGTAGTAGTTTTCAACTCCTCTTTCATCTTCATGTTCTGCGATTCTGACATGGGCACTTACGACCCTAGTTTCTTTTGTGCCATAAAACAAACGGTACCCTACTGCAGCCTTTTAACAAAGGTATGTGCTTAGAGGAATAGATTTCCAGATATGTGACTAGCTCCAAGACTTCTTTAGTAATACAACCCAGTATGGTGTCCTTGATGGAAAATGTTCATCGGAGACAGGAGTACTATAAGGAGTGCCTCACGGAAGTGTGAGAGGACTGTAGTTATTTTCTGTAAACATAAATGATCTGGCAGACAGTGTGGACCACAGTCTGCAGTTGAAGGATAATTTGGAAAATATTTCGAGTAGATTTCCCCATCATGTTATAGTTCTGGGTGGAGATTTTAATTTGCCGGATATAGACTGGGAGACTCAAACGTTCATAACAGGTGGCAGGGACAAAGAATCCAGTGAAATTTTTTAAAGTGCTTTATCTGAAAACTACCTTGAGCAGTCAGAGAACCAACTCGTGGCGATAACATATTAGACCTTCTGGCGACAAACAGACCCGAATTATTTGAAACAGTTAACGCAGAACAGGGAATCAGCGATCATAAAGCGGTTACTGCATCGATGATTTCAGCCGTAAATAGAAATATTAAAAAAGGTAGGAAGATTTTTCTGTTTAGCAAAAGTGACAAAATGCAGATTACAGAGTACCTGACGGCTCAACACAAAAGTTTTGTCTCAAGTACAGATAGTGTTGAGGATCAGTGGACAAAGTTCAAAACCATCGTACAATATGCGTTAGATGAGTATGTGCCAAGCAAGATCGTAAGAGATCGAAAAGAGCCACCGTGGTACAACAACCGAGTTAGAAAACTGCTGCGGAAGCAAAGGGAACTTCACAGCAAACATAAACATAGCCAAAGCCTTGCAGACAAACAAAAATTACGCGAAGCGAAATGTAGTGTGAGGAGGGCTATGCGAGAAGTGTTCAATGAATTCGAAAGTAAAGTTCTATGTACTGAGTTGGCAGAAAATCCTAAGAAATTTTGGTCAAAGCGGTAGGTGGATCAACAGAAGACTGCACTGTAGTTCCTTCTCTAGATTGTCGCACAGATGACAGAATGGTAGATATCGAAATAGACGACAGAGGGATAGAGAAACAATTAAAATCGCTCAAAAGAGGAAAGGCCGCTGGACCTGATGGGATACCAGTTCGATTTTACAGAGAGTACGCGAAGGAACTTGCCCCCCTTCTTGCAGCGGTGTACCGTAGGTCTCTAGAAGAGCATAGCGTTCGAAAGGATTGGAAAAGGGCTCAGGTCATCCCCGTTTTCAAGAAGGGACGTTGAACAGATGTGCAGAACTATAGACCTGTATCTCTAACGTCTATCAGTTGTAGAATTTTGGAACACATATTATGTATGACTTTTCTGGAGACTAGAAATCTACTCTGTAGGAATCAGCATGGGTTTCAAAAAAGACGGTCGTGTGAAACCCAGCTCGCGCTATTCATCCACGAGACTCAGAGGGCCATAGACAAGGGTTCACAGGTAGATGCTGTGTTTCTTGACTTCCGCAAGGCGTTTGATACAGTTCCTCAAGTCGTTTAATGAACAAAGTAAGAGCATATGGACTATCAGACCAATTGTGTGATTGGATTGAAGAGTTCCTAGATAGCAGAACACAGCATGTCATTCTCAATGGGGAGAAGTCTTCCGAAGTTGGAGTGATTTCAGGTATGCCGCAGGGGAGTCTCGTAGGACCGTTGCTATTCACAATATACATAAATGACCTTGTGGATGACATCGGAAGTTCACTGAGGCTTTTTGTGGATTATGTTGTGGTATATCGAGAGGTTGTAACAATGGAAAATTGTACTGAAATGCAGGTGGATCTGCAGCGAATTGACGCATGGTGCAGGGAATGGCAATTGAATCTCAATGTAGACAAGTGTAATGTGCTGCGAATACATAGAAAGATAGATCCCTTATCATTTAGCTACAATACAGCAGGTCAGCAACTGGAAGCGGTTAATTCCATAAATTATCTGGGAGTACGCCAGACTGAGATTCATTGGAAGAACCCTAAGGAAATGCAATTAGAAAACAAAAATAGTAGGTTACAGTGCGTCTGTTCGCCCACTGCTTGAATACTGCTCAGCAGTGTGGGATCCGTACCAGATAGGGTTGATAGAAGAGATAGAGAAGATCCAACGGAGAGCATCGCACTTTGTTACAGGATCATTTAGTAATCACGAAAGCGTTACGGAGATGATAGGTAAACTCCAGTGGAAGACTCTGCAGGAGAGACGCTCAGTAGCTCGGCACGGGCTTTTGTTGAAGTTTCGAGAACATACCTTCACCGAGGAGTCAAGCAGTATATTGCTCCCTCCTACATATATCTCACGAAGAGTCCATGAGGATAAAATCAGAGAGATTAGAGCCCACACAGAGGCATACCGACAATCCTTCTTTCCACAAACAATACGAGACTGGAATAGAAGTGAGAATCGATAGAGGTACTCAAGGTACCCTCCGCCACACACCGCCAGGTGGCTTGCGGAGTATGGATGTAGATGTAGATGTTCACTGACAATGCTGTGGTGTGCAGGAAGGTGTCAAAGATAAGTGACTGTAGGTTGATTCAAGATGACTTAAACAAAATTTCTAGTTGATGTGATGAATGGCAACCGGTTTTTAATGAAGAAAAATATAAGTTAATGCAGCATTAGCAGTGTCCAGTTTGACACTGTCACTCCATTTAAATATCAGGGCATAACACTGCAAAGCGATATGAAATGGAATGAGCATGTGGGGATTGTGGTAGGGAAGGCAAATGGTCAACTTTCATTTATTAAGAGAATTTTAGGAAAGAATTTTAGACCGCATATAGGACGCTAGTACAACCTATTGAGTGCTGCTTGCGTGTTTGGGATCTGCACCGGGTGGGATTGAAAAAGACATTGATGCAATTCAGAGATGAGCTACTAGATTTGTTACTGGTAGGTTCGATAAGCATGCAAGAGTTAGATATGCTTTGGGAGCTCAAGTGGGTATCTCAGGAAGGAAGAAGACATTCATTTTGCTGACTGCAAAACGATCCTACTGCCACCAATGTACAGTTCACATAGAGATCACAAAGATAAGATATGGGAAATTAGGGCTCATACAGAATCATATAGATAATCATTTTTGCTTCGCTGTGCCTGCGAGTGGAACAGGGAAGGAAACAAGTGGTTGTGGTGATGGGTACCCTCCATCATGCACTGTATGCATGGTGGCTTGTGGAGTATGTATGTAGATGAAGATGTCAACATAAGTGAAGTGCAATAGAAATAATTTGAATATAGAGACTATAAATTAAAATTCAAAAGGAGGAGAACAAAAATCAAATGAGATTGGTTTAATGTGCAACAAAAATCAAGATGAGAATATAAGTAAAGTTATGTCACTGAAAGAGTGCAAACAATGAAGTTGCTGTACATTCCTGTGTGTGTCCTGATAATTCAAATTTAAGTACAGAGGAAGATGAAATATGTGAATGGACAGTGAGGACCTGTAGAGAGTCAACAAAAATCTATAGTGATGGAAGACTGGACTAAGCTACTAGGAAAGGGTAAACAGAAGAAAGTAGTTGTAGAATATTGACTTATGAACAACTATATACATGGCAAACTCCTGTTTAGACCAGAAGGTGCCAGATAGATTTTAATTATAACTATCCAAAAATTCCAAAATCATACCAAAATGGCGGCAACCTTCCCCAGCACAGATACTGATACAGATTATAACTTGTTTGTGGTAGACAAAGAAAGAAAGCTGAAGCATATTAAGTGAAGGCTCCGGGTAAGACACGCTTCTAAAAGTCCACAAACCCATCAATCCCATTGTAGCTGGTTACTGTGTTCTCATTGAAAGAATCTCTACTCTTCTCAATCAAACGCTTTTAGCATAACCTATCGTACTGATCCAAACCCCTTCGTTCACTGACTGTCTACCATCCACACCACAATACCTTCTCGATCTCTCTTAGTCAGTGTTGATGCCATCTCCCAGTGTCCTTTTGTCTCCAACCCCATTACCTCATTCCTAGTATCTCTTACCAGTTACATCCTGACACACACATCATCATCATCATCATCTCCTGTGAGGGGAAGACATAATTCCAAATCCAAGGTGTGGCCACAGGCACCCATATGGCAACCTCCTGTCCCATTCTGAGGACTATCCTCCCAAACCCCATGTCTGGTTCAGGTGTACAGGTATTGTCGTGTCTGCACCCAGGGCCAAGACATCTTTATGTTCATTCCTCCCAACAGTCCTCATTCCTCCCTCACCTGCAACAACTTCTCTCCCATTTGCTTCATCTGGCGCTCTGCAGCCCAGCATACCACCTTCCTGGACATTGACCTTCACATCTGTGAAAATTCCATCTATACATCAGACCACAAGAAGCCTACTGGCTGTCAACAGTACCACAATTTTGACAGCTGTCATCCATTCCACAGCAAAAAATTGCTTCCATATAGTGTGGCCACCCATGGATGACGTATATACGCAGATGAGAATTCCTTTGTCCAATTTACTGGAGATCTCAAGGGGTCTTTACAGACAGGCACTGGTCCCTCAAACCTATTCCACAAACAGATTTCTCATGCCATATCCTCGCACACCGCTAATGCTCTCACCATCCCCAAGAACTGCAAAGGAGCTACCCTCTCAACTTTTAGTTAATGAAACAGGATTGCAAATTTGCTTATTATGTACTCAAATTAAAACAACACATTATAAATTGGTACTTGCAAATAAAATTTGAGCAAAGCAAATTCAGCACCACAACCGATGTTTTTCAGAGTGTTAGCACAACATCAACTGACAATATCGTCAGCTTTGAAATTCATCTTTCCCCAGTTACATTTGTCCAGTGCCAACCTAGACAAACCAACCTTTGAATGATATTCCCATTTGTCTTCCGACATGATAGCACAGAATTTTTTTTTAAGTTACTTTTTTTTTTGTCACTCCACTTCACGGCACATTTTATATTGGGGACTGTCAAGATCGATGCTCAGGAAGTTTATTTCACAGTAGACTAACCTCAACTCGCCTGTCTCAGTGTATCTGTATGACAACAGTGATACTGCTCACAGGTGAAGTGTCTGCTTCTGATTATTGGAATTGGGCACTATAAGTCAGAGCAATATTGCAACATGACTTTGACCATTTTACTACTGCTCATTTAATTAGCACATGTCATTAAGTCTGATTTACGCCATAGCACAGAGAAAATGAAAATAGAATGCATTAATTTAAAAGATAAAACTGAAAATAAACGGTTAAATACTGAACCCAAGAATTATCCTGAAACTGTACAATACTGCTATATGCAAATAGCTGTACAGTTACAGTATACATTTTGAAGAGACTTGCATAACTAGTCTCATATTTTAGGTATGGTGATCTCTCTCTTATACACATGGATATTTAGATTTCTACTAACAATAAAGTGGCCCATTGTGTCGTGTCGATACAAGTTGTGATTTGTTATTTTATCCATCCCACATCTTGTTAACTCTGCGGCTGAAAATGATTGTTGGTGGACAATTAAACCAGTATTTCCAGGGTCAGTGGAAAAAACCAGGTAAGTCACTTTCGTCGAATTTGAGTTATTGCTTCAGCTAGATGCAGACTTGTCATGAGGCTAAAACTGAAAAAACAGAGTTCAGAGACAACAGCACTCAAAATTTTGCTCTAAGGGGAATGAACCAGGCAAATGTAAGATTAAAAACAGATGTAGTTATTGAACACAGAAACGTCAAACTAAGTAGAGAGCAGCTAGCTGCAGTATTTATATACTAGCATAGAGTATACTACACACATCAAAAAAAGTTTTGCATCACCGCATTTCCCAGAACTCCAGAAGATTTTGACTGGGGATATTGTATCACAGACACAGTCCCTTTGACTGTTCAGAGATGTCACTAAACCCACCCAAAGATGTAAACAACCATGCATGAGCAACACCTATTAGACGGAGTGGGTCCGACAGCCGATCAAGTCCAGCCATTCCACCAGGAAAGAGGTACATGGCTCGTGTTGTCCGTAGTTCAACCATGCCTAGATGGTCAATACCGTGGTTCGATCGCGTCCGCATTGTTACTTTGTGCCAGGAAGGGCTCTCAACAAGGGAAGTGTCCAGGTATCTTGGAGAGAACCAAAGCGATGTTGTTCTGACATGGAGGAGATACAGAGTCACGAACTGTCGACGACATGCCTCGCTCAGACTGCCCAAGGGCTACTACTGCAGTGGATGACGGCTACCTACGGATTATAGCTTGGAGGAACCCTACAGCAATGCCACCATGTTGAATAATACTTTTCGTGCAGCCACAGGACGTCGTGTTACAACTCTAACTGTGGGCAATAGGCTGTATGATGTGCACCTTCACTCGCGACATCTATGGCGAGGTTCATCTTTGCAACCACAACACCATACAGCGCAATACAGATGGGCCCAACAACAAGCTGAATGGACCGCTCAGGATTCGCTTCATGTTCTCTTCACCGATGAGTGTCACATATGCCTTCAACCAGACAATCGTCGGAGACGTGTTTGGAGGCAACCTGGTCAGGATTAATGCCTTCGACACACTGTCCACCAAGTGCCGACAGGTGGAGGTTCCCTGCTGTTTTGGGGTGGCATTATGTGGGGCCGACGTGTGGCGGTTATGGAAGGCACCGTAACGGCTGTACGATACGTGAATGCCATCCTCCGACTGATAGTGCAACCATATTGGCAAGGCATCCGTCTTCATGGACGACAATTCGCGCTCCCATTGTGCACATCTTGTGAATGACTTTTCTTCAGGATAACGATATAGCTCGACTGGAGTGGCCAGCATGTTCTCCAGACATGAATCCTATCGAACATGCCTGAGATATATTGAAAAGGGCTGTTTATGGATGACATGACCCACCAACCACTCTGAGGGTTCTACACTGAATCGCCGTTGAGGAATGGGACGATCTGGACCAACAGTACCTTGATGAACTTGTGGGTAGTATCCCACAACGAATACACGCACGCATCAATGCAAGAGGACGTGCTACTGGGTATTAGAGGTACCAGAGTGTACAGAAATCTGGACCACCTCCTTTGAAGGTCTCATTGTATGGTGGTACAACATGCAATGTGTGATTTTCATAAGCAATAAAAGGGGCTGAAATGATGTTTATGTTGATCTCTATTCCAATTTTCTGTCCAGGTTCCGGAACTCTCGGAACCGAGGTGATGCAGAACTTTTTTTGATGTGTGTATGTTGTGGGCTGATGCTGTAATATACACTTAGTTAAATAATATTTAACTTTTTGTGCAGCGACATATTGTTGTAATACCTTATACAAAAATATAATTTAAGTTACTACCAAAATGAAATACATGAAGCGCCCAACAAAACTGGTATAGGCGTGCATATTCAGATACAGAAATATGTAAACAGGCAGAATACGGCACTGCAGTTGGCAACGCCTATACAGGGTGTTACAAAAAGGTATGGTCAAACTTTCAGCAAACATTCTTCACACACAAATAAAGAAAAGATGTTATGTGGACACGTGTCCGGAAATGCTTAATTTCCATGTTAGAGCTCATTTTAGTTTCGTCAGTATGTTCTGTACTTCCTCGATTCACCGCCAGTTGGCCCAATTGAAGGAAGGTAATGTTGACTTCTGTGCTTGTGTTGACATGCGACTCATTGCTCTACAGTACTAGCATCAAGCACATCAGTACCTAGCATCAACAGGTTAGTGTTCATAACGAACGTGGTTTTGCAGTCAGTGCAATGTTTACAAATGTGGAGTTGGCAGATACGCATTTGATGTATGGATTAGCACGGGGCAATAGCCGTGGCGCGGTACGTTTGCATCGAGACAGATTTCCAGAACGAAGATGTCCCGACAGGAAGACGTTCGAAGCAATTGATCGGCGTCTTAGGGAGCACGGAACATTCCAACCTATGACTCGCGACTGGGGAAGACCTAGAACGACGAGGACACCTGCAATGGACAATTCTTCGTGCAGTTGACGATAACCCTAATGTCAGCGTCAGAGAAGTTGCTGCTGCACAAGGTAACGTTGACCACGTCACTGTATGGAGAGTGCTACGGGAGAACCAGTTGTTTCCGTACCATGTAGAGCGTGTGCAGGCACTATCAGCAGCTGATTGGCCTCCATGGGTACACTTCTGTGAATGGCTCATCCAACAATGTGTCAATCCTCACTTCAATGCAAATGTTCTCTCTATGGATGAGGCTTCATTCCAACTTGATCAAATTGTGAATTTTCACAATCAACATGTGCGGGCTGACGAGAATCCGCACGCAATTGTGCAATCACGTCATCAACACAGATTTTCTGCGAACGTTTGGGCAGGCATTGTTGGTGATGTCTTGATTGGGCCCCACGTTCTTCCACCTACGCTCAATGGAGCACGTTATCATGATTTCATAAGGGATACTCTACCTGTGCTACTAGAACATGTGCCTTTACAAGTACGACACAACATGTGGTTCATGCATGATGGAGCTCCTGCACATTTCAGTCGAAGTGTTCGTATGCTTCTCAACAACAGATTCGGTGACCGATGAATTGGTAGACGCGGACCAATTCCACGGCCTCCACGCTCTCCTGACCTCAACGCTCTTGACTTTCATTTATGGGCGCATTTGAAAGCTCTTGTCTACGCAACCCCAGTACCAAATGTAGAGACTCTTCGTGCTCGTATTGTGGACGGCTGTGATACAATACGCCATTCTCCAGGGCTGCATCAGCGCATCAGGGATTCCATGCGACGAAGCGTGGATGCATGTATCCTCGCTAACGGAGGACATTTTGAACATTTCCTGTAACAAAGTGTTTGAAGTCACGCTGGTACGTTCTGTTGCTGTGTGTTTCCATTCCATGATTAATGTGATTTGAAGAGAAGTAATAAAATGAGCTCTAACATGGAAAGTAAGCGTTTCCGGACACATGTCCACATAACATATTTTCTTTCTTTGTGTGTGAGGTATGTTTCCTGAAAGTTTGGCCGTACCTTTTTGTAACACTCTGTATGAGACAACAAGTGTCTGGCGCAGTTGTTAGATCGGTTACAGCTGCTACAATGGGAGGTTATGAAAATTTGAGTGAGTTTGAACGTGGTCTTATCGTTGGAGCACGTTTGGTGGGACACAGCATATTAGAGGTAGCGATGAAGTGGGGATTTTCGTGTACGACCATTTCAATAGTGTACCATAAATATCAGGAATCTGGAAAAACATCAAATCTCCAATATCGCTGCAGCCGGAAAAAGATCCTGCAAGAATAGGACCGACGATGACTGAAGAGAATCGTTCAACGTCACAGAAGTGCGACCTTTCTGCAAACTGCTGCAGATTTCAATGCTGGGCCATTAACAAGTGTCAGCGTGCGAACCGTTCAATGAAACATCATTGATATGGGCTTTTGGAGCTGAAGGCCCAATCCTGTACCCTTTTCGACTTCACAACACAAAGCTTTATGCCTTGCCTGGGACCATCAACACCAACATTGGACTGTTGATTACTGAAAACATGTTTCCTGGTAGAAGAGTCTCATTTCAAATTGTATCGAGTGGATGGACGTAAACGGGTATGGAGACAGCCTCGTGAATCCATGAACTCTGCATGTAAGCAGGGGAGTGTTCAAGCTGTTGGAGGCTCTGTAATGGTATGGGGCATGTGCAGTTGGAGTTACGTGGGACCCCTGATCCATCTAGATACGACTCTGACAGGTGACACGTACATAAGCATCCTGTCTGATCACCTGCCTCCATTCATGTACATTGTGCATTCCGACGGACCTGGGCAATTCCAGCAGGACAATGTGACACCCTACAGGTCCAGAATTCAGTGGCTCCAGGAAAATTCATCTGACTTTAAACACTTATGCTGGCCAACAATCTTTCCAGACATGAACATTATCGAGCATAACTGTGATGCCTTGCAAGGTGCTGTTCAGAAGAGATCTCTGCCCTCTTGTACTCTTAGGGTTTTATGGACAGCCCTGCAGGATTCATGGCGTCAATTCCCTCCAGCACCTGCTTCAGACAGTCGAGTCCATGCCATTTCGTGATGTACCACTTCTGAGTGCTCACAAGGGCCCTACACAATATTAGGCAGGTGTACCAGTTTCTTTGGCTCTTCAGTGTAGTACAACAGCAATGAAGTAAAACCAGATAAAATTAAGAGGAATAATTAGTGCACACACTCCGACTTTGTTTATGTAGTATAAGGCAGTAAGGAAAAAAACTGTATTAACATGAAGACATAAGTAGCCTGTTTCTCTAGTGAGAAAGGTTCCACATTAAAAAAATTTATTACCTTTGGAGACATTATTACAGGAAGTGTTTAATAGTTCCCTCTCATAATAAACTAGTTTATCAAAGAAACAACGCCACTTTGTGAAAATAAAGGAAAACATTATGAGATCTAGAAGAGGAGGACAACAGTTCCAAAGATGAAGTGGTGTTGACAAACAAGGTAACACTTGTCGTAGTTATTGCTCTGGTGTCCTCGTGTGTCAGTGGAGCAACGGTGCTTTTGGAATGTTGAAACTGCCTTAGGCTGCAGGGGCCTCTATGGTGTCACTAATAATGTGGGTATGATCCCCTAAGGTGCTGACTAGGGCCACGAACTTGGAAGTATTGTCTACGATTCCAAAATGGCATAGTACTAACTGACACTGAACCATGTTCCCGTTGGAAGGTATGTAGTTAAGATTGAGAACCCAGTCATATATGTGTTCCACAGAAGTCCTGTTGTGGATGTGCTGCGACTTGTCAGTGCAGGATCGTGGGCAGACGAGATTCTGTGGACCATGTACGGCGCAGATGGAAAACCAGGTGCTCTCAGGTGGCCCAGTCGGCTGAGCCCCACAATGGTTTACGAACGACTTCAATGGATCATTGCTGATGCAGTCGGCATGGTAAAATCGCATGAGGTGCTGTCATGTAGACGTGAATTAGTTGCCCGAATACTGTCTTGCTGATGTGAGGCAAGATTTGTCTCGTCACTGGAATGAATGAGGAATTCAGAATGCGTTACACATTGTCCATGCACACATTTACCATTGTTGTTGTCGTTCACAGTAAAACAGACGAGAACGTCAATTTCATATTTCACTCAAACAGTAGACTGATCCGGGTGAAAAAAATCATGCCAGTCACTTTGAAAGGAACCATTTTGTCAAAATTGTTTGAAAAGATGGCGATAATGGAACAGATCCATTGTCGAAGCAAACATGGTCTGATGTAGAACACTTCTCACAATTGAGTAGACGCTGCTGTTTGTTGTTGGGTCACCACTGTAGTGATTTCATTGGGGAATGCTCACATAATGAAGCAAAACGCTACTAGATGCGGTTAACACATTTATTACCAACAATAGATGTACAACAGAAACAAGTGTGCATGGAACAATTGTTCATAGCGAACTCAGTCAGGCCAGAGAACCAATAATGTTCCTCCCTGCAAGAGGCCTCAACTCATATCATGGCTGAAGAGTCTCGTTTGTGTGATATTTCGTATCATCAATGGTGAGATCCCAACATGTTTACCTTCGGAATTCCTGACTTGGCTAGCACATAATAGCCATGCAGTTATCTTCTGTTTGCTGCAATCTAACTCGAACAATTCCGTTCTTTGTTTTAGATTTTATCCAATTTTCGGCCTAAAATGTAATTATTTCCAAAGCCTCATGAAATTTTGCCATCCTGGTGCTGTGAAATTCTTCACTCAGCTGCCGCACAGTTAAATATATATGTGGTGTTAGTACTATCACTGTATTACCAGAACTAGAAGTTTGTTCAGTGGTACTACCTACTATGGAATTATTGCATCTTTTTCACTTGACTTACTGTTTGTTTCTCCTTGCGAAATGCAATACTCCAGAAGAGGGCGGACAGGTGTAATGCAAGCAGTCTTTTTAGTAGAACTGTTACATTTTCTAACAAGAAACTCCACGAGTGTGAGGTCGTGAGTTCAGTTTTTATTAAAACTCATTTGAAAGTGTTGTGTGAATGCTTATGGCAGAAAAAAACATTAGCTGGTAATGACTCAAGATGTACATCAAGAGGGTGACAGAAAATAAGTGTCTGGGAGGTGCAGTAATCAGCCTTCGATGGAATGTATGTATTACACTTCACAAAATGGGCATCGTCGGCATTCAACAAGGGTTTAGAACAAACCACGAACTTGTCCCACCAACACCGAGTGAAAAACAGCGCGCCGCAGTAATTTCAAAGGTTCTCACAGTCATGATCAAAGACGAGCTCCTTAGGCGTTACAGACTGTGCAGGACGTTCAGCTAGACATCCAGTCTTAAAGAATGCTTATAGGACCATATTGATGTAATGGGATGGTGAGAACTGATGTAACATGATGCCATGCAACCGAATGCGAAACGATCTGTTCTGGAGCTTATCGTGAACCTGGCGATCCTTTAAGATATGGCTGCAGACAATTTGATAATATATTTTATAAGCACGGAAAAAACTATCATCTAGAGATTGAATTTGTACAGTGGTTCCAGCACAACCGCAGTGCCACACCTAGTTCAGGAGGGATAGTTCGCTCTAATTGTGTATGATTCTTATACGCAAACCAGGAATCAAACAAAAGCAAGTTATTTTGACCAGTTATTGGCCAAAAGCAGTGCTCAAACCATAGCTGTAGTTCTCTTAGCGCCCATTTTCCCCACTCTTGCTTGATGTGGCGTAAATATTCCCTACTGCCCTTACAAGATCGCGCACATGAGAAAGAACCACAGGAGCAGAGTACCTTCAATTTCACAGCACAGTAAATTACTTTCAAGCCAATTTGCCACCCAGATTTACAGTCGCCATAATCGTATGTGAATGTCTTAATGCATTATTTGTACAGAAACCAGATGGCAGTTATAAGAGTCGAGGGACATGAAAGGGAAGCAGTGGTTGGGAAGGGAGTGAGACAGGGTTGTTGCCTATCCCCGATGTTATTCAATCTGTATATTGAGCAAGCAGTGAAGGAAACAAAAGAAAAGTTCGGAGTAAGTATTAAAATCCATGGAGAAGAAATAAAAACTTTGAGGTTCGCCGATGACATTGTAATTCTGTCAGAGACAGCAGTTGAATGGAATGGATAGTGTCTTGAAAGGAGGGTATAAGATGAACATTAACAAAAGCAAAACTAGGATAATGGAATGTAGTCGAATTAAGTCGGGTGATGCTGAGGGAATTAGATTAGGAAATGAGACACTTAAAGTAGTAAAGGAGTTTTGCTATTTGGGGAGCAAAATAACTGAGGATGGTCGAAGTAGAGAGGATATAAAATGTAGACTGGCAATGGCAAGGAAAATGTTTCTGAAGAAGAAAAATTTGTTAACATCAAGTATAGATTTAAATGTCAGGAAGTCGCTTCTTAAAGTATTTGTATGGAATGTAGCCATGTATGGAAGTGAAACGTGGACGATAAATTGTTTGGACAAGAAGAGAATAGAAGCTTTCGAAATGTGGTGCTACAGAAGAATGCTGCAGCATATATGCCTCTGAATCTGCTTAGTGTATTCTTCTCTTGGTCTCCCTCTACGATTTTTACCCTCCACGCTGCCCTCCAGTACTACATTGGTGATCCCTCGATGCCTCAGAACATGACATACCAACTGATCCCTTCTTCTAGTCAAGTTTGCCACAAACTTCTCTTCTCCCCAATCCTATTCAATACCTCCTCATTAGTTATGTGATCTACCCATCTAATCTTCAGCATTCTTCTATAGCACCACATTTCGAAAGCTTCTATTCTCTTCTTATCCAAACTATTTATCGTCCATGTTTCACTTCCATACATGGCTACACTCCATACAAATACTTTCAGAAACGACTTCCTGACACTTAAATCTATACTCGATGCTAACAAATTTCTCTTCTTCAGAAATGCTTTCCTTGCCATTGCCAGTCTACATTTTATATCCTCTCTACTTCGACCATCCTCAGTTATTTTGCTCCCCAAATAGCAAAACTCCTTTACTACTTTAAGTGTCTCATTTCCTAATCTAATTCCCTCAGCATCACCCAACTTAATTCGACTACATTCCATTATCCTCGTTTTGCTTTTGTTGATGTTCATCTTATACCCTCCTTTCAAGACACTGTCCATTCCGTTCAACTGCTCTTCCAAGTCCTTTGCTATCTCTGACAGAATTACAATGTCATCGGCAACCTCAAAGTTTTTATTTCTTTTCCATGGATTTTAATACCTACTATGAACTTTTCTTTTGTTTCCTTTATTGTTTGCTCAATATACAGATTGAATAACATCGGGGATAGGCTACAACCCTGTCGCACACCCTTCCCAACCACTGCTTCCCTTTCATACCCTTTGACTCCTATAACTGCCATCTGCTTTCTGTACAAATTGTAAATAGCCTTTCGCTCCCTGTATTTTTCCCCTGCCACCTTCAGAATTTGAAAGAGAGTATTCCAATCAACATTGTCAAAAGCTTTCTCCAAGTCTACAAATGCTAGAAAGGTAGGTTTGCCTTTCCTTAATCTTTCTTCTAAAGATAAGTCGTAAGGTCAGTATTGCCTCACGTGTACCAACATTTCTACGGAATCCAAACTGATCTTCCCTGAGGTCGGCTTCTATCAGTTTTTCCATTCGTCTGTAAAGAATTCGCATTAGTATTTTGCAGCTGTGACTTATTAAACTGATTGTTCGGTAATTTTCACATCTGTCGACACCTGCTTTCTTTGGGATTGGAATTATTATATTCTTCTTGAAGTCTGAGGGTATTTCGCCTGTCTCATACATCTTGCTCACCAGATGGTAGAGTTTTGTCAGGACTGGCTCTCCCAAGGCCGTCAGTAGTTCTAATGGAATGCTGTCTACCCCCAGGGCCTTGCTTCGACTCGGGTCTTTCAGTGCTCTGTCAAACTCTTCACGCAGTATTGTATCTCCCATTTCATCTTCATCTACAGCCTCTTCCATTTCCAGAATATTGTCCTCAAGTACGTGGCCCTTGTATAGACCCTCTATATACTCCTTCCACCTGTCTGCTTTCCCTTCTTTGCTTGGAATTGGGTCTCCATCAAAGCTCTTGATATTCATGCAAGTGGTTCTATTTTTTCCAAAGGTCTCTTTAATTTTCCTGTAGGCAGTATCTATCTTACCCCTCGTGAGATAATCGTTACATTTGTCCTCTAGCCATGCCTGTTTAGCCATTCTGCACTTTCTGTCGATCTCATTTTTGAGACGTTTGTATTCCTTTTTGCCTGCTTCATTTACTGCATTTCTATATTTTCTCCTTTCATCAATTAAATTCAATATTTCTTCTGTTACCCAAGGTTTTCTACTAGCCCTCGTCTTTGTACCTATTTGATCCTCTGCTGCCTTCACTATTTCATCCCTCAAAGCTACCCATTCTTCTTCTACTGTATTTCTTTTCCCCATTCTTGTCAATTGTTCCAGTATGCTCTCCTTGAAACTCTGTACAGCCTCTGGTTCTTGCAGTTTATCCAGGTCCCATCTCCTTAAATTCCCACCTTTTTGCAGTTTCTTCAGTTTTAATCTACAGTTCATAACCAACAGATTGTGGTCAGAGTCCACATCTGCCCCTGGAAATGTCTTCCAATTTAAAACCTGGTTCCTAAATCTCTGTCTTACCATTATATAATCTATCTGATACCTTTTAGTATCTCCAGGGTTCTTCCATGTATACAACATTCTTTCATGATTCTTGAACCAAGTGTTAGCTATGATTTAGTTATGCTCTGCGCAAAATTCTACCAGGCGGCTTCCTCTTTCATTTCTTACCCCCAATCCATATTCACCTACTATGTTTCCTTCTCTCCCTTTCCTACTCTCGAATTCCAGTCACCCATGACTCTTAAATTTTCGTCTCCCTTCACTATCTGAATAATTTCTTTTATCTCATCATACATTTCCTCAATTTCTTCGTCATCTGCAGAGCTAGTTGGCATATAAACTTGTACTACTGTAGTAGGCGTGGGCTTCGTATCTATCTTGGCCACAATAATGTGTTCACTATGCTGTTTGTAGTAGCTTACCCGCATTCCTATTTTCCTATTCATTATTAAACCTACTCCTGCATTACCCCTATTTGATTTTGTGTTTATAACCCTGTAGTCACCTGACCAGAAGTCTTGTTCCTCCTGCCACCGAACTTCACTAATTCCCACTATATCTAACTTTAACCTATCCATTCCCTTTTTTAAATTTTCTAACCTACCTGCCCGATTAAGAGATCTGACATTCCAAGCTCCAATCCATAGAACGCCAGTATTCTTTCTCCTGATAACGACGTCATCTTGAGTAGTCCCCGCCCAGAGATCCGAATCGGGGATTAATTTACGTCTGGAATATTTTACCCAAGAGGACGCCATCATCATTTAATCGTACAGTAAAGATGCATGCTCTCGGGAAAAATTAAGGCTGTAGTTTCCCCTTGCTTTCAGCCGTTCGCAGTACCAGAACAGCAAGGCCATTTTGGTTAGTGTTACAAGGCCAGATCAATCAATCATCCAGACTGTTGCCCCTGCACTACTGAAAAGGCTACTGCCCCTCTTCAGGAACCACACGTTTATCTGGCCTCTCAAAAGATACCCCTCCGTTGTGGTTGCACCTACGGTACGGCTATCTGTATCGTTGAGGCACGCAAGCCTCCCCACCAACGGCAAGGACCATGGTTCATGGGGCGGGGGGGGGGGGGGGGGGGGGGGGCTGTTGCCATTAGCAGCCAATATTGTGGTTGGATGACAGACAATATGTGGCGCAGAAAATGCTGTAAACATCATTGGCCTTTTGTGACCTCGCACTCAAGGGGTTCCTTGCAAGTGTTCTGTCGATAAATCGCAGACTTTGGTGTACTTCCCCCACAATATTATCTAAGTGATCGTTCGAGTTTAAGTTATTCGTAAGTCTAATCACTGAGCATTTAGTTGAGTTTACAGCCTTAAGATTTGTGTGATTTATCATGTAATCGAAATTTAGCGAATTCATTTTAGTACTCAGGTGGATGATTTCACACTTTTCATTATATATTGCACCTTACAGTGTCTTATCTAAATCATTTTGCAATTCGTTTTGATCATCTGATGACCTTACAAGACGGTAAATGAGTCTCCTCTGTCAACAATCTAAGAGGGCTGCTCAGATTGTCTCCGAGGTCGTTTATGTAGATTAACAACAGAAGGCTTATAACACCTCCTCAAGGAATGGCACTTATTACTTCTGTTTTAGTCAATGACTTTCCATCAATTATTGCGAAATTGACTTTTCTGACAGGTAATCACAAATCCAGTCATACAACTAAGATGATACTCCATAAGTACACAATTTGATTAGATGTCGCTTATGAGGGATGATGTCAAAAGCCTTCTGGAAATCTAAAAATATGGAATCAATTTGGCATCCCCTGTCGATAAACTTCGTTACTTCATGAGAATAAAGAGCTAGTCGTGTTTCACAAGAACGATATTTTCTGAATCCGTGTTGGCTATTTGTCAATAAATCGTTTACTTTGAGGGGATTCGTAATGTTCGAGTACAGTATTTGCTCAAAAATCCTGCTGCAAATCAACGTTAGCGATATGGGTCTCTAATTTATCGTATTCCTATTTCCTTTCTTGGGAACTGGTGTGACTTGTGCAGCTTTCCAGTCTTTGGGTAGGATTTTTCCACGACTGGGCGGTTGTATATGATTGCTAAGTATGGAACTATTTTATCAGTATACTCTGAAAGGAACCTGACTGGTATACTATCTGGACCGGAGGCCATTCCTTCATTAAATGCTTGAAGCTGCTTCGCTAAACCGAGGATATCTACTTGTAACTTACTATTGTTGGCAGTTGTTCTTGATTCGAATTCTGGAATATTTACTTCGCCTTTTTTTGTGAAGGAATTTCGGAAAACCGTGTTTAGTATCTCTGCTGTAGTGGCATTGTCATCGATAACATCAGCATTGTTATTGCGCAGTGAAGGTATTGATTGTCTCCTACCATTCGTGTACTTTACGTATGACCAGTTTCTCTTTGGGTTTACTGCCAGATTTGGAGACATGGTTTCGTTGTGGAAATTATTAAAAGCATCTCACATTGAAGTTCATGCTAAATTTCGAGCTTCTGTAAAACTTCTCCAGTCTTGGCTATTTTGCATTCTTTTAATTTTTTCATGCTTTTTTCATTGCTTCTGCAACAACGTTCTGACACGTTTATACACCATGAAGGATCACTATCATCTCTTGTTAATTTATTTGGTATATATCTGTTGGCATCAACAATAGTTCTTTGAGTTTAAAACACATCTGATCTACACATACATAGTCAGGTAGGAAGGAGTGTGGACAGTTACTTGGGAAGGTGTCAAGCGAATTTTTATCTGCTTTTTAAGTACATGTATTTTGCATTTATTTTTGGTGGTTTAGATGTTATGGTATTCAGTATAGCTATAATCACCTTGTGATCACTAAATATGTATCCGTCATGATACACCATATTTGGTTAGGATTATGTGCTGCTAAGAGGTTAAGTATATTTTTGCAGCCATTTACATTTCGAGTGGGCTCCTGAACTAGTTATTCAAAAACATTTTCTGAGAGAGTTCAGTACAATTTTGGACGACATTTTATGCCTACCAACGACTCCTAACATGTATTAGCGTCAATACATCGATGGTAGATTGGAGTCACAACTAACTATAATTGTACGAGTGAGGTACAACTTTGAAATGAGACTTAAGTTTTCTTTGAACTGTTCAGCAACTGTCTGATTTGAGTCTTGAAGTTTTTTTCTGAATTTTAATGTGAAGATTACAACTAACCTTGGGATTAAATTAGAGACCATTCTACATAGTATATTACACACAATCATGAGGAAAGATAACTGTCAGGATGCATTTTGTTTGCTATATAAAATTTTTATTTTTGGCCGAAGTTTTCCAGGTAAGGGGGTAAGTTCAGCCAGCAACGAAATATTATGGAAACACACAGTTATACCCTCCTGCATTAGCTCTGGCCACTTTTGTAAGAGCACGGTAATTTCCTCTAACTTTCTCAAACTAAATTTTGTATTATTGTAACAATTCATGTAGAATGTTACTTAAGTTTCTTCTGCCTAGTCGATTGATGAAAAAATGCGAAATTTTCATGCTTCACAAAATTTATTGACATTAATTGACATCCGAACTGCACACTCGTCATGTAAACAAAACACGAACACACTTCACTGATCTCTTTGACTTCCAAAAGTAACTTTAAAACTGACTTATCGCTGCATCGCATTATATAGAATTTTAACAATAGTTTCCAAAATAAAGCATTATTAATTTTGTACAATTAAAATTTACAAAATGTAAACAAACTGATGTTACAGCTGAAAAAGGTATAAAATACAATGTTCAATGACAGTCTTTTATAGTAATATCTTTAGTTCTCCATAAGAAAATCATTCTGAACTATAATTACAATAATATATTTCATATTATTTTAGTTACATGATTAATTACAGTTTGGATTTGGTTACTAACATGTAATGCTAGTACAGAGCTCGTGCTTTATCTGATTAAATACATAGAATCTACGAATAAGGCCTCAAATTCTGGAAATTGGAAAACTGTGAGATGTAAACAATTGGAGAGTTAATTAGAAATGTAATTACAAAGAATATTAATTACAGAGGAAGACATAAAAATAAATAACAAATGAAAATACGTAACTTTTAAGCTGTTTCTTAAGATAGTGTGGTTTTCTGATACTGGATTTTTAGATTACCAGTTTGTTAATTAGAAGCATTGATTTTTCATGCTAACATCTCTGCAGTCTCTAGTTATTTATTGCTAAGGACTTATTACTTCAATTTTTTGATGGGTTACTTAATTTAGTATATGTACATAATTGTATCAAGGACAATAATCCACCGATAATTACGACAATACACGTCCTTCCAGAACATTCCACATCCCTTCACAATGAATATCAAGTTTTTTATCAAATAGGTCAGAATGACACATATATAGACACACATACAAGGCCTTAGAAAGCACTGAATTGTTTAATAACTTTTCGGATGCATACAAATAAAAGATGGTATCGGACATTTCATATGAGTCCTGGGGAGGCTGTACCATTATAGTATATAGTAAACGAACTCTGTAAGATCACAGTTATTTCCTCTAACTTACTCAAACTAAATTTTGTATTAGGAAGTTAAATACACAAATAATTTTATTATACAGTTTATTGAAAATGAAGTTGGTACATCATAGCCTCTGGCGTAAATATATTTATTTCTATCATACGACCTTCAGTTCGCTAACTGCAAACATTACAGTATAAAAATATAAATGTATTTACATTTTACTACGGTATTTCAAAATGTTTCCAAACTCTCTTTCATGCTGTTGAAAAGGTATGTCATGAAATTCAAACATTTCGGCGTATAAATTTCTAAGAACAGTAACATGAAAATTAACATCCCTCCACACAAAGGACACAAGGATATAATGCATTTTGTAAATCAGCCTGGTTGTAATTAGAAAAGGTGTGCCCTCCTACTTTTCTCACGTGCTTTTGGCAGAGCCGAAGTTACCCTGAAAATTCACACTGGCAGCCTTAAATCTAATTGTTGTTTAAGTATAGTTTTTGCCTGTGTGTGTAGAGAGATATTTATATAGCAGTTCCGTTAAAGAGGTAATGGTTTTCGAAATAAGATTTCAGCTGTACAGAAGTTTGTTTTCACACTTCAGCACTGCGTTATTCTGCACTGACTAGAAATCAACAAACATTGCATGGCAGTTTTAGTGCGCAAAGTCAAGAGAAACAATGAAGATGTCAAAGACTTGTATCAGCCTTTAGAAATAGTTAATCCATGAAGTCAATAAATGGCAGCACAAAAAATAAAAATAAAAACAGATTTGACAGTCTACTGGCCAAAATTACCCCAGTTGGCCAAGTTAGCACATATTACGGTATTGCCTTTTCTTGTTTGGTCTGACAAGTTCAATATGTGTATGTCAAACTATTAACCATAGTAATTATGTATACTGGCAGTGCACCTCTGATTGACCAACAGTTATGTGAGTATCATATCGTAACTGTAATATGCACTCTGTATGCTGGTTTTTCATTGATATCAAATCTTGTGACATATCCATGTGTTGAACCGAGTTGGGGTTTTTGTATTTCTGGTACAGATAAACTTTGAGGAGAATTGTTAACCTGTGAATGACTGGAAATGAATTGTCAAGAGGAGGGAGTCAAATGATAGATCGTTGGTGAGATTCAAATAAAATTGTGTCAGCTTCTTGTTTTATTAATCAGTCATTAATGCTTCAGTTATGATGGTACAGGCTTAACAGGAATTTTGGGATGCTCCAGACGAGTCTGCTATATGGTCAACATTATTTCATGCCCAGAATCCTTCCAACGATTGACTAATCTTTGTTCACAGGAGGTGCTTCCTCACTTGGATCTTCTGCAGACTTGTGAACTACACTTAAGCGCCAAAGAAACTGGTATAGGAATGTGTATTCGAATACAGAGATATGGGAACCGGCAGAATACGGCGCTGCGGTCGGCAATGCCTATATGAGACAACATGTGTCTGGCGCAGTTGTTAGATCGGTTGCTGCTGCTACAACGGCAGGTTATGAAGATTTAAGTGAGTTTGAACGTCGTGTTTTAGTCGGCGCACAAACGATGGGACACAGCATCTCAGAGATAGCGATGATTTGGGGATTTTCCCATACGACCATTTCATGAGTGTACCGTAAATATCAGGAATTTTTGTAAAACATCATATCTCCAACGTCGCTGCAGCCGGAAAAAAAGATCCTGTAAGAACGGGACCGATGATGACTGAAGAGAATCGTTCAACGTCACAGAAGTGCGAGCTTTCCGCAAACTGCTGCAGATCTCAATGCTGGGCCATCAACAAGTGTCAGTGTGTGAACCATTCAACGAAACAGCATCGATATGGGCTTTTGGAGCTGAAGGCCCACTCCTGTACCCTTGATGACTGCACGACACAATGCTTTACGTCTTGCCTGGGCCCATCAACACCGACATTGGACTGTTGATGACTGGAAACATGTTTCCTGGTCGGACGAGTCTCGTTTCAAATTGCATCATGCGGATGGATGTGTACGGGTATGGAGACAACCTCATGAATCCATGGACTGTGCATGTCAGAAGGGGACTGTTCGAGCTGGTGGTATGGAGCATGTGCAGTTGGAGTTATATGGGACCCCTGATACATCTAGATATGACTCTTGCAGGTGACATGTACATAAGCATCCTATCTGATCACCTGATCTGTTCATGTCCATTGTGCATTCCGACGGACTTGGGCAATTCCAGAAGGACAATGGACACCCCACATGTCTAGAATTGCTTCAGAGTGGCTCCAGGAACACTCTTCTGAGTTTAAATGCTTCCGATGGCCACCAAACTCCTCAGACATGAACATTATTGAGCATATCTGGGATGCATTGTAACGTGCTGTTCAGAAGAGAATTCCACCTCCTCGTAGTTTTACATATTTATGGACGCCCTGCAAGATTCGTGGCGTTAGTTCTCTCCAGCACTACTTCAGAAATGCCAAATCGTGTTGCTGCACTTCTGTGTGCTCACAGGGCCCCTACAGGTGTACCAGTTTCTTTGGCTCTTCACAGTAAACCATATTCTAATTCCAAAAATTTAATTTTAACATCAAAACTATATAATCACAGTAACAAAAAATATTGTAAGAAATGACTCGATCGATTTTATTTCTTCTGGATCTTCATCTGAGCCTGGTTGCATTATTCACTGACATGTTGTGACTGTTTCATTCAAATAGCTAATATAAAGCACCACAAAGAACCGTAGCTGCAAACACCCACTTAAGGTTGCCTAAAATATAATGAAAAGTGGAATTTTTGATTTTGTTCCTGTACATAAAAATTCTGTATGTACATGGGAACTTGCACCATACGTCACTGTGGCCCCTGACTCGCAAAGCAGAATGCTGAATCATAGATTACATACATTTATGAAAGTTAAGTTTTCATAGGGAAGAAGGAAAATAATGGCACCAAAAACAGCATTTGTGGAGAAATATACGCAATAAGTCCCATATACCTGACAGAAGAGAATTTATTATTTTTAATTGTTCCAAGAATGGGAAATGTTTTCACTTGAATCTTTAATGATTTACAGTTTTCACCTCAAATACTGTCAGGACATGATAACAGGCAATATTGAATAGTACTGACAAGTGTTATCAAGCAGGCTAAAACAATGCTGTACATTAAGATTTATTAAAATTAACGCACTGATCGCTGTGCACTTAGAGATGGACGTTTCACCACCATGTTGGAGACATGCTGTGACCACTGGCAGCCACAGCCACACGATGGTCATCGTAGATCTATATGGTCAGCTGCGAAACATATACCAGTGCAGCATGTGGGTGCTCAACAAGTTATACCTGTCTTATGTGACAGTGAAACTGTTAGTGATCCACCAGAGACGTGGAAAATACTTAATCATCACTCCTTGTCAGTAGTCATCAAGTTAAATTAAAATTTTATTGGTACAAGTAAATATGCAGAACTCTTGAAAGCTGGTGTTCAGTTACAGGGAACAACCAAGATGATACTGAATCCATTTTACATTGTTAAATAGTAAAGAATCTTGTGAGTATGATGAAATTTCAAGAAGGATTATGAATGTCACTGCTCCTTACATTAGTTCTGTATTATGTCACCTGTGCAATGTATTTCAGGATTGGTCAGTTTCTTGACAAATTCAAACACTCGTCAGTGACACCACTGAATGAAAATGGCTGAAAGAGATAACGTGGACAATTACTGGCCAATTTCTTTGCTACCAGTGTTTCCACAAGTTGGTGAGGAAGCAATGCATAGGCAAAGTAGTGACTCGTCTCAGTACACACAGTTTGCTGCCAGACTCATAGTTTGATTTCAGGAAAAGAGTAGCCTCAGAAAATGCAATTTATCATTTTGTGTGTAAGTCACTATCAGGGCTAAATGGTATGTGTATGCAGTAGGTAATTTCTTTGACTTAGCAAAAGCATTTGATCATGTGGGCCATGCAACACATCTGCATGAGAGTTGCAGACAGTATGGGATTAGGTAAAAACGTCAGTAACAGTTCGCCTCGTATCTGAAAAGTTGGAAGCAAAAGGTTGTCCTCCAGTGTTAACAAATGAGGAAGTTGTTTGATCCTGGCTGGTTCACTTAAAGTGAGGAATGCCACAGGGTTTACTTTTGGAAGTATAGATTTTCTTGATAATTTATATCAAGGGATCTGCCACTAAACATGACACTTGACTCAAGAATATTCCTCTTTGCTGATGACATAGCTATTACCGTGAAGACATGGAACATAATATAAATAATGTATCTAATATAGTAGTCAGTAACATCTGTACATAGATTTCAGAGAACAGAACAACGCTTCGTAGCAACAAAACACAATGCACCCAGTTTCTGACACGGAACGCTTGTAAAGGCGAAATTTTACTGTCTCAAGCGTCAAACAGCCAATAAAGCTGATTATTTCAAATTCTTAGGACAGAGGGTAAATGGGAGACTTCCTTGGAAGTGTCACATTCAAGATTTTGTCCTAGAACTGAACACTGCTACCTCCATTACAAGAATAATTTTTAATGTCACTGCCACTGAAACACAAAGGCTTGTTCACTTTCACTTTATTATCTCGTACAAAATAATATTTTGGGGCTACTTGCACACCAGCCAAGAATATTTTTAGCTCAGAAAAGGGCAGTCAGACTGACATGCAGTGTAAGTTTGCCAACTTCATGCAGGCCATTGTTCAGTCATCTTGGGATTCTAGCTCCGCCATCCCTTTATGCATATGCCATCGTGGGATTTGTTTTTGACAGCATTGACTCATTCAGATGAAACTGCAGCTTTCATTTAGTAAACTCTAGATGAAAAGATGGTATGCACTTGTAGTATGTTTCAATACAAGTAAGCATTCGATACCTTCATTTCGAAAACTACTACTTCGAGAATCCAATAATTCTTTCAATACATACTCGATTCGAAAGAAAAGTACTTATATTGAATCTATTTTATGTGCATATCCTAATAGTGAGTGAGCATGGAATTAAGAATCCCCTCCATGTACTGCACTCTGCACTTCCCTCCCCCCCCCCCCCCCCCTTCTCTTTTCATCGGCTGGGCTTGTCGGCTGTTGTGCTTTGCAATCGTGCAGTGTATGCTTATTTGGCTACAGCTAGATCTAGATTGCCAAAAATACACAATATCTGTCTCACACTGGATATTGGGACTGCAACAATGAATGAACTAGATAATTTAGGTGTGATGGTCCATTTTCTATAAAATGGCGAAATGCATATTTTATACCTAGACACTTGGGCGCTATCGAATGGTGCACAGCTCCACATGTATCAAAAACACTTCCTGATATTCTTGATAACAGGAGTATATCACAAAGAAAATTCGTCATGTTGTGACAAATAATGTCAGTTCTATGTTAGCAGCCTTCACACATGCAGTAAATTTCGTTGCCGATGAGATTTTAAAATACTTGGCACTAAAACATATAAAGTTCGATAAATAGTGAATTGATCTAAAAGGAGTGTTATGCAAACAGACAAATATAAAAAAATTCAAATTGGAACAGTTTTCCTGGAGGCTCACCGTTTAAACTTGTTGCTTGTGTTAAATCAAGGTGAAATTTGGACTTTTCCATGTTGGAGCACTGCTTACACTAAAAAACGTGATATCTGAAATCACAATTGATAGCCCCCACCCCCCCCGTCCCCTCCCCCGAGGGGGCTAGCCGCTCTTTGGTGAGTTCGTGCTTGAGTACCACAGGGCTCCAGTCTTTGGAGCATCTTTTCCCTTCCGTACTGTATATCTATCCTCCTGTTATTCTTTTTCCCCTCCCCTGGGGAACTTGTCTGGCATAGTTTTGGGAATGTGTTATGAAGTTTTAGTAGCCTGACATCGGAAAACTTCCTTGACTGTTCTATCTTTCTTTGTTCTCCATCTCCTATCCTTTCCTGCTTCTGCGTTTGAGTGTCCTATTTGTCTCTTCATCCTCCTTGTACGCTCCTGAAAGCCCACCATACCCATCTGACGCCTAACAGGTGACTGGGTAATGCGCAATTCCCAGTCTGGGTTAACAGGTAGGGTTTGCACGTACCCCCTGGTACAGGCCACCCTAGGGAGGGGTGATTGCCTGAGCTGTTACCTTCCCAAATTACCAATTGGTCCCTCTGGCAGCAGTTCAGGAGCTGTGACCTGAGGTGTGAACAATCACCTAAGCCGAGTTAGCCCCCCTCTGAGGGGGGCTCCCAGTTGGAATGAGTGTGCCATTGGAGATGCTGGCAATCATGGGGGATTTTCTTGCAATGAGCCAATCACCATTTCAGCCTACATCTACTAAATGTAAACTGAATGAGGCTAAAAATTCCAAGACTCTTCTAGCTGCATCTCAGTCCATTGTGGTATCACGTACTGAAGGAGGTCATCCAGGGCATTACTGCAGTCCATCATGTAACAAAAAAGATTGATGCAGCCTTAGTGCCTACACACACTCTTTTTCTCACGTTTGATAGAGTATTGCTTCCATCAAAGATCAAAGCAGGCAATGAAGTCATCACAGTCCAACTGTACATTCCAAACCCGATGTGCTGCTACCGGTGTCAACGTTACAAGCACACTCGAATGTCTGTTGAAACACTGCCCAATGTGTTATTTGTGGTAGGGATACTTATGAGGATGATTGCCCACTTCCTTCTCCCCACTGTATCGACTCCAATGGTGATGTTACAGCCTCAACCAGAAAATGTCCCAAGTATCTCAATGAGCAAGGCATTCTGAAGATCTAGGTGAAGGAAAAACTGCCTTACCCTGTCACTCGCAAGCCGTTGGCTAGCTGAAAGGCCTGCATTTTACCATCTGGCACTTACAGTACCGTTCTTGCTACATCTCACTCCACAATGGACACAGGCATGCAGACTTGCAACATCAAATTCAGCACCATGGTTGTAAAATCACCCAGTGTCACGGTAGCAGCCCTGTCTCCTTCTCCTCCAGTTGTGCAAAAAGCCACCAAATCCTGGCCTCCAGCGACCGAATCATCTGCTTCACAACTGGCAAGCTAGTAAGGACTGAAGAATTATTCCAGCGAAGACTTTTTATGTTCCTCCAACCATGAAGCTTCCAAGTCTTCATGTGACAACCGAAAAGGCTCCAAAAAACCAGTGACACATGGTCTTCTCCTCTTTAACAGTGTCGCCATGTGATACCCTCACCCGGTTGACCTCCATTTCGCCATGCACACAGCCAACCGTTTTTCTCCCCTGGATTATACAGGCTGACCCAGTGAGAATGCTGAGACCTCTGTAGATTCATGGAACAGGATCCTCCAGCCTCAGCGCCCTGTAGCACTGAGTTTTCGAATGCTGGCATTCGACAGCTGCTGAAGTGACAACCTTTCATTTTCTCCCACCTCCCATTTCCATATTATGACTTCCTCCAATGGAACGTTTGTGACATTACATCCCATGAGGAGTTACGACTGCTCTTGGAATCACAGTGTCCACTCGTTTTCTGCACCAAATGAAACAAAATTCCGTTATTACGACTGATTTTGACCTCTCTTATTTCTTTCCAGTCCAGTTTGACCTTCCCCCCCCCCTCCCCCCCCCCCGCCCCCCGAGGACGCCACTCCATCTAATGGGAGGAGTCATGCTGTTTATTCAGGATGACGTCCATAGCCAAACCATCTCACTGCATCCTCGTGTGCAAGCTGTTGCAGTCTTCATTTTCCTTCGTCGCTTCATCTTTCCTCTTTGTACTGTCTACATCCCTCCATCATTTGGTGTCAACAGGGCAGACTTACCTGGCAACTCCCTCACTCCTTTTTGGTGCTCAGTGACTTCAATGTACACCATCTCCTTTGGGGTTCTTCCAAAACCCATACCAGAGGTGCCCTCTTCGCTGACCTTCTCAATCAACTCAACCTCATTTTCCTTAACATTGGAACACCCACATTCCTTTCAGACATCACCCTCACCTATTCCCTTCTGGGCCTCTCATTCGGCACTGCCTAACCTGCCTATCATCTCGAGTGGTCTGTTCTTCTACTCAGCCTACGTGAAAACCCAATTGTCATCTTTCTAAGGCTGACAGGAGGGTTCACTCCTCCCTGGCGGCCTTCGATGAACATTTCCCAGTTCCGATAACCATGTAGAATACCTTACAAATGTTATCCTTATCACCGCACAATGTTCTATTCCTTGCACTTCACCTTTACCACGTTGTGTCCTGGTCTCTTGGTGGACTGACGCACGCTGCGACGCAATCCGCGCGTGGAGACGTTGGCGACTGCATTCGTTATAAAATGTTATTTGCACATTATTGTTGCATTCTTTGGGATAGCAAAAACCTAACTGGATTTCATTTACTAGTTCTGTTAACAGTTCCACTCCCTCTTCTGCTATATGGGCCAGTCTCCCATGGCTCTCTCGGACCAAGGTCCATTCCCCAATTACTGCGCTCACTGTAGAAGATGATGTTATTGTCAGGCCCACCGCTATCTCCAACATCTTAGGCCGCTATTTTGCGGAGATTTCGAGCTCCACCCACTACCACGCTGCCTTCTTCCATCGGAAACGAGTGGGGCAGGCCTGATTGATACCATTCTCCTCTTAAAATCGTGAATGCTACAATGCCGCCTTTACTATGAGGGAGCTAGATCATGCCCTCACTGCAATCCAATCTTCTGCCCAGGGCCGAACGATGTTCGCATTCAGATGTTGCAGCACCATTCTTTTGTGGGCAAGTGCTTTCTCCTTCATGTGTGCAATTGTATCTAGGCAGATGATGCGTTTCCCAGACACTGGTGTGAAGCAACTGTCATACCCTTATTGAAGCCTGGTAAGGACAAACACCTTCCTTCTAGCCATTCCCCCATTTCCCTCACCAGCTGTGTTTGCAAGGTGATGGAAGATATGATTTATGCTTCGCTGGTATGGTGGCTCGAGTCTTGCAATTTACTGATCACTGCAGAATGTGGATTTTGAGCACGCCATTCTGCAGTTGACCATCTGGTCATTTTGTCAATCCATGTCAAGAACGGTTTTCTGCAGAAATACCAGACTGAAGCCATGTTTTCAATTTGCAGAGAGCCTACAACACCTGTTGGAATACTAGTATCCTCCGTGGTGTATACACGTGGGGTTTCCAAGGTCACCTGCCCTGTTTCCTTCAGGTTTTTTTAAAAGACCGAGTTTTCAAGGTAGGTGTGGTTTCTGCCTTGTTGGACAACTTCATCTAGGAAAACAGAGTGCCTCAGGGCGCCAACTTGAGCGTCGTTCTCTTTGCTGTAGCCACATATCTAATATGGCCTGTCTCCCGCCAGGCATCTCCGGCAACGTTTTCTTTGACGATTTTGCGATCTATTGAAGTTCTCCACTAACTTGTCTTCTTGAGCGGCGTCTTCAGCTATGTCTCGATCGTCTTTACTCGTGGAGCATTGACAACGTCTTTCGCTTTTCCACTGGTAAAACCGTTTATATGAATTTCTGGGGTTCTTCCGCTGTCTTTACATCTTGGGTCAGTCGCTCTTCTGTTCACTGAAACTACAAAATTCCTGGGTTTCTGCTTGATAGAAAACTTTCTTGGACCTCCCAGGAGTCTTACGAGGCCGCTGGTTGTACGTGGTCCCTCAATGTCCTCTCTTTCCTAAGCAGTACTTCCTGGGGAGGAGATCGGACCACCCTACTACATTTGTACCGATCCCTTGTCAGTTTGAAACTAAAATATGGGCGTTTCGTTATGCATCTGCACGTCTGTCCATCTTACGCCATCCAAATACAATCCAGCATCACTTCTGGTTACACGTCAAGTAGAGTGGTGACAATATATAACATTATTGCACACTTAAAGCCATACGGTAGGTATGAAAGGATTACTGCCTACTTGGAACTCGTCTGATCTGAGCCTGTTGATGAGTTCAGCAAAGTCGCCGCTGGTCTGCAGCGTCTCACAGTAGAGAGCCTTCAGCTCGTCAACTGTGAAGATGGCGAGGATCTCATTGAGCGTGGACTTGAGGCTCCTGCTGCTCCTCCTCATTCGGCTGGCGGGTTTCGTATCTGAGGAATGCTGAGGAAGTCGTGGACCATGTTGATGAATCCGT
The DNA here is from genome assembly GCF_021461395.2 of Schistocerca americana. Lineage (NCBI taxonomy): Eukaryota > Metazoa > Arthropoda > Insecta > Orthoptera > Acrididae > Schistocerca > Schistocerca americana. Next base: position 852,580,897 of record NC_060122.1, on the reverse strand, counting down.
AGGGGTCAAGGCCTGAGTCCTTGAGGAAGTTGAGCAGCTGTGGAAAAATTTGAGCAATCAAAAACTTTGTCATGCAATACCTCATAGCTTTCTGACGTGTCAAATGGAGTGATGCTTACATCGTACAGCTCGGGCTGCTGGTCGCCAAAGACGACAGTGCTCTCGAACTCCTCAGACACGAGGTACTGAAGGGCGGCCTGCACTTCACCGCCGTTGGCGACGTAGTTTAGGACGATGTTGACGATTTCGTCGAGGGGGATGAGGGCCAGGAAGTCGTTCAGGTCATCCTGCAGGTTGCGGCTAGATTTGTTTGCAGGGAAGTGCTGGATCTTCTCTTCTTGACTCCAATGTAAGGTCCTGTAAAAGACAAGCCGAGTGTTATTACTTGGAATTAACCACATAACCGTTAGAGAATTTGAATCTGACCAGTTAAAATATACTGACCTACAGCTGAAGGCTTTTTCTGCCGCTGTGGACTATATGCCATGTAATGGTACGTGAGGTGGTTATTTGGCCACTGGTGCCCCTTACACTAGCGTCTCTACGCACTTGCTGCCAAACTACTGCTGTCATACCAATGTGATGTTCTCCTCAGCTGATATGCATGCCATTTGTCTGCCATGCCTGGTCACCTGTCCTATGCTTCCTTCAATGACAGCATCGATTAGTAGGCTGTTCACAGATCTAGTTCATAAGGCTGCTCTTGCATGTTGGACCCCACAATGATGAATGAGGTCCAGTATCTGCAATGCTGAGGGTGACGCAGAAGCATACGCAGAACTCCTGTAGTCAAGACGGGACTGAATCAGGGCTTTGTAGAGCCACGAAAGGGTTGAGTGATGTGCATCACCCTGGCTAGAGTTAATGGGGCAGCGTACTGAGGTGTCGCCAGCACTTCCACTTAAGTTGGTGAAGGTGGTGAAGCCACATCAGTCAGGAATCAAAGACTAGTCCCAGAAAGTGGTGTCTCAATTACAAGTAGTAATTGATCATTTAGGTGAAACTCTGGGTGTGGGTGGGCACTATCATGGCGATGGAAGTGCATGACACGAGTCTTGGCGGCTGTATTAGAGGAGCAAACATAAAAGCAAAAATCGTGACCCTACAAGTAGGGCGATACCGAAGAACTCTACAACCTCCACTAGACCACTGATGACCACCAGAAAGAGGGGGACGTCCTGTACAGAGCCCTGTGGGAGCCCATTCTCTTGGATGTGGAGGGTACTGACTGAAGCACACACTTGAACCTGGAAGATACTGTGCTACAGAATATTCTTGATAAAAATCGGGAGTTTACCCTGCGGACCCTACTCATAGAAGGCAGTACGGATATGGTGGCACCATGACGCGTTGTAAGCCTTCTGTGGGTCGAAAAAGACAGGGACAATGTGGTAACGACGTACAAAGGCCGTCCAGATGGTGAACTTCAAGTGAACCAAATTATCGGCAGTTAAATGAAGGCTGTCGGCCACTACGTTGTCCACAATGAGAGATAAAGCCTGAAAATTGTTATTCTCGACACACTCTGGGCACTGTGGATCTCCGAATACTGAATTCCCTAACGATTTCTAAAATGGAATGTCCAGTGCCTCTAGCTCCAACTAACATTCAGTGTTCGAAGTCCCGTAACTGCCGTCGTGCGGCCATAATCACATTGGAAACCTCTTCACATGAACCTCCTAAGTACAAATGACAACTTTACCAATGCAGTGCCATTTTATACCTTGTATACATAATACAACCGCCACCTGTATATGTATATATATCACTATCCCATGACTTTTGTCACCTCTATGATCTTTGGCCAAAGCAAAGATTCAGCTTTGTAACACTTATCTGTTTGTGTCACTTAGACATCTGCATACCCAGTTTCGACCGTCAGGGAGATCTATCGACTTTTGAGGTCATATCATGTTCTGAGAAGTGGCAGAAGCCATATCTGATAAGTTTTAAACTACAGCATATGTGCTATGAATTACGGTGTTCATATATTGAGAATCTCTCGAAAACGCGTCGTCGTGGGTATGATTTGTTATAATTAAAATAAGGCAGTTGTACGCTACAGAGCGTCTAAATAGGATAACAAGTCCCCTGTCTACACCGTTGCATAGTCGAAAGAATGTCGGGTAATGAACAAAAGTTTAGCTTGTGCGTGGGTTCACATCCTGCTGGTGTTTTCTTCCCTTCACTTTTGTAAAAGATTCTGGGACCGTGTATTTAACGTTATGTGCTTATAAGAGCGCTTCTCTCCTAAGAGTGAGTTGTCATTGTCAGTAATTTACAAATTAAGAATGAAAATGCCAGTAAATCTTCTAAGTACGTTGATCATCTGGTAAATCGATCTATATGCCACTCAAAATAAAAAGCACAGAAAAGACTGATACATCTGAAAAAGTATAAAAAAGTAACTTAGTCTCAGCTGTCTGTAAAGTATAAGAGAAATTTTATAAGCTAGTTTTGTTTTAGGAGAACTCCTTTCCAAACAAGAACCTCTTGTATACCTGCAGATGAAATGTTTTCTGGCACTGGTATGTAATATACCTGCTGCTGGTTTTTCTCGTTATTTCAGTTACCCTCTAGTGCAAAGGAAGAAGTTCATTTTCTTGCTGTAGGTTGTAATTTTTCTCACAAATTAGAACTTACTTCTCGCCACCGGCAGACTTTTACCATTGGGGAAGCGTATTGTGAAGTACTGTTGTAATACATAATTATCTAAATAATGAGTATGTAGTTGACAGGTTCTCACATTTAAAGAAACAGACGGTAACAATAGCTTGAAAAATAGCAATGAATGTAGAAAACGAAGATACGCTTTAATTCGTGAACAAGAATAGCTACCAAAGTCACAGCATTACCCCATATTCACAATCTCAGAAGAGTGTTATAATTATACTACATTGATTATTTTGTTGTGCAAAGCACTTACATTTTGTACATGTAACTAAACAAAATTACAACAGTTCAATTAAAACGCAATCAACAAACAGGTCAAATCGAGTAAGGTGAGGAAAGATGTGACTTACCCACTGGTCAGCAACCAATAAATACTAATAAGGCACACGCAATGATAGAGTATTTGCAGAACATAAACTTTTGACTACACATTACTTTCATGCTCGGAAATAATTAGGTGTGATATTGAACACAACAACCAGCCACATTATTATTGGTCAGTGAACTGCTATCATTAAAACAGCCCTGAAGTCACAATGACAGTGCCATCTTCGAAGTGAAGCCATGAGACAGTAGACTCACGGCAACGGCGGTAATACATCTCTGTAAACGCAACATGGATGACCATTGCATCGGACGGTAACCTAAAATCCACGAGACTTTGTGGAAACATGACCTCATTTTCACATGAAACGAACATATTGAAGACCGCCGGAACTACCATCGAGTTTCGTTAAGATTCGATGATGGGTGCTTGGGAAACACCGTTCTCGATTGCGTGTTATGAAAGTGTGCAATTTCAAGGCAGTGGTACATTGAAGATTTAGAAAAACACGTCGTTCTTGGTACGATTTTTATAATTAAACGTCACATAATGACGCATTGGAGGTTAAGGCCTTCATGAGATCCGAGTTACAGCACAAAACGCAAGCTATCGGTGGTTCATCATGTTGAGCAGTCACAACTGTCGGGTTATAGAGTGCAGTGTAGCTATACAGCAGGTATGCGTCCTGCCGTATCTGAAACTTTTTCTCACCGTACTTTTCTATAATGGTAAGTTTCTGGGAGTGCCTTATTAATAGAACTACGTTCTCCGATATTCGATGTTATGTAAATATAAGAGTGCTCTGTCTCTCTCTCTCTCTCTCTCTATCCATCTGTTTCAAGAGTGATTTGTCATTGTTAGTAATTTACAGATTAAGCATGAAACACGTAAATGGGAATAAGTATTCAAAATTGTTGAACATCTGACAAAACAAACTACCACTCAGAATAGAAAGCGTAGAACAGAATGACACATTTGAAAAATAATTGAAAGGCAGCTTAGTCTCTGCCATCTATAAAGCATAAAAGAAAATTTACGACCTAGTTAGTTCTTTTAGGACACTATTTAGCAAACAAAAATGTCTTCAACTGAAGTACATCTTTGACCACCAATCTGACGTTTTCCGTTGTGGAAGCAAGTTGCTCTTCCATATAGTGTTTTGGTGTGTTAGCGAGTGTTTTGACATTGATAAGGTTGGCTACAGAGCTATATGTTCTGTGATATCACAAGAGACAAAAGAGGATCGTATTGTTTTTGAGAGTTGTAAAATGCATCGTTGCCTAAGCAACACGCCGATTCACGTCCTATAAAATGTTATAATAAAGAAGTGTTAAGTTCTTATTTGTGTGTGTTTTCCTGTGTTAGACACCACCGACAAATTGGTCACTCCGACGTGGTCGGCGAGACAACAAAAGAAACCCTGCAACGCAATTATCGGCGAATTGTCCAACGCGGAATCTGCTGGAATTCGGCGCAGACGGTGTTCAATAAAATACTCAAAATGCAATCAGGAAGTGGACTTGACGGGGACAATCCTGTCAGTACTCCAGAAATGACTAACTTAAGCGTAATGCTTCCTCCCTTTTGGTAGAAAAGTCCGATATTTGGTTTTGCCAAGCCGAGGCTCAGTTAACAATCGCTGCCATAGCAACGGAAGCAACTAAGTTCAGTTATCTGCTGGCCCAGCTTGAACCGAAATATGTCGAAAACATCTGGGATCTGGTAATCAGTGACGAAAATAATAAATATTTTCTGGCAAAAGAACGACTATCAACAATTTTCAAGGAAAGTGAAGAGCGTAAAATAAAAAAAAAAACCTGTTGAGTGGGTTGGAACTTGGCAATATGAAACCTAGCCAGTTATTACAAAAAATGCGAAACTATGCTGGTACCAACTTCTCGGAGAACACTTTAAAAACATTGTGGCTCGATAAACTTCATAGTAATATTCGAAGTATATTAGTGATATCAGAAGAAAGGGCGGACAAGATCGCGCAGATTGCCGATCGTACAGCAGAGATGCAATATGCTGTGGAGCTTCAAATTACCTCATCCCTACCCTATCAGTTCCTTCCACATCCTTTTCAGTCCAAGATATTCTTTTTAAAAATTAAAGACTTAGAAAATGAAGTTAAGACGCTGCGAGAATCAAATAGATCCAGGTCGTGCAGCAGAAGTAGAAACAGAACACAGTTAAAAAAAAAAAGGGTCAATATTGATATTATCACTTCAAATTTGGCTCATGGTGTAAACCTGAAAAGTGTGTACAAACTTGCCAATGGAAAAATAAGGAAAACAAGGAAAGGAAGATTCAAAAGCGGCTCTGCCCTAGTTCCTACAGTAAGCCGCCAATATAGGTTATTTGTTAAAGACTGAACTTGTGGACGATCTTATCTGGTAGATAGCGGTGCAGATTTGTCTCTTATACTAGTGGCAAAAACTAAGAAGCTTGAACTCTCTGAATTTAGCCTCTATGCTGCAAATGGTTCTGAAATAGAAACTTACGGGTCAAAGCTGTTAACCATTGATTTAGGTCTTAAGCGTAAATTTGAATGGCCATTTATAGTAGCAGATGTATCAAAAGGAATATTGGGAGTAGATTTTCTTCGTAATTTTGGTTTACTCATAGATTTGAAAAATAAAAAGCTTATAGATAACATTACTAAGTCAAAAATTTCGGCATTGGTAACTGCTGTGGATGCTAACGATTCAGGAAGCACACGCTATGCAAAATGTCCGTTTTCAAAGCTGTTAGGGAAATTTCCTAAGCTAACAAAACCATCTATAACACCAAAGGTGTTAAAGCATAAAGTACAGCATTATATCACTGCTTCTAGTGGTCCACCGGTTTTATTAAAGCTTGTAGGTTGGACCAGAAAGGGAAATCAACGGAAACAGCAATTGAATCATTAACAGAATCAATCATATAGGCCATGCACAACAAGATGGTAGTGTCTGGAGTTTTTCTTGACCTATCCAAGGCGTTTGACACAGTTGATCATACAGTCATAGTGAAAAAACTAGTGAATACTGATATTCATGGGCATGCAGCGAAATGGATAACATCATATCTAAGTAACAGGAGGCAATATGTAGCCATTAATAACTTGTACAGATTTGAAGTTAGAAGCGTTAAGTATGGTGGACCTCAAGCATCTGTAATGGGACCTGTTCTCTTCAATTTATTTGTGAATAATATACAGACATGTGAAAATGAAATCAAAATAATTTATGCAGATAATATGACTGTGCTAAATGTTTCCAACAATTTCGAGGCACTTGAGCAAAATACATTCATATCAGTCAGTAGTACAGCACAATGGCTCTCTGAAAATGAGTTACTTATTAACCTTAAAAAAAACTATGTACATGGTCTTCAAAAATAAACAAAAAGAAGAACATATAGATGTTTTCATAGATGAAAAAGGACTGGAAGAAGTAACTTCAGTTAAGTTTTTGGGCATTATAATAGCCAGTGAGATAAATTGGAAACAGCAGATAAATACTGTTTCCAGTAAGCTAACCTCAGTGATATTTATAATGAGACAACTGGCTCAGTATACTCACTGAGATCTCTTGTGCATTTCTATCATGGACTTTTTCAACTATACATGCGATATGGAATCACAGTATGGGGGAACTCAACTATCACAGGAATGAAGATAATATTCACATTACAGAAGCAAGCCATTCGAATTGTATTGAAAAAGAAGCGAAAAGAATCGTGTAAAAGTTGTTTCAGACAACTAAATATTCTAACATTTCCATCATTGTATATATTCAAGACCATGCATTACGCGATCACACAAAACTGGAGACTAATGAGACTGTTCATACACACAACACAAGGAACAGAAAACAACTGCAGTGCATTCCACATAGACTTAAGAGTTTTGAAAAAGGACCCAAGACATCAAGTAAATACAAGCAATGCCAAGAGAATTACAAGACCTCAAAACTGAGAAAACTTTCCCCACAACTCTAAAAAAGTTTCTGATACAAGGAGAATTTTATAGTGTCACTGACTACATTAGCAAACAGTCATCAAAAGTTCATCCTGTGAGTGATAAATCTCACACATCATAAAAAGACATAGCAACAGAAATCAGAGTTAAAGAATTTAACTGTAATTAGGAACCACTGATGTATGATATAAGCTAATTGTATCTCACAAAATAATTTTTTTTGTATGTATCATAAGTCATTTTGTACTGTGTAATATTATGAATATACTGCATCGTAAGTCATTGTGTACAATGTAATATTGTGAAGGTTCCTATGTATATTTAATGTGTAAGGTATTTTATGTAATTTTATATTTCATATTATCTAGATTGTAAGCCTAATGACCTGTCCTATGTTACAAGTACATATCTGTACAAAAGGTAATTTACAGGACCACTAAAAATCACAATCGCCCACATAAATTTCAAATGGCTAAGAAAGGATTTCAGTTTCTGCTGAATAATGGTGTTATACATCCATCAGAATCACAATGGGCTAGCCCACTTTACCTTGTTATGAAGTCCAATGGTCAGTGGCGAGTTTGTGGAGATTATCGTAGTCTTAATGACAGGACTCTCCCAGACCAGTGTCCAGTCCCTCGAGTAGATGACGTAAATTTGATGCTTCAGAATAAGAAGATATTTTCCAAGATTGACCTACTAAAAGCGTATTATCAGATACCTTTAGCCAAAGAAGACAAACCAAAGTCAGCAGTTATTACTCCTTTTGGTCTCTATGAATTTAATTATATGCCCATCAGACTTCGAAATGCACCTAGCACATTTCAGAGGTTTATACACGAAGTTGTGAGAGAGCTGGATTTCTGCTTTCCCTATTTGGATCTACATCTACATCCATACACTGCAAGCCACCTGACGGTGTGTGGCGGAGTGTACTTTGAGTACCTCTATCAGTTTTCCCTTCTAATCCAGTCTCGTATTGTTCATGGAAAGAAAGACTGTCGGCATGCCTCTGTGTGGGCTCTAATCTCTCTGACTTTATCCTCATGGTCTCTTAGCGAGATATACATAGGAGGGAACAATATACTGCTTGACTCCTCGCTGAAGGTATGTTCTCGAAACTTCAACAAAAGCCAGTACCGAGCTACTGGGTGTCTCTCTTGCAGAGTCTTCTACTGGAGTTTATCTGTCATCTCTGTAATGCTTTTGCGATTACTAAATGATCCAGTAATGAAGCGCACTGCTCTCCGTTGGATATTTTAATAGCATCAGAATCTCCTGAACAACATGTTGAGCATCTAAATTTACTCTTTAAACAATTGAATCAGTATGGTCTAGTAATAAATGTTGCAAAATTCGTATTTGGAGTGAAAGAACTCACATGCTTGGGAATTTAATCACACCCTCAGGAACTAAGCCGGATCCAGAAAACGTGTTTGCGCTATCGAACTACAAGTGACTTGAAACTGTTCGCAAACTTCGAAAATTTTTAGGAATCATCAATTTTTATCGTAGATATGTAGAACATGCTGCAGAAAACCAAATCTTATTGAATCATTACCTAAAAGGAACAACTAAAAATAACCAAAGACATATTGACTGGACAGAAGAGGCAATTGCTCAGCTCCAAATATGTAAAGAATATTTTGCAAACACAATGCTTTTAACATTTCCGGGTTTGCACAGCCAACCTGCATTATTTGTGGATGCATCCGATTTTGCAGCTGGTGCTGTGTTGCAACAGGGGTAAGATGAACAATCGAAACCTATTGGATTTTTTTTTTCAAAAAGTTCACGAATGCACTGAAAACGTATTCCACATATGACAGAGAACTACATAGTATATATATGACTGTCAAGTATTTCAAATATCTGTTAGAGGGTAGAGACGTAGTTATTTACACTGATCATGCCCCTCTCACACGCGCATTCAAGTAGAAGAATGAGAAAGTAACGTCAATCCAATTACGTTATCTCCAATATATTTCACAGTTCACAACAGTTTTGCGACATATTTCTGGTAAAGCAAATGTTGTGGCTGATAGCTTTTCAAGGCTTGAAGAATTGGTTCCAATTAACTATGAAGAGATAGCCCAAGCACAAGATAAGGACGAAGAGCTTCATCAACTGCAATCTGGCAATAATAATTCGCTTGAATTAAAATACTATTTGACTCAGACAAGAAAGCAATTGTGGTGTGATGTCTCGACACAAAGTATTCGAACTTATGTTCCTGAACAATTTTGTTATGCTATTTTTCAACATTATCATAATTTGGATCATCCAGGTATGAAGACAACTGTAAAAATGATTACATCAATATGTGTGGATGAATAATGAAAAGGACATTGCAAAATGGTTATGAGCATGTGATGCTTGTCAAAAAACAAGGTATCATGACATGTACATTCACCAATAGGACACTTTCCTGACACTGATGAATGGTTTAAAGTAATTCATCTGGATTTGATAGGGCCAGTGCCTCCTTCTGAAGAATATAAATATTGCTTAACATGCATTGATAGAGTTACGAATTGGACAGAGGTAATACCACTATGGGATAAACAAGCAGAAGCTGTAGCTTAGACATTCTTCAATTATTGGATTACTAGATTTGGCACACCTTATCAAACAGTAACCGATCGCAGAAGACATGTTAATTCTGGGTTATTTCAAGCACTATCAAATATATGTGGTTGTAATCAAACTCAAACTACTGCATATTATCCTCAATCCAATGGAAAAATAGAAAGATTTCATCACACACTTAAAGCAGCAATCTGTTCACATTCACCTACAAAATGGACTCAAACGATACCTGTAATCCTTCTTGGTCTTTGTTGCTCAATCAGAGAAAACACGAATGCTACGATCATAAATGGTTTATGGTTCACCCATCAGGATACTTGGTGATTTTTCCCAAGAAGTCAGAACAAAAAGGGATTCAGACTTACCCCAATTTGTTTCACAACCAAAGCAATATATGATCCAGCTGAAACCTGTGCAAATAGCTCACAAAGTAAAAGAGACATCATTTGTATATAAGGACCTCAGCACTTCAACAAACGTATTTGTAAGGGTTGACAGAGTTAGAGCCTCCACACGAAGGCCCATACAAAGTCGTCGAAAGAACACCAAAGTTTTTGGGACGCAGAATTAAAGACCAAGAAAAAAACATTTCCATCGACCGATTGAAACCTGCATATTTGCTGAATGAAGACGTTAGATTGCCGTAAGATACTCCAGTTTCACCACCACCCAGGGCAAACAACCTGAAGACAAAAAACCACGAACATCAAGATCCAGTCGCGTTATTCGATTTCCTACAAGACTAGTGGATGTGGTAGAGTGAATTGTGACCGTCTTACTGAGAAGGGGGTGATGTGGGAGCAGGTTGCTCTTCCATATAGTGTTTTGGTGTGTTAGTGAGTGTTCTGACATCGACAAAGTTGGCTTCAGAGCTATATGTTCTGTGATATCACAAGAGACTAAAGAACATTGTATTGTTTTTGAGTGCTGTAAAATGTATCATTGCCTAAGCAACATGGCAATTCACGTTTTATAAAATGATATAATAAAGAAGTTTTAAGTTCTTATTTCTGAGTGTGTTTACCTGTGTTACACACCACCGACATCGTAATTTTGTTTCAAAAATTTTACCAATACCGACGCGTTTTTGAGAGATCCTCAATTTTTTGAAACTGCATTTATGCATTGCACATAAGATAAAAGTAGCTGGAAATTGCTCACGTGGACCTAAATTTGGACCCAGTCAGAAATTTTTTGTACCTCCCCTTAACAAAAATTGGGGCCATTCAATCCAGTTTATTAATTAAAATATAACTGAATTCCATCAATAACTATATCATTTAAAATTATTAGTTTTAATCGAATATAAAACAATTAAACATCTCACATATTTATAAACTTTAAATTTATAATTGTTCAAAGTTTTTAAAATTTTTAAATTTTTTAAATATTTTTATTTATGATTTTTTATTAAGATTTTCCTCTATATGAATGTTTTCTCCAACATAACAAATACCCATAATTCATTGCCTCTGTTACATAAGACCTTAGTTTATCTCCTCAGGATGTACCTCCAGGTGCTTTGATCCTATAGATCTTGTTCCACTGTGACAAGTTTTCTTAACTGTTAATTGTACAGTTTGGAGCCAGGTGCTCATAGGGCATCTTCTTCTTTCCATCCAGTTCCCATTGCAGCATCATTTTCAGTGTTCTGGCTTCCTCCATTCTTCTTAAGTGCCCAAACCATTGTAATTTCCTTCTAACAATTGGGTCATGTATTCTTTCTCTTACTTCATTCTGTTTATTATTTCGTTATACTGATCTTCTCCAGAAGTCCATTTCTACTGCTTGAAGCTTTTTAATATGTTTAATATTAGTAGTCCAAGTTTTCACTCCATACATAGCTATACTCTCTAGTAACAATTTGTAGAAGATTCTCTTGGTTCAGCTTATTACATTTCTGCTCCATAAGACTGAGTTGAGCATCCCAATGACCTTCCTTCTACTGCTAATTCTTATATTAAGTTGTACCTCTGATTTTCTGACCGACTCGAACATGGATCCCAAATAACAAAAAGTATTGACCTTCTTAATTTTCTTCATCTGGAATATTAGTGAGGTATACTGTTTTCTGATAGTTAATCTTCAATCCCCAGTTTCTGTATTCCATTGCAAAATAGTAACATATATAAGTTGCATCCTCCCCATCTTGTGCTACAACTACTTGATCATCAGCTAAAGCAGATGATGTAAATAAACTCTATCATTAATTACTAGCCCTGTCCCATTGCATTTACAAGACCATGTCTTTAGACTTATCTCTATATGGATTTTAAATAATGTTGGTGACATGGGCCAGCTTCTCACTCACATGAAAAAAATAAAATGCTAAAAAACCTAAGAATATGCCTCAGAAAAACTGGAATCTTTTAAATTTTATTAATTTATATTTTTTCTTTTTTAAACTCTTATAAGGTTTTTATTTTTCATTTTTAAAAAATTCACATTTGCTATATTTATATTTTCCATAAAAAATAAATGAACTATATGTTCCTTGATTCCCAAGCTATATTCCAGGCAATCAAATATGTAAGTAAATCATATCACAATGCTTTCAGCTACTCAGTTTCAACTCCTTTCTGAAAACAGTTAAATTATTGTAATATTTTTACATATGTAATTTTAACAATTTTTACACAAATCTAATTAAAAATTTTTCTATATAAATGGAAGCTCAAAATATAATGTGTACTATAAACAAAAATAGATATTCTATAACAGAACCTCATGGAAAAAAAGGCAAATAACGAAAGTTTTGGCATATGGCTACTGGCAGAAGATTTAAAAAACAATAGTATTATTACAAATATGGGATATATTAACTACACAAAAGCAGGAAAAAATTAGAGGAATTCATAACAATTACAGAACCATTTTGCGAGAACATGATGAATCTTAAAATGAAATAACAGATTTATAAATTGTGTAGCTCAGTGTTGGATAGACCATCAGAGATGGAGCGCTTCGTGTTCCTGATGCTAATAAAGCGAGTACACTGTTCGTTTGTTATATATTTTTACGAGCTTCCAGCAGGAGCGACTTATTTACAGATACCTGTGTAGTTAATAGATTATTCTGGTAATTTCTTGCATGTTCAAGGGCTTACTAAGTACAAGCTTTTATTTTAATAACAGTGTAGTGTACAGTACCGCCGTTGTTAACGACCCTTATATCGACCCTCGAATCGTACAGGCTTTTCTTTGTTTTGCTTAGTATAGCTCAATGTTGGATAGACCATCAAAGACAGAGCACCCCGTGTTCCTGCTGCTAATAAGGCACGTATACTGTTCGTTTGTTATATATTTTTATGAGCTTCAAACAGGAGCGACTGCAGTAATGGATAGGAACTGTGATTGCTGTGTACAGATGGGAGCTGAGTTGGTGACCCTTCACTCACAGCTCCAGGCTGTGTTGGCTTCCATTGTTCAGCTTGAACTGCTGCCACGGGGAATCACTGTGGGGGTCAGACATGGGGTTGCGAGGGACATCCAGAGCACGTCCCATGTGTCGCCCGATTGGTCCACTGCTGTGGCCGCGCCAGGTACTGCCTGCACTGAGGTTGACCCCTCACCTGTGGTCGAGTGGGAGATCATTCCAAAGTCTGGCAGGCAGCGAAAAACTTTCTGAGGGGCCAATCGTTTTAAGAACAGGTTTCGAGCGTTATTTGTGGCTGACGATGTCTCTAAGCCGGATGCAGTCATCCACCCTGTTCCACAGGAAGCTTCTCGGCCTGCAAGGTCTCTGCATCCACAGAGGGTGGGTTTGCTGGTAGTTGGGAGCTCCAACATTAGGCTCGTAATGGGGCCCCTTCGGAACATGGCTGCCGAGAAGGGGAAGGAAGCCAGCGTGCACTCCGTGTGCATACCAGGGGGAGTCATTCCAGATGTGGAAAGGGTGCTTCCAGATGCCATGAATAGTACAGTTCTGTCAGGGCGGAAGTTAATATTAGTGAGGATCTGCCCTCGATTTTAGCCGGTGACGAGGTGTGTGTCAAGAAAGTTCTAAGGTGCTGTGATGTTTCTGGGCTTCAGCCTAAAATTTTAGGTTGGAATTTTTAGTGTGTTGCCGAGTGGCTGACCACTCCTTTTTATTCTTGTAATAGGCCAGTTCCAAACATGTGCTATGCGTTTCATTTTAACCCCTTCCCCTACGCCCTTTTGCAGTTCTCCTCTTTACATAATGATTTCCACTTTGCTACTGTTGACGTGCACACTGCCAATGTAGACTGTCACCTTTAATTTTAGTCTTATTTTTGCACTTGCTGCATTTTAGTGACACTTGTCCGCTATTGTTTCCGTTCGGGCGCTAAAGACTACACTGTTGAGCGCCCATAACACCATATCCATCCATCCATCCAATAGTACGGGGTGCAGCCAACTGCAGGTGGTGACTCACGTCAGTATCAATGACATATGTTGCTTTGGATCAGAGGAGATTCTCTCTGGTTTCAGGCAGCTATTTGAAATGGTAAAGATTGCCAGTCTTGCTTGTGAGATTAAGATGGAGCTCACCATCGGCAGCATCGTCGATAGAACCGACTGTAGTCCTTTGGTGCAGAGCCGAGTTGAGGATCTGAATCAGAGGCTCAGGTGGTTCTGTGACCGTGTAGGCTGCAGATTGCTTGACTTGCGCCAGCAGTTGGTGGGTTTCTGGGTTCCGCTTAATAGGCCAAGAGCCCACTACATACAGGAAGCGGCTACACGAGTGGGAAGGGACTGGGCGGTTCTTTAGGTTAGACGTCTCAGGTAACCACAGAAAGGGCGTCTGTCTAAAAGGGGGAAGGTAAAACACAGGAAGTTAGTTGCAGAAACAATAGGTATCGTAGTTGTACATTGTCGTAGCTATGTTGGAAAAGAAGCAGAGCTCCAAGCCTTAATAGAAAGTACTGAAGCTCAAGTAGTTATAGGTACAGAAAGATGGCTAAAGCCGGAAATAACTTCAGCCGAAATTTTTTCAAACGATCTAACAGTGTTCAGAAAGGATAGGTTAAATACAGTTGCTGGTAGAGTATTTATTGCTGTGAGAAGTAGTTTGCCTAGTAGCGAAATTGAATTAGATAGTTCCTGCGAAATAGTATGGGCAGAGGTTATACTTGACACTTCGACTAAACTATTAACCCGACTCAGAAGATATAGTTGCTGAACACTTCAAAGAGAACTTGAGTCTCATTTCGAATAGGTACCCCAATCGTACAATTATAGTCAGTGGTGACACTCTCAATATACTACGTATAAAGCCAGCACCAGGCATAAAACGGCATCCGAAATTGTACTGAATGCTTTCTCAGAAAATTATTTTGAACAATTAGTTCATGAGCCCGTTCGAAGCGTAAATGGTTGCGGAAGTATACTTGACCACTTAGCAACAAATAATCCTGGACAAATAGTGAGTATTGTGACCAATACAGCGATTAGTGACCACAAGGAAGTTACTGCTTGGCTGAATACCGTAACACCTACGACCATCAAAAAGAAACGCAAAGTATATATATTTAAAACAGCTGATAAAAATGCTCTTAACGCCTTTTTAAGAGATAGTCTTCACTCCTTCTGATCTGATCATCTAAGTGTAGAAAAGTTGTGGAATGTTTTCAAAGAGATAGTATCGACAGCAACTGAGAGATGTGTACCACATAAATTAATAAGTGATGGTACTGATTCCCCATGGCACACAAGACGGGTCAGATCGCTGTTGCAGAATCAAGCATGCCAAATTTAAAAGAATGTAAAATCCCCAAGGCTGGCAAAGTTTTGCATAAATTCGAAATATAGTGCATACTTCAATGCGAAATGCTTTTAATAACTTCTACAACGAAACTCTGTCTCGAAATCTGGCAGAAAACATAAAGAGATTCTGGTCATACATAAAGCACACCAGTGGCAAGACACAATCAATACTATCGATGAACCCTCTGCCAGGCACTTAAATGTGATTTGCAGAGTATCCATGTAGATGTAGATCACTGATAACAATGCCGCTAAAGCAGAGTTATTAAACACGGTTTTACGAAACTCCTTCACTAAAGAAGAAGTAAATATTCCTGAATTGCAAACAAGAACAACTACCAAGATGGGAAACATAGAAGTAGATACCCACGGTGTCGCAAAGCAGCCTAGATCACTTAACAAAGACAAGGCTTCCGATCCAGATTGTATACCAGTCAGATTCCTCTCAGAGTATGCTGATACAATAGCTCCATATTTAGCAATTATATACAACCGTTTGCTCACAGAAAGATCCATACCTAAAGACTGGAAAATTGCTCAAGTCACACCAATGCCCAAAAAGGGAAGTAGGAGTAATCCGTTGAATTACAGGCCCATATCATTAACATCGATTTGCAGAACGGTTTTGGAACATATACTGTATTCGAACATTATGAAGGACCTCGAAGGAAATGATTTATTGACACATGGCACTGATTCAGAAAATATCATTCTTGTGAAACACAACTAGCTCTTTATACTAATAAAGCAATCAGTGCTATCGACAGGGGACGTCAAATTGATTCCATAATTTCAGATTTCCAGAAGGCTTTCGATACTGTTCCTCACAAGTGTCTTCTAACCAAACTGCTTGCCTGTAGAATATCGCCTCAGTTGTGCGACTGGATTCGTAATTTCGTGTCAGAAAGATCACATTTCGCAGTAATAGATGGAAAGTCATCGAGTAAAACAGAAGTAATATCCGCCATCCCCCAAGGAAGTGTTATCGGCCCTCTATTTTTCCTGATCTACATTAGCGACATAGGAGGCAATCTCAGTAGCTGTCTTAGATTGTTTGCAGATGATGCTGTCATTTACCGTCTTGTAAAGTTATCAGACGACCAAAGCGAATTGCAAAATGATTTAGATAAGATATCTGTATGGTGCGAAAAGTGGCAATTGACCCTGAATAAAGCACAGGGTGAAGTTATTCACATGAGTACTAAAAGGAATCCGCTAAATTTCCATTATACGATAAGTCACACAATTCTGAAGGCTGTAAATTCTACTAAATACTTAGGGATTACAATTACAAATAACCTAAATTGGAACAATTAGATAGATAATGTTGTGGAAAGAGCAAACCAAAGACTGCGATTCATTGCCAGAACACTTAGAAGATGCAACAGGTTTACCAAAGAGACTGCTGACACCAAACTTGTCCCCCCTATTCTGGAGTATTGTTTTGCAGTGTGGGATCTGCATCATGTGGGACTGATGGATGACATCGAAAAAGTACGAACAAGGGCATCTCGTTTTGTATTATCGCGAAATAGGGGAGATAGTGCCACAGACATGATACGTGAGTTGGAGTGGCAGTCATTAAAACAAAGGCGTTTTTCATTGTGACGGGATCTTCTCATGAAATTTCAGTCACCAGTTTTCTCCTGCGAGTACTGCCAGTGTCGTCGTATCTGCCGTCAGCTTCACATCTCTTGTGCAGCAAGCTACGTTAATGTAAGTTCAAATGGTTCAAATGGCTCTGAGCACTATGGGACTCAACTGCTGAGGTCATAAGTCCCCTAGGACCTAGAACTACTTAAACCTAACTAACCTAAGGACAACACACACATCCATGCCCGAGGCAGGATTCGAACCTGCGACCGTAGCGGTCGCGCGGTTCCAGACTGTAGCGCCAGAACCGCTCGGCCACCAGCGGCCGGCTACGTTAATGTAAGTATTAACTGTGTTTTTTTTACTTGTCACTTCTTTTTCTGTGTGTTTTTGCTTTTAGAAAGATTTAATTTTCGAGTACTAGTAATAATGTTCCATAGATTGCGTGTTTGTTTTGAATACAGTCCAGAGGCAGTTAGCGCTTATTTTCATTGTTTCCAACAAGAAGTGTCTAGTATCTACAGTTTAGTCAGTTATCAGCCGCCTTTAGTGAATTAGGAGTCTAGTTAAAAGTTGATTACTTAACTTTCTACAGTAAATTGTTGATTTCTTAGGATGGATAGGATGTGTGACTGCTGTGTACGGACGCAGGAGGAGCTGGCCACTGTTCGCGAATAGCTGAACATGCTAATGGCCGCGGTCAGCCGTCTTCAGACTGCTACCTCGGAGTGTAGCGGCAGTGGGGAGTCTGGTGCATCGCGTGGTACACGCCAGGTGTTACATGCTTCACCCACTGTCCCTGCTGTCGAGACATCTTCGTGGGTACCGGGTGCGGTTGGGCCACCCTCTCCCCAAGGGGAGTGGCGTGTTCAACTGCGTTTGCGTCTCATGAGTCGGAGGGTCAATGTGGAGGCTGGCCGTGCGGCATCGTCTTCTCTGCCTGTGGGTGGACATGTGGCCGCTTCTTCAGCAAGATCCGAGCAGGCACACGGGGGAGGGGTTTATTAGTGATTGGGAGCTCCAATATTAGGTGGGTGATGGAGCCCCTTAGGGAAATAGCGCAAAGGTCGAGGAACAAGGCCAGTGTTCACTCTGTCTGCTTGCTGGGGGGTCTCATTCGAGATGTGGAGGAGGCCCTACCGGCGGCATAGGGAGCAGAACAGGGAATCAGCGATCATAAATCGGTTACAGAATCGATGATTTCAGCCATAAATAGAAATATTAAAAAAGGTAGGAAGATTTTTCTGTTTATCAAAAGTGACAAAAAGCAGATTTCAGAGTACTTGATGGCTCAACACAAAAGTTTTATCTCAAGTACAGATAGTGTTGAGGATCAGCGGACAAAGTTCATAACCATTGTACAATAGGCATTAGATGAATATGTGCCAAGCAAGATCGTAAGAGATGGAAAAGAGCCACCGTGGTACAACAACCAAATTAGAAAACTACTACTAAAGCAAAGGGAACTTAACAGCAAACATAAACATTGTGAAAGCCTTGCAGACAAACAAAAAAATGGTTCAAATGGCTCTGAGCACTATGGGACTTAACAGCTGTGGGCATCAGTCCCCTAGAACTTAGAACTACTTAAACCTAACTAACCTAAGGGCATCACACACATCCATGCCCGAGGCAGGATTCGAACCTGCGACCGTAGCAGTCACCCGGTTCCGGACTGCGCGCCTAGAGCCGCGAGACCACCGCGGCCGGCAGACAAACAAAAATTACACGAAGTGAAATGTAATGTGAGGAGGGCTATGTGAGAGGTGTTCAACGAATTCAAAAGTAAAGGTCTATGTACTGACTTGGGAGAAAATCCTAACAAATTTTGGTCTTATGTCAAAGAGGTAGGTGGATCAAAACAAAATTTCCAGACACTTTGTGACCAAAATGGTACTGAAACAGAGGATGACAGACTAAAGGCTGAAATACTAAATGTATTTTCCAAAGCTGTTTCACAGAGGAAGACTGCACTGTAGTTCATTCTCTAGATTGTCGCACAGATGACAGAATGGTAGATATCGAAATAGACGACAGAGGGATAGAGAAACAATTAAAATCGCTCAAAAGAGGAAAGGCCGCTGGACCTGATGGGATACCAGTTCGATTTTACAGAGAGTATGCGAAGGAACTTGCCCCCCTTCTTGCAGCGGTGTACCGTAGGTCTCTAGAAGAGCATAGCGTTCGAAAGGATTGGAAAAGGGCTCAGGTCATCCCCGTTTTCAAGAAGGGACGTTGAACAGATGTGCAGAACTATAGACCTGTATCTCTAACGTCTATCAGTTGTAGAATTTTGGAACACATATTATGTATGACTTTTCTGGAGACTAGAAATCTACTCTGTAGGAATCAGCATGGGTTTCAAAAAAGACGGTCGTGTGAAACCCAGCTCGCGCTATTCGTCCACGAGACTCAGGGGGCCATAGACATGGGTTCCCAGGTAGATGCTGTGTTTCTTGACTTCCGCAAGGCGTTTGATACAGTTCCCCACAGTCGTTTAATGAACAAAGTAAGAGCATATGGACTATCAGACCAATTGCGTGGTTGGATTGAAGAGTTCTTGGATAACAGAACGCAGCATGTCATTCTCAATGGAGAGAAGTCTTCCGAAGTAACATGGATTTCAGATGTGCTGCAGGAGAGTGTCGTAGGACCGTTGCTATTCACAATATATATGAATGACCTTGTGGATAACTTCGGAAGTTCACTGAGGCTTTTTGCGGATGATGCTGTAGTATATCGAGAGATTGTAACAATGGAAAATTGTACTGAAATGCAGGTGGACCTGCAGCGAATTAACGCATGGTGTAGGGAATGGCAACTGAATCTCAATGTAGACAAGTGTAATGTGCTGCGAATGCATAGAGAGAAAGATCCATTATCAATTAGCTACAATATAGCAGGTCAGCAACTGGAAGCAGTTAATTACATAAATTATCTGGGAGTATGCATTAGGACTGATTTAAAATGGAATGACCATATAAAATTAATCGTCGGTAAAGCAGATGCCAGACTGAGATTCATTGGAAGAACCCTAAGGAAATGCAATCCGAAAACAAAGGAAGTAGGTTACAGTACACTTGTTCGCCCACTGCTTGAATACTGCTCAGCAGTGTGGGATCCGTACCAGATAGCTTGATAGAAGAGATAGAGAAGATCCAACGGAGAGCAGTGCGCTTCATTACAGGATCATTTAGTAATCGCGAAAATGTTATGGAGGTGATAAATAGACTCCAGTGGAAGACTCTGCAAGGGAGACGCTCAGTAGATTGGTACGGGCTTTTATTGAAGTTTCGAGAACATACCTTCACTGAAGAGTCAAGCAATATATCGCTCCATCCTACGTATATCTCGCAAAGAGACCATGAGGATAAAATCAGAGAGGTTAGAGCCCACACAGAGGCATACCGACAATCTTTCTTTCCACGAACAATACGAGACTGGAATAGAAGGGAGAACAGATAGGAGTATTCAAGGTACCGTTCGCCACACACCTTCAGGTGGCTAGCGGAGTATGGATGTAGATGTAGATGCAGATGTAAACTGTGAAAACATTCTGTTGGCGCTCACCTACATAGGGAGAAATGGTCATCACGATAAAATCAAAGAAATCAGGGCTCACACAGAAAAATTTAAGTGCTCGTTTTTCCCGCTCGCCAGTGAAGAGTGGAACAGTGTAGACACAGCTTGAAGGTGTTTCACTGAACCATCTGCCAGGAACTTTATTTTGAATAGCACATTAATCACGTAGATGTAGATTGTGACAGAGAAATGAATAAGAAAGAAAATCTGTATGTGACAGTTTTAATAGTTTTTTAGATCTAGATTTTGTAAATTTCATTTGACTAGACATGGTGTTACAGTAAAAATTCCTTATTTATTGGGTTCAATTGTACAAACGCTTAATGGTATTAAACAAATTATTAATAAAGATATAAAAACTATTAAGTGAAACTATAACAATCCTATTGCTACTTCATATAAAATCGAATTAGCTGGTGTTAAATTAGGTGTACTTTTAAGAGAATTATCAGAAATTTTAACAGAAATTAAAGAAGAACATAATTATTTATTGGATTCAGATATAATACAATATTTTGCAGGTGTTTTTAATAAAGAAGAAATGTGTGGATACTGAACATAAAAATTTGAATTTCGAGTACAAGGAGAATATAAAAAAGATTTGATGTAATTGATAACAACAATAATGCTCTTGGAAAACACTGCTCAACTTGGGTAAATTCTAATTCTAAAGTAAAAATCTACAACAAATTTATCTGTCAATTAATGAGCCCTGGAATTAATAAACAACTTCGCAATCGTATAATACATAATATAACTGTCCAGATAAAAGATTAAAGGAAACATTTTCTTCTAAGATTAGAAGCAAAAATTTATAATTATATTAATCCAGCTCTCCAAAAGAACAAGAATTCCATCCATTAACAGCTTGTTTATAACTAATAAAAATAATAGCAAATATTTCGTGAAAGCTCCTTTTTAACCGGTTCCACTATCTCAAATGTGATTAAAATTAACAGGCTCATTACAAAATAGTTGTTATAACATATTTAAACACGATATGTATGTTCAACAACAAAAAGGAATAATTGTATAAAGAAGAAGATAAAAAAGAATCGAAAATATAAAAATGGGACAAATTTTAAGGAACATAAAAATTGTTGTAAATGACTAGAAACTTCAGAAGAAGAATTATATTTAATTGTTTCCAATATAACCATTGAAAATTACCATGGAAAAGATAGATATATTTTTAAATACAATAATGTAAAAGATTGTTATTGTTGGAATTATTGGTTGTAAGAAGAAATTCTAATCAAAAACGTAAGTCTAAATTACAAGATTAAATTTAAATTAGATAAGATAAAAACAATGCAGTATAAGAACAAAGAAATCTTGTATTTGTTGTGTAATTATTTACGTATCTATTGTCATTGTATCGAATTTTCTGGAATAACTATACAATTCTCTTTTTAAAAAGTCTAACTTTAATTTTGGATATTCTAAATTAATTCGAAGACAACTTGCTGTATATTTACAAATATAATAATCTCCAAATATATTACAAAGATGAATTAAATCTCTGTCATCTGCACAACAAATGTGGTAAACGTTATATACTAAGTAACTAAATAATGGGAAAAATCGTTCCCTTTCTATAATTTCCTTGGTTATAGAAAGACATACGTCCATTTCACAAGGTTCTGTGCCTCTAGGAATAATTAATGCTTCCTTTTATTTTAATTAAAGCCATTTATACTAAAATTAATCCTTAACTAAAATTTGAAAATTAAAAAATTTAAAAAATAATTTATTAAAATTAATAAGCGCAATGTAGCAAGTGACAAGAACATGTTGTGCCACACACAAGAAAAGCTCGGTGCTGATAATGTTCCGAGCAACGATACGCACGGGTGGGCGCGCAATAGCTGCGCTACGCCGTTTTCCGCGGTGCACACAGATAATGTGGAACTGAGGTGGCAACCAGGCCCATTCTTGCTGCTCCTACATAGGGTCTCATGAAACTTTTATCTGCTCACGAGTGAAGGGCAGCTCCAACTTTTCGGGTGTGCCGAACTCAGCATAAATTTGCGTTAGGTGCTAAGCTGGCAATTAGTGTTCGAATCACGCGCCCGCCACGTGGAGATGCGTCAGTGCGAGATATAGTGACAACTGGAAGTGTAGAAGAAGAGAATTGCACCCCATAACGAAGTCCAAACACTCTAGGACAGGCTGTAGAGTAGAACTCTGGATATGCAGTAGCACTGGCACTGAAGGACAACCGATCTGTCGTGTGTATGAAGTTAGCTGGGCCAGTCATGGGGAGCAATGGTGGAGCCTGAGCGATATATTATAAGGTAAAAGCAGCCTTGTGC
This sequence comes from Schistocerca americana, assembly GCF_021461395.2. Classification (NCBI taxonomy): domain Eukaryota; kingdom Metazoa; phylum Arthropoda; class Insecta; order Orthoptera; family Acrididae; genus Schistocerca; species Schistocerca americana. The sequence goes on along the minus strand of NC_060122.1, from coordinate 852,558,130 downwards.
ATATGCACTTTTGTAATATCAAGTCCCATGTAAATGTTTTTCAAAATAATCTCTTAATAATAATCTTTCTTATAAAAAGTAACTTCTGACAATCATTCATCTCAATTTAAAGAATTTACTAATTTCTCCAATCCATGGTCATCCCGATTATTGTGAAGAAAAGTTCAATTGTTCTTTTTATACATGACAAATCTATCGGCCAGCTTTGCACTGGGATGTGCCACAAAAATTTATTATAAGAGCAGATACATATGCGTTATTTGGCGACTTTATTGAGGTAAGAATTTTCAATTTATTCAGTATGATCTTTCAGGGCCATGATGCAGCACTGTTGACGTCCAAAATTTACCAGTTTAAATTCACAGTCATTTATTGATAGGTTATATAAGTGAGCCACAATTTTATTGAGAGATTAGTCACATTGTATTATTGGTAGGTACAGAATTTATCTGTTGGTAGGTTATGCTGAATGTGAATAAATGCTATAATACATAATTATATTTTTTACTGTGGGGAGGTTATTATTATTTTTTACTGTTGGGAGGTTACGCTAAATGTGAATGTGAATGAAATATTGTTTTTACTGTTGGGAGGTTACGGAATTTTTTTGTGGGAGGTTACAAGCTGACACTCAATGTGACTTTTCCTGTCGATGACAAGGTGTTTATAGGGTCCAAACACCTCATCATGATGTCTGCAGCATCTGTTCACCACGAACAATACGAGACTGGAATAGAAGGGAGAACCGATAGAGGTACTCAAGGTACCCTCCGCCACACACCGTCAGGTGGCTTGCGGAGTATGGATGTAGATGTAGATGTAGATGAAGAGAAGTCTGATATATCATCACATGGACTACCCGTAAATTACAGAAACTCACTGATGAACCTATTTGCAACAATTTTCTTTGTATTAACGTACTTGTGTTGTCTTCCTAAATCAAGTTGCAGGTGGTGCATTCACAATGACAATGGAAAGGAAGACTAGAAACTGGGAAGGTTTATATGTGAGACACCACACACACACACACACATACACACACACCCACACACACATTCACATTTTGTCATGTTTAAATCAAGAAATCTTGGATATTAGTTTTAAGTCATATGCTTATGCATGTTAAGCTAACGTTAGGATATGAAACTCTTAAAGATGGAGGGTATGAGTGAGTTACTTCAGAATTAGGTATTAGCGGTCGCATAGGGCATGGTGCGGCCCCCAATAGAAATATTTTAGGCTGTAACCATAGATTTAGCTGCAGTTCCAATTATAAAATGTCTCTATTTTTTTCTTTCATTATATGTACTGCTGTCTGTTTATATTTTTGTACATGTTACTTTAGTTCAATTTCTTTTACGATTATCAACAATTTTATTTTACTACATGAATAACTTTTTGTTTATATTTTGCCATACAAAGCTGTTCAAAAAGTTTTGCACAGTTGTCTCTAATTTTTTCATTTTTTTGCAGAAGGAGAAAAAAATTTTTTGTGAACATACTTGGAACATTTAGCTATAGGTTAGTAAAAATAAGTATTTTCTTTTATTTACAGGTGAACCATAATGGGCCATGAAGTAGATGTCAGGTTGCGACAACAGTCGGTGATAGAGTTTCTCTTCAAGACCGCCGATGACTCTGCCACATCGATTCGCAGGAAGTTGCTCCCTGTTTATCGGGAGGACACAGTGGATCGCAGCAGTACCCAGCGGTGATTGCAGAGGTTTAAAGAAGGTGATTTCTCTCTACTGGACACTTTCGTAAGAATCATCATAGGTGCAATAGTCAAGCAGAAAGGAGTAATGTGGAGAGACAGTGCCAGAGGCAGCCATGAAGGCCTGCACAAGTCGGCCGGGTGCCGAGCAGTGGAGGGGAGGCTGATGTCTGGCAGGCAGCTGGGCCAAGTGAAAGCTGGGGTGACTGTCCAGAGGCAGATGACCGTAGCCGCGTCGAGGCCGCCGGGAATCCCAAAACACTCACCCAGCTGGGGCAGTCGGCCCAAACTCTGGCCGCCACAGCAGATGGGGTGGTGGTGGGAGCTGGGGCGGCATGTCATTCAGTGGTGAGCAGCCCCTGAGCCACAGGCAGGGGCTAGCAGATAGCACAGTGTCGTGCCGGGTCCCACTGTCAGCCACGCATCCACAGTGCACGCCATCTCCAGGGCGGTGTGTATGCAGCAGCAGGGGGGCATCGTAGGGGCTTTCGCCTGCCTTGCCGCCATGTCTTATCCACGGAGGCACAAGCCGGTCTCAGCATCTGCAGGGATGGTGTCCAGGCAGTCCGGAGTAGCCACACTGAGAAGTCATTTCAGGGGAACCCACACAGCTGCCACGCCCGCTCTCAGTGCAGTAAGCGCCCAGCCACATACACAAGTAGGGCCGACAACAACACACTGCTCTCTGGCGGGCCATCTGGCCCTCTCCCATCATACCTTACAGACGCCACATACGACACTCATGTGTGGGGACGATTCATCTGACCATCTTCTTTCTGCACCACTTCAGTCGCCACCAGCCTCGAACCATGCCCAGTCACTGCCGTCACCACTGACAGGGGGATCCCTGTGTGTGATGTAAGTGCACTGAGTTTAGGTACCCACGTGAAGTCCAGTTCAGAACAAAACATACTGATACCTTTTTCCTGCTGGCCTCCAATCAACTCATACTTACTTAAAAAATAAAATTTCTTCATCTAATCTTTGTTTTAGTATGACACAGTGCTAATTCATTTTTTGTTATTTATTATGTTTTATGGGTGGTTACATTGCTTGGCTGATTACTTGTAATCTATTATCAGTCTTATGTTTTTTTTGTATTTACATGTGTGCGTGAGGTGTATATGTCACAAACTTGCTGAGCAATGACAAAAGTCTGCAGACCTGCAAACATCAACTAACTCCCTTGTCTTACAGAACAATGTTCTGGATCGCAAAATTTATATATGAAATGTCTGGAGTTGGACTGTCACATCACCAATGTATCCAACTTTCCATTCATGTTTTATTTGCTAGCATCCAAGGATCCAACTTTTCAAAATAGCGTCATGCTAATGGCCTCCAACCTAGTGCCAGTCACCATGCAAGGTGGTGAGTGAATGTGACATAGCACATGACCTGCGAGTGTATGAGTGTTGAGAGGGGTTAGTTGCATAAGATGTACACTGGCAGTAGTCCTCACTTGTTTTGACCATTCTGTCCTGTCCAGTTTATTTTGACACGTTGTTTTATAATCCGTTTTGCTGGTATTGTGCTACCACCACCTTAACCCATTACGCTATACACTCTGCACAAAAAGTCTGTTGTAAGCGGGGTGGTTATGGAAAATAGAAAGCCTTCTGCCTCCTCCACAAGATGTGGAAAAGCCTTATGGGTTGATCCATCTTCCTTATTTTTTGATAACCAATTCTCTTTGCCTATCGAATTCCGATTTGCAAGGCCCAAACTGGTGAACCTGATAGATTAATTGAGTGAACGGAGGTTCCAAATTTATATGTGGGCAGTCTATATGTGCATCAGTAGGAAAATCCATCTCTTGTTCACAAAAGTATTTCGTCTGGCTCTGCCGCATAGCCAGAGAGACGAGACTGGTGGACTCGGAGTAGGTGGCGGTGGGCCCCATTCCGAATGTGCAGCCAACCCCTGGTCGGACAACAGACACCAGAAGCTAGGTGTCGGCCGTGTGGCGAGGGGATAGTGAACTCTCCCACCCACCGGCGGTTCCTTTACAAGGCTCCAAGCTCATAATGCTGGCAACTCGCAAAATAGCTTTCCATTCACACTGCAAACGCTGTGAAACAAAGACCAGTGTCAAAGAAGTCGGATGGGGAACCGTGCTTGATACAATGAGACACAGTGATACGACTTCTAGGGAGTCGCACCCACCAAGCTGGTGCCTTCAGTCGCGCCACAGTGTCGCACAGAACGTTCTAGAGACGTGTCCCATGCCCTCTTCTGGCTCAGGTCGTGATTGTCCCTTTTAACGTATGCATCAGCACTAGAATCAGGCCACCAGCGCTAAAGGTGAGAAGAGTTTCGGTTGGTAGAAAATTTGTTGCAGACCAACGAGTGCTTCTAATTGATATTATAGGCGTGACAGACCCAATTAGGAGTATTGCCACTATATCTGAAGTCACTAGGTATCGTTGAATAAATTGTGTTTCTAGAAAATATTCTAATCGTAACCAACTTTATGTACAGTTTACGTGAAAGTGTCATTGTTTATTAATGAATTTATAGAATTCTGCCGTCTTCTTTTTGGAGGGGAGAATCGATGGGTAGGCAGTAGGTAAATTAAATTAATCATACTTGTGTTAAGTTAGCCAGCTCACACACAGCTGTAGTTGACAGTCCAGATTACCATGTGCAAGGTAGCACACACTGAGGGGGGTGTGGAAGGTGGCCCACAATACTTAGTGACATCAGACCCTAACCATAGGCTAACTTACACACTGCGACCCTGCCCAAGTATATGTCTCCCACGCAATTTTCTAGCTAGGAATACAGAATTTCCGTTTTAATATTTTATAAAAGTTTCAGAAATTATATTTTTTCTCCATTCCTACTTTCATTTCTTATATCAGTATTAGTTTTGCGTTAGATTGTGAGTGCTAGTGCGAGTGTTCGCTAGTCATTGTGTTCTTTTCGCTGTACAGCAAATTATCTTTCATGTCATTCAGTGGTTTTATGGTTTTGCCCCACATTTACTGACGATATTCTGCTTTGACAATAGCGTTGACGATCTGTTTTCATTCTGTCTTATTGGTGAAATAACACATAGCTAAAATTTTTGTGGGAAGAATAATTTTCTCCATAATATTCCATTATTAAGGAGTAAAATGGTCACTTGTCAACGCAAATATAGCATTAGAGATTCGTCAAACAGGACATGGCTTTGTACTTTCGTGCACAAATGCTGACACGCAGTAAGGCACAATGACTACAAATGGCGGATCACGTAGAATCGCATCTGAAATGGGAGGCAGTGACAGTCAGCATGAAGGCTTAGCGGGGCAAGAATTAACTTGCGATACCGCGAAGCACTCACAGACGTAAATTGATAATTACCACCCGTTGGAGACAAAAAACAGGCGGGAAACACAGACCCTTGGTGATTCTGAAAATTTAGACGTATTACGTGACGATCAGACGGTAGGCAGATCAATAAGCCGTTGACATGCTAGCAGTAACATCGCCAGTCATGAATAAGACTGACGAATTACCGGACTCTTCCACCCTGTCCATACTTATGAAGATAAGGAAAAGAGCGACGAGGTAGAAGAAAGATTAATGACGCAGAAGAGGCAGGCAAAGAGTAGAGAAGGAAATGAATTTCCGAAATCGTTTCGAATACGTAGAGATAGAGAGGAAAGACGAAGTGTTGCGAATAGAGAAACGAATACAAGACGCAGAAGGACAGAGAAAACTGGATTTGAAAGAGCACCAGGAGAATCTTACTACTGGCCAGATAAGCGATTTAGGAGAGAGAACGACGGAAACAGCATGGACGTGTGCGAAAGCTCAGCAGTGCGCACTTGGTGCAAAAAAGAGACGCAATACTTGCTAGAGTTCCGTCAGCGGGGGCAAAGAAACTAAAAAATGGTTAAAATGGCTCTGAGCACTATGGGACTTAACATCTATGGTCATCAGTCCCCTAGAACTTAGAACTACTTAAACCTAACTAACCTAAGGACATCACACAACACCCAGTCATCACGAGGCAGAGAAAATCTCTGGCCCCGCCGGGAACCGAACCCGGGAACCCGGGCATGGGAAGCGATATCCACCGCGAGCAAACGGCCAGGGAACCGTCATTCACGTAACCCCTACAGATGTACAAGCTGTGTGCATTCTTGCGTGAATGGGCGACCATCCTGGAAAAGAATTCGCAACACATGTAGCTATGTTTCTGGTCGTTGCGGCAGCAACAGGCCACAAGAATTATCGAAACACATCGGGAATGCAGCGATATCGATGTCAATGACTTGCTCGGCAGTGAGGATCGAACCCACTTTCGACGACAAGCAATACCTCTTCCTGATGAAGTTTCAAACCTTTAAGCAGTCGGGAAATGGGTTACACCCTAAGATATGGATCCAAAAATTCGAAAACAGCCTTCCAAATTCGTGGCCGCTCATGGCGAAACTCGAATTTATATGCGGATATATGGATGGGCAAGAGGCCGAAAGAATGGGCCACATTGCGAACAGTGCCCGGTCGTTTGAAGAATTCAAGGAAGCGTTTCTTGTGACGTATTGGTCACGGGAAATGCAAGGTAGGATTAGACATGAGATTTTCGTGTGGGTGGACTTCGAAGAGTCGGGCTACAAAAGGTAAAGGTAAAGGTGTTTGAAGCCCTACTTCGAAAGAATCAGATATTAGACCGCTGACACAGCTCTATTATTAGTAGAAATATTTGGTATGTTGTAGCTTACTTGGCTCACACCTGGCTCACGCCAGGGGCGACACAAGTTACCTAGAACCTACCAAACATTTCTACTATAGTCCACAATTTTAGGTCTAACTCACATAATTTCATTTAAGAAACGTCACAAAAATTTATAAAAATGAATATTTTTCTTATCATATTCACTTATTATTGTAAGAAAATAAATTTTATTCATTCTCACAAAGAATAATTCATATTAAAATTTTACTGTTTCCAGTTCGGTGTATTTTATTATTTAACTGGGCAGTTAGAATTAACTTAAATAAAAAATCTGTTCTCTAAAAGTTGAAGAACCTTCGGCGCTATATGAAGAAAACCTGTAGGGATTTTCCTTGATTTTACCCTCTGGGTTTATTTTGAAGTCCATCTAGAAGTTCAGGTAGTTGTCCTTTGCATCAGGTACTGATATCTTTAATTGAGGGTCCAGAGCTCGAACATCAGCGACCTGATTATCGATGATACCCATTGTTTGGGTGACCAGTCCACTGCCAGCCTGGGGAATTCCGGGAGCAAATATATTCGATCACAGTTTGTATAAATGTAGTTGAAGTCAGAATGACAAAGTACGTTCTAAAAAAATTATTTTTATAAATATATTTTGGATGTAAATAAATTATTTTCTTCACATTTTCGTATTTTATTTGAAGAGATGAAATGTAAATAACATGTGATGTTTCTTTACAACACACCAAATAAGATTTAAAAAGAATATTATATGTTAAAAACAAAGTATATTCCCCTACTGTTCTAAATGGCAACTGCTTCAGCGACATCTCTGCAATGAAGTTATGAACTGCTTAGTGAATGGCGCAGAAAGAAGGCGTAAGTGAGACAGAAAAAATCCAGCATGTGCCATTACCTCATTTCCTCTGATGCTGGCACTGATCACACTGCTACAGTTGGTCAGTATTATCTAATGTAAAGGCCACACACTGCTGGCTAAATACAAGCTGTAATTCCCAGATCTGGCAGTTGCCTGAGAAGGCTTACATAGGCAAGACCTATGTTGTTTGTGTAGAAGAGTGGGGAACAAACATCGATCTCACTCAAATATTAACCAATTTTGAAAATTCAAAATTATCCATAACAAAATCTATATGGAATATCAAATATTAATTGACATACTAATTTTTTTCATTTTTAATTTCCTCTATCTTTCTGAAAATGCTTCAAAAGGATACGTAAACGTGAAGTTAACACTTCTATAACTTTTTCTAACATTTTATTCACTTACGTAGTTAAAGATTTTCAGTAAAAGTTCTTTGCTGTGCATCACAAGTTAAATTTTTCTTACAATATGATGTCACATACACTAAAGTATCTGAAGGAATTTCTTCATTAAAAGTTGTGTGCATTTTCATAGTTGCTTTCTGTGAAGTAACAATATTCTTTCTACGAGTCATGTTAATGATATAGATTGGATAATTTGAAATGAAATTATATGAAGTTCTGTCAGTGTCTGATTTGAGTAGTGTAATTCGTTTAAAATCGAGAAATGCATTGTACGCTTTGAGAAATTATTGGGATTATTAATATTCTACATCACCTATGGGAAAATTTTGTTACTTCCATATTTCAAGTATATATTCTGTAGACTATTGTAGTCAAATAATCAGTCAAGTAACTGATTATTTTTATGCTTTGTCTGAAATGTAACAAATACAAAATATGGCATATCAAATTCTACAGAGTTACAGTAATTTGTGATATCAAATTCAAAATATCTCTTACCACGCAATGCTGCAATTTCTATAGGCTGTAGTTCTTAAAAAGATACTGGAATTTTTGGATTTTTCAGAATATTTTCATACTCTTCTTACTCGTAGTTTGGTTTGTATTTAACCAGTGGTACACGAATTTCCATTCGATTCTATTACAATTTTGCCTTCCTTAGGAAGTGCATCTGCAATTTCAACTCCAGCATCATTATAATCAGACCATCTAGGGATATGCATCTTTAGAACTAGAAGACCATGTAAAAATTACTGTTAAGTCTTCTTCCCACATAATTTATTTAGAATTTTAAAAAATCCAACAAGTAGTCCAAATGGATGAAATACTCCACTTTTCTTACTCCACGTTTTTCCATGATTGAAAATATGTCCGTCTATGCTTTTTTTTAGAACAGATCACGTTAAATATGACATAACTGTTGATGAAATAAAAGAATGTTCATTTCCAGATAAAATATTATTTTCTCTCATTCTGGTCACAAAATCAGATTTGCCACATAATTATCGATTAATGTTTTATTGGATATTCCACCATGTATTGGATAATCTGATTCTGATCCATCAGGATTAGCTATAACAATTATAAAGCTCATGTATAATTGTGCATGATCAGATGAAGCCATCTATCACCAATATATATTTCAATCTCTGTATCCTTGTTGGGTGGACTTAAATTATTTTTTGTTTTCTCATTCAAAGGGAATGAGTAAAACTGATAACTCTCGATTTTGTTCATGATTTGTTAAGGACAAAATTTATTAACACCTTTTAAAAACAGTTGTTACATAAACACCACTAAAGTAAATCAGATTATCATTTTAATCAGTTACAGTAATCTTTAATTCTGGTATAGGATCAAAAATTGCATGTCTACAGGATAATATGCTTTATAAATTATTGATCTTCGAAATTCAGCATTTGGTTGAAATGAAGCAATAATATTAGTTTCTCTATGAAAATGATCAGTCTGTTAAACAAACATATCTTCACCCAAATTAAAATTTATATTAACTAATTCAAATGGAATAATTTCAGAAACATCTTTAGCAACAGTTTTTGATTAGCTCTAATAATTTGATTACTAACTCCTAAAACTTGACTAACAAAACCTTCTTTATCCATAAATAACTTAACACCACTTTCAATAACAACTCAGTCATGTGCTTTGATATGAATATTTGGGTTTTTCGATTGAATAATGTTTTTCTAAATTTTACAAACTATATTGACCAGCAGGAATTTCTATTGTGTCTCCATGGAAATATAATTTATTATTTTTCGATGTAATAGTTGCAGCTAAAAAAGGAGTAAAAACCAACTAATGAAATAATTTTATAAGTTTCTCTTATTCAATTTATTTAACAATAGATGAATTATCACTTCACTGAAAGAATCTACTATGTTTCATTTACTATTAAAATATTTTATTGCATAAATGACAGATTGGGAACTAAAAATTAAAATGCCAGAAAAGAAATCAAAAAATAAACATAGTAAACTATTACCAAATTCTGTTTGATGTATGGTAATAGGTCCAAGTGGTCATGGAAAAACTAAATTAATCATTGACAGTTATATTCTAGTTCCAGTGTGGTTGAATTGGAATAGAATTAATCATTTGTATGTTTACTCCAAAAGTAAAGATCAACCCAAATATAAAAATGTGTAAAAGATTGAAAATAAGCATAACGAAAAAATTGCTACATTTCTTGAAAATAAAGATGAATTATTTCATTAGATCAATATCTAGGTAATTTTATAGTAGTATTTGCTGAATTTATTCTTCAAAATCAGGATACAGTTAAAGAAAATTTTACGAGAGGGGGACATAAAGGAACAGATTGTTTTTATTTAGTTCAAACTTACTCAAAAATACCAAAATAATTAGTTAGAGATAATCTTGATTTTTTAAATATTCTCAGACAAAATGACACAAATTTAAATTATGTTTATCATGAATTTGTTGGAGATGATTAAAAATGTGATAATTTTAAATTAGTGTGTAGTAACTGTTTGAATGATGAATTTGGATTTCTTACAATAGACATAACTACAAAACCAGATGAAGGTAATTTCCGAAATAAAATACAGAATTTCATAACAAGATAACCATCAAACACAAGATAAATGTTAAGGAAGTATGTTAAACATAAACATTGAACAAAAAATGTTTGATTCATGTTTTTTCATCTCTAATAAATGTTTGCAAAATATGATCCAGAAGTTATTAAAAAAGGTAAACGAAATAGAAGGATAGCTGAAGAACTGAAAGAACAATTCAAGCTTTGGAAAAAACAAACAAGAACATAATATAAAAAATATAAATCGATGCTGTTAAACTAGTTAACAAGGAATTGAAGGATCAGGTGATAGTGTTTTAAAAGCTGTTCAAGAAACTAGAGAAGTTGAAAAACAAATGATTCCCTATTGTCATCACACAGACGATTTTGGAGCTATACCAAAAATTAAATCTTATGATAATCCAGAATATTATTTCACATTAAGTGAATCAGAAATACATCATGTATGAAGAAGTACGAAGAAGAGACTAAAGGAAAAACAAGACAGGTACTGTTAAAAAATAATGGAAGCTGATTCCAACCAATAAATGTTTAAGTATATTGTAATGTTAAAGTATAAATATAAATTATATAATATATAGTATAAATAAAGTATATAGTATAGTATATAGTACATAGTATATTGTATATATACTATATATATGGTGTATTGTCTATATATATCTATATAGTATAGTTATAGTAGTGTATAGTGTATAGTATATAGGAGTATATAGTATAGTATATATAGTATATAGTATATAAATGATAAAGTATGAGGTATATAAAGTATCAATATAGTATTAATTTTAATTATGAACAGCCTCAGTTACACCATTTACTTAGAATTTAACTAGGTTCACTTGGGATAGCCTGACCTTCTTCAGAATAGCAGTATCTACTGTTTGTCCATAGTGGACATCGTCAAGCTAAAACTACAAATCCATAAAATCTTATCTGGCACTGACTCCATGCACTATAGACAAACAGTAGACTCTGTTATTCTGAAGACGGTTCGGTTATCCTGACTGAAACCTAGGTAAATTCTAGGTAAACAGTGCAACTGAGGCTGTTCATAATTAAAATTAAAATTTATACAGTTGCAGACAGGGCCGCAAAATGTTGAAAATAAATAAATATAATAATAACTATATGGTTAAAGTATAAATAAATGTTGAAGTATATTAATCATAGTCAAGACAAAAGTTTTTGGATCAAGGCCTTTTGATATATTTAAATAGGTTGCTCATTTACTAGCTGAATTCAAATTTAGTCACTGGCAAAAAGACGTATGAATGAACAGGAAGATTAATCGATCTTTCAACTGAAAAATAGATTATTGTAGATGATATGTGTGAAAAATTTGTTTATGTGAACTAAATGTGCAGATATATTATAACATTAAGGTGTATTTTATTCTGATAGTAACACGATAGAAGCAATAAATATAAATACTTGGTAAAAAATTGGTGATGACACTTTCCCAAGTTTCAGAAGATCAACTATATATTCTTCATATTATTCAGAAATAAGGTCATCTGAGAAAAAGTACAGGTGTGGTAGGGAAATATACATAAAAACCAGTTGAATATATTTTGATGAATGATGTTAGAGGTTTAATCAATGTTTTAGGAGTAATTGGTGGTGAAAAAACAGCTGGAAATAAAAATTATCATAATGAAAATGTTGACATAGCACACATGTTAACAAATAAATTTAGAGAGATCATAATTGATAATCTGAAAATAATTCCATATTTAATTTGTTTTTGAATTATTTACCAAACACATTCTGGAAAATTGAAAAATTTGGAAGAGGTTTAATAAACACTTTGATTAATGAATTACCATTTGAAATGCATGTTCCTGGTTATACAGAAAATAAATTAGATGAAGCTTGTAACAAATATGATATTGACTACAAAGACAATAAAGATTTCGGATCTAGACATCGAGCTGATTAAGCACATCAATTAGCTGCAAGGTCGGCTTCTACCAGTTTTCCTTTCGTCTGTAAAGAATTAGTGTTAGTATTTTGCAGCCATGGGTTAGTAAACTGATAGTTCCGTAATTTTCACACCTGTCAACACCTGCTTTCCTTGGGATGGGAAATATTATATCCTTCTTGAATGAGGGTATTTCGCCTGTCTCATACCTCTAATTCACCAGATGGCAGAGTTTTGTCATGGCTGGCTCTCCCAAAGCTATCAGTAGTTCTAATGGAATGTTGTCTATTCCCGGAACCTTGCTTCAACTTAGGTCTTTTACTGCTGTGTCAAACTCTTCACACATTATCATATCTCTCATTTCATCTTCATCTACATCCTCTTCCAGCACCATGATATTGCCCTCACATACATCGCTCTTGTATAGACCCCCCACCTTTCTGCTTTCCCTTATTTGCTTACTACTGGTTTTCTATCTGAGCTCTTCATATTCATGCAAGTGGTGTTCTCTTCTCCAAAGGTCTCTTTAATTTTCCTGTAAGCAGTATCTATCTTGCCCTTAGTTATATATGCCTCTACATCCTTGCATTTATCCTCTAGCCATCCCTGCTTAGTCATTTTGTACTTCCTTTCGATCTAATTTTTGAGAAGTTTGTATTCCTTTTTGCCTGCTTCATTTACAGGATTTTTACATTTTCTCATTTCATCAATTAAATTCATACCTCATCTGTTACCTAAGGATTTTTATGAGGCCTTGTCTCTTTACCTACTCTGTTGCCTTCACTATTTCATTTCTCATAGCTACCCATTATTCTTGTACTGTATTTCTATCCCCCATTCTTATCAATCGTTGCCGGCCGCGGTGGTCTCGCGGTTCTAGGCGCGCAGTCAGGAACCGTGTGACTGCTACGGTCGCAGGTTCGAATCCTGCCTCGGGCATGGATGTGTGTGATGTCCTTAGGTTAGTTAGGTTTAAGTAGTTCTAAGTTCTAGGGGACTGATGACCACAGCAGTTGAGTCCCATAGTGCTCAGAGCCATTTGAACCATTTCTTATCAATCGTTCTTTCAAATTCAGCAACTGCACTAGGTTTGCTTGGAATTGCTGCCTTTTGTTAAAAGTAATTTTTCTTGGATTTTTTAGTTTCATATATGAAATTAGTATCTGAATGTAAGTGTGGTTAGTGGCTACACTTCTGTTCTATACATTTTATGAATTTCTCAGGTGGGAAATTTCTTCAGTCTGGAATTCTATACAGAAAAAATGTAATATCATTTATAATTAATACTTTTTTGTTAAAATAATGGAGTATTTGTAAGGAAAATGATGCATTTTTAATCCCTTTGATAAATCTAATAAAAAATTTATCTAATAAATGTCTGGTCTAAATAATCTAAAAGTCAACGAATTAAATCTAGAGCAGAACAATAAAGAATTAAAAGCTACTCTAAACTGAGAAAACAATAGCTTATTGAACTTATTAGGCATAAATATTAACAATGAAATATATAACAACAACGAAGTGTAAAATTATCCAATAAAGGAATTAATATTAAAGCAAAGGAATTAGGAATTAATGAATATTCTAAACATAGAAAACAACAAGTTACTGAATTTGTTACCAAAAACGTTAACAATGAAATGAGTAATAACAACAACAATGAACTCTAAAATTATACTTCGAAAGAATTGAAAGCTAAAGGAAGAGAATTAGGAATAAAAGGTTATTACAAACTGAAAAAGGAATTATATAAATTTTATTTACAACACCTAAAATGTTGTTGACTATATTAAAAACAACAGTGACTATAATGATAGAGAATGGACATCTATATCAGGGCGTTATGAATTCACTGAAGTTTTTATGAGAGAATTTTAAGATAATTTAGATTGGGATCTTGCATTAATATTAAGAAAAATTTATCTGGAGATTTTATAAGAGAAATCCAACATAAATGAGACTGGAATCTTTACCAAATACACGAATATTGTCCGGACATTTTATAAGAGAATTTCAAGATAAAGTAAACTGGGATGCAATATCACATCATGATTTAACTAATAACTTAATTAGAGGATTTCGAGACAAATTAGATTTGCATAGTATATTAATTAAAGAAAAATTATGTGTATAATTTATAAGAGAATTTTAGGATAAATTAAACTGAGAATATTTAACAGAAAGTCTACAATTATCAGTAGCTTTCGAAAGAGAATTTCAAGATAATTTAAATTGGTCACATATATCAATTGATCAAATATTATCTAAAGATTTTTCAAGACAATATCAAGGTAAAGTCAATAGGCATTTAAAATCACATATTCAAAAACAGTCCAACAATTTTATTAGAGAATTAAAAAGTAACTTACGTTGGGTTGAAATATTAAGTATACAAATATTATCTAAAGATTTTATAATAGAATTTTAAGGTAAATTAAATTGAGAGTATATTTTATAATATCAAGAATTATCTGAATCATTCAAACAAAAAATATCTAAAGTTTAAGAACTACTAGAACAATCTGAAGGTAATGAATGTTCTATATGTTTAAGTAATGAAAATCATTAGTTTGTAAAAGCAAAATGGAATCTTATATTTCATAAAGAATTTATTGATGAATGGTTAAAAGAAAAAGTTATTTGTCCATCGTGTAGAAATGTTATTAAAAAATAATTTAATTTCCAAGTACAAAACTGTAGGATCACAAAAATATATGATTGGATTGAAAATATTGTATCATCAATGTCTAAGCACACTGAATAGCATGCTCATTAAATAGAATTATTGGTTAGGAACTAGGAATTAATAGATACACTCCATTTAGAGGATCATCTTACATTAAAATTTAAAAAAAACTAAACTAATATATACCTGAGAAGACCCTATGTGCCCATAGGCACCGACCAGCCGCCATGTCATCCTCAGCCCACAGATGTAACTGGATGTAGATATGGAGGGGCATGTGGTCCTCATACTGCTCGCCCAGCCGAATTTCTCAATCAAGTAGCTCCTCAGTTTACCTCACAATGTCTGAGTGCACCCCACTAGCCAACAGCCCTCAGGAGATCAAATTTTCATCCATCCAAGTGCTAGCTATCCTGACAGCGCTTAACTTAGGTGTTCTGATGGGAACTGATGTTACCACTGCAGCAAGGCCATTGGCTTACATTCAATTACTGAATAAAATAAAAATTAAAAAGCATATATTACTGTAAAAAATTATGATCAAACTTGTTTTGTGAGGGCTATAAAATGTACGTTATAGACCAGTAGATAAAAATTCAGAAAGAATTACAAAATAAAAAAAATTGTTGGCATTGATCGTAATCAAAAATTTTTTAAATTCCTTTAGTAGGTGATAATATTCCAAAAATCAAGTGTAGGATTAATGTATATGTTGCTGTGTAGTCATTTGATGGAAAATACCAAATGTATACATTAAGAATTACAAAATGTAAGAGAGAGGAACATGTAAATGTCCTTTGTTTCAAGGATGGAGTAATTCAAATTATTGTTACATAACAAATTTATCGAGACTTGTTTTCAGTCAAATTAGTAAACATGAAGAACCAAAATTTTTTTAAAATTTATGTTTACTCCGATTCACTAGTATAGAAAATTTAGATAATCGCACATCAAACTGTATAGTTATCAAATGATTAAAAGTAGAAATAGGAAAGAAAGATTCATATGTTTGTATTATAAATTATCAACATACACAAAATGTTCCATTTGTTTTTTATTCTGATTTTGAATGTTGGTTATTTAAGATGGACAATTGTCAGAGGAAGCCAGAAAATTCATATGCAGTGAAATATCAGAAACACGAAACAAGTGGTTCTGGTATTATATTAAATATATAAATGGACATTATAAAGATCCTTTGTTTATAGAGGGCCAAATAGTGATAAGAAATTTGTTGAATGTATAAAACAAGAAGTAGAATAAATTTTAAGAATTTATTCTGAAACTGAAGAAATGAGACCATTAACAATCAAGATATGCAAGATAGAAATAATGTACTTTGTGTAACTCTCATTACTCACAGAAAAATAAAAAGGTTGGTCATCATGATCATTTATCCAGAAATCTTATAAACCCATTATGTAGTAATTCAATTTACAGTTAAAACATCCTAGTTTTGTACCAATTTGTCTCCATAATATATCTGGATATGATTCACATCTGTTTGTAAAAGAACTTGGTTATGATAAAAAAGAAATAGATGTAATACCAAATAATGAAGACAGATATATTAGTTTTGGTAAGAGTACAGAAAGTTTGGAAATGGGGTTTATTTATGAATTTAAATTTATGGCTTTATCACTTGACAACTTTCCACAAATTTGAAAAAAGACAAGTAAAAAATAGTAAATAGATTTCTCAGAAGAGCTTTCAATCTAGTGATCAGAAAAGGTGTATAGCCATATGATTACATGGATTCTTTGAAAAAAATTGAAGAGACACAACCACCAGCAAAGGAGGAATTTTACAGCAAACTGAATGACTGTAAAATAAGTCATGAAGATTGTAAACATGCAAAATAAGTTTGGGAAAATTTAATATTAAAATCTTGATGAATCTCATGATCTATATTTTAAAACTGATGTATTGGAATTGGCAAATATGTTTGAAAATTTTAGATAAACTTGTTTAAAAACTTATGATTTCCATCCAATGTGGTATTTTACAGCACCTGTTTTATCTTGAGATTCAACCTTGAAAGTGACTGAATATCCACTTGAGTTACAACATGATATGATTTATAACATGATATGATTTTAATGGTTGACAGAGAAATAAGAGGAGGAATATCACAGTGCTGTAAGAGATATGGTAAACCAAACAACACATATATGAAGGATTCTGATAGTAAAAAGATATCAAACTATCTAGCATATTTAGATGCAAATAATTTGTATGGTTATGCTATGAGTCAATATTTACCATATGGTGGATTTCAATGGGATGAACAAAAAAATTTTGACTGTACAAAAATAAGTGAAATATCAGGTATGGCTAATATTGAAAATATTTTTGAAGTAGATTTAGAATATCCAAAAGTATTACATGATTTACATAATGATTTACCGTTAGCTCCTGAAAATATGTACTGGGAACTAAAGTGAGCATGTTGTTGATTACTCTGAATGAGAAACAACTATGTAGTTAACTATAGACATCTTAAACAGCATCTGTCTCTCGGAATGAAACTACCAAAAATACATAGAGTCTATAACTTCAATTAATCAGTTTGGTTGAAGATATGTATAGATGTAAATACAGATACGAGAGTTAAAGCCAAAAATGATTTTGAAACAGTTCCTATAAATTAATGAATAATTCAGTGTTTGGAAAAATATAGGAGAGAGAATGGCTATAAAATTAGTGTCACATTTATATAAATGTAATATATGTTTTAGATAAAGCAAACTTTAAAGGAAGAACTACATTTAATGAAAATGTAGTTGCTATTCATGTGAATAAAACAAAAATTGTGTGCAATAAATTCATCTGTGTTCGTATGAATATACTTGATTTTTCTCAATAACTGATGTATGATTTACACTATAATGTAATAAATCCAAAATACGAAAAAAATTTTGAGCTATTTTATCAAGATACAGACAATTATATCCACAATACAACAACTGAATTTTTTTTAAAAGAGATGAAACTGATGATTGACAAATTTGATACTAGTGATTATCCTGTAAATACTATTTTCGTAGCCCACAAGAAAGTTTTAGGAGAAATGAAAGATGAATGTAATGGTAAAATAATGGAAGAATTTTGTGGTTCGAGAGCATAAATATATGCTTGTAAAGTTGGTAACAAAATAGAAAAAATCCAAAGGAGTTAAGAAATGTATTGTTAAAAATAGAATAATCTTAGTAGATTATAAAGATTGTTTAATAATAGAGAACAGTACAGAAAAATTAATATGATTCGAAGTGAAAAATACGAATATACACAGTTGATATAAATAAGAAAGCCTTGTGTCATCATGATGGCAAAAGATGTTTTCGAAAATGAGATAGATACATTACCATATGGTCATTACAAATTACAAAAAATCTAATAAAAATTTCAGATGGTGACCCCAATCACGAAGCTTGTAGTGCCTCGAGAATTTCGGGGTAAATTCTAGAGACTATCGTATTTCCTCAGTCTCGAATATGCGTTATTGTAGAGATGGGTTTGGTAAAGTAGAACTGTGTCTACAGCACCACAATTATGTGTGTGCAGGATGGACGTGTATTGGACGGATGATTGGCGTGGGCAGGTAGTCGCCAAGCCCACCTAAGAAGTTACATGTTAGCTCGTACTCCGTGTAAAATCAAACATTATTGTGTAAACATTTGAATTTTGTGGAAAGTAGAGAAGAGACAATTACTTATTCATTCAGTCTCTTAATTTCGTAATGTCTAGACAGTTCTCTTGTTAAACTTGGAGAGATTTGTAGACTGTATTTATGGAAAATGAATGTGATAGTTTCTGAAGGACTGTAAGGTGTCGAGCTTATTAACAATGTTTTGATTGTACAAAAACTGTTAAGTGCGATGAAAATACAGTGAGATTGAGTTCAAAGTATTTTCAAGTTTATGGAGTTATTTTAAAAGTATAAGAAATTCCTCCAAAGTAGCATCTTATCTCCAGAGAAGAAGTTGTGCAAGACATCGCCGCAGGCTATCATAAAAAGAAGATTGGCAAAACAACTCCAAGTAAGTTCGATAGCCAAGGGGGAGTCTTGCATACCAGTACCACACTGCCACCCTTAATCACCGGAAACTGCCAGAAGCTCAAAATGCAGGTGTCTCGAAAGAGATAAAAAATTCAGTGAGTTAGAGATAAATGTTTTGTATAATATTACTGGATGTGAATATTTAAATACTAATATAGAGAAATAAATTGTACGAAGAGTAATAATGAGTTTATGATTATTTTACCTGATAAATTTTCTAAATTAATTAATGAGTGGGATTTTCAATTAGTTGGAAAAGAGCATATGAAACTGAAATATTAAGGAATGAAGAAACTTTAAAAAAATAATGAATTTCATACTCTGGAATTCACTCTCTGAAAATTTGAACTTTTTGAGAACAAATTTTTTATTTAAATTAATACTAACTGCCCAGTTAAATAATAATATACACTGAACTAGAGAGCCAGTAAAATTTTAATATAAATTATTCTCTGTGAGAATGAATTAAATTTTTTCCTTATTTTCTTTATAAAAATATATTACATTTATTTTCTTATATTCACCTTTAGTATGAATAAATAACTGGTTTATAATAAATGAATGTGATAAGAAAGAATATTTATTTTCATTAATTTTCTAAGTAATTGAATATGAAATAGACATTTTTAAATGAAATTATGTGAGTTAGACCTAAAATTGTGGACTATAGTAGGAATATTCGGTAGGTTCCAGGTAACTTGGTTCACTCCACGCATGAGCCTGGACTGAGCCATTTCCCTGGAACCTACCGAATATTCCTATTGTTATTTCAAATTACCGACAAAGTACCAAGTAGGATTAACATATAGATGTGGTGAGGACATAGAAATATAAAAACCCTGCTGTTCCAAGTGGAAGCAGCTCGCGAAAAAGTGCAGCCAAAGGACAAGAGGAGAACAAACGATGAGAATAGTCACAAGGCGAAAAAGTACAATGACAAAAGAAATAATAAAAACTGACCAAACAAGCTGGGTAAACCGATCAGAACAGTTACAGGAATAAACGGTTCAGTCAGGATAAGACACACCAAATAGATCTGAACTGACGAGAACAGGGACCTAGCCAGTAGGAGGGAAATGGCTGGCGGAAGACGTTACAGCCTCAGCAGAGCGGCGAAAGAGGTGAGATTAGGAGTCCGAACCTCCCGCAAAGTCAGCGAAATCGAATTCCAACCCACAACTAACGCCAGAGGCGGGCGGAAGAGGGCCAAAAGCGCTCCGTCCACAATTTCGGAACAGGCTGAATACACACTATTGGATACGACGATACCTGCGAAAATCTGATAGAGGAAAAAGATGAAGTCGGAGGAAGAATCTACACCCCGCGATTTAGTCAATAGCAGGTGACGCGACACTACGTGGCCTCATCGACAGCAGCAGTGACACTTCGAGAGCAGGCATTTCGACGTGGCTAAAAAAAAGGGAAGTAGCCTATCCTTATCATGAGAAAGACATGGATAGGAGGTACAATTGGGGGTAAAGAAGTAAACGTGCGGACTAGATTAGTGTTTTCTTGCCAACTGCACCACCTAGAGATGAATATTTGGTCGTGCCGCACCTGTCGATTGAAACAGTAATCGGCAGGAACTTTCTGCGGGAATAGCAGGCCGTACTCGACCTCGGTAGGGCGTGGTCACCCTAAATAAGGAGACCACAGTCGGGATTATATTCGAGGAACAAGCCATACAGACGAGTAGAAAAAGGGCGATAAACGATCGGCTGGTACACCCAACAAAGAGAGTGAAAAGATAGAGGCCAAAATTAAAGAACAAATAACGGACGTAAGAAAAGAGACGGTAGACTGCGTAGAAAACAATGAGCCAGAACAGCAAGAAGAACTGGAAAATATTCTACTGGCGGACAAGGAAGTGTTTGTGTTCAAACCTGGCATGGTCAATAACTTTGTTTATGAGTTTAGAGTCAGACCCCACACAAAGTTTTTCGTCCCGCCATACACTCTACCTCACATTTGCCGTGACAGAGTAGCAGCCGAGATCACAAAAGTGTTAGCTGATGGAGTGATGGAACGTTCTAGATCCACTTAATACATCCTGATCAAAGGTGTGGAGAAAGAAGATGGGTCAATATGGCTAGTACTTGACTCTTGTCAGATCAATACGATCACTGACATGGGGACGGACAGGTTGGCAGAACTTTTGCAGAATTTTCAGGGTGTCTCCGTTTTCTCCTCTACTGACATGCGGAGCAGTTTCTGGCAGATTTTCTGAAGGAGAGCGTGACACGTTATGTTGATGACCTGCTAATTGCGGGGAAGACGTGGCAGGATCACAACTGTCAAGTACTACGATGATTGTTGGCTGCGTTTAGACAACACAGCGTCACAGTAGCCACAGAAAAATCGTCTTTTAGGTGCAAGTTTCTATGACACATAGTTACTGGAGATGGCATAACACCAAATCTCGAAAAAATTCAGGCGATAGCGGAGTTCCCAAGAATGGCAACTAAGAGACAGTCGTGCGGGTTCCTTGGAATAATCAACTTCTATCAACAGTTCGAGCCCACAGAGACTCTCAGTTGTCTACGCCTCACTGAACCCACAGGGAAAAACACGCCTTTGGATTGGTATGAAGTGGCAGAACGTCAATTCCAGGCGCTCAAAACAGCTCTGCTACAGGCACCTGTATGGTCACATCTAAATCTAGCAGAGGTCCTCTGTATGATTACGGATTGTGCACTCACTGGCTTAGGCGTCGTGATTTTCCAGAAGTACGTGGGAAGAGGAAGTGTGGTATGGAAGACCAAAACGTTTGGGAATCAGGTACTGAGCAAAAGTTAAAAGAAATATTCTGTGACCGAACGAGAAACGCTCGCCGTGGTTTGGGCATTCCACAAGCTTAGATACTTCCTACACGGAAGAAAGACACCCGTGTACACGGACCACCAAGCTCTAGAATTTCTGCTTACGGCGAAGCTGTCCCACAGGCGGCTTCTCTGCTGGGTACTCCTGCTTCAGGAGTTCAACTTCGAAATTATACACATAAAAGCGAGCAACAACGTCATTGCTGACTCTCTGTCCCACTCGCCTATTGGCTTTGTAGACTGCTGAAGAGGAACTAGAAGGGGACCACTTCAGTCTCTATAATATGCACAAAGTTGCATTTGAGGAGAATGTAACCACGACGTTAAATTCATAAAGAATGAATAGGACAAAGATGTTGGGCTCCTGAGACTGAAATCAAAATGGTAGGACAAACAAGAGGCTGGTTTGATGTAGTATTACCTGCTATGAAAGAGCGTTCTGTTTCACAGAGGGAGCTTTGAAGAATCACCTTGGCAGGTGTGTATTCCTGAACATTTGACAGAAAAGGGGATCTGGCATATTCACCACAGTTATGGGTCTTTTGGGCCAAGAAAGTGATACCTGAAAGTGAGGAATGTCGGGCACTTTAACGATATGGAACGAAAAATCAGAAGAAACTTGTTAGCGCGCGAATCCTGACAGAAGGCGAAGCACGCGAGTATTCTATGCAGGCGCTCCTGTACCGCATTGTGCCAAAGAAGCTAAACACGTAGGAGCTACCAATTTAATGGGGACTTTGCCATAAACAAGAAGGCGTACAGCTTTGTGTCTTGTGTTTATCGAACTAACCTCCAAGTTCGTCACACTCACGCCCCCGAAATGCGCCACAGCTCTGACTGTGTCTCAGGTATTAAAAATGATTTCCTTCCACGAGTCGGTCATGTTGAGAAAATGAACGGGCCGCAATTCCGATTGGCGTTGTGGAGGGAAACGATGAAAGGACATAAAACTGACCCAGTTTTCATTTCGTCCCACCATCCAAGTTCGAATCCACAGCACATGTGATGAACAAAGTTGGGTTCTTATGCAGGGTAGACTGCAGCAAGCAACACACCACTTGGGGTCTCCACGAGGAGTGACGCAAATGGCGCCAGTAAGGGTGCTCAGGAACAAGCAACCGGAAGACTTAGTAAGAAGCATTGTGGACTTCCCGCCAAGGTCACTAGAGGACCATAAGAAAATCGTGGAACTTGCACTGAAGAGAATTCAGGCGGCGGGTCGTAGTAGGAAGACGAGAGCTGACCGCAGAGCAAGGGCACGAGGCTTCGACGTCAGTGACGAGGTGCTGGTCGAGTCCTTCTCACTTCCAAGTAAGGCGAAACAGAAGTGCCCCAAACTCTCCTCGGTCTACAATGGGCCATTCTGGGTGCAAAGGATTGCTCGTGCAAAACACAATGGATTTGGAGTCCCTGAAGACAAAAAAGTCAGCGCTCCACCACGGCTGCCACATGAAGCATTTTGTGGAATAGGCGTCCCACATGGAACTTCACTTCCTTAGAAATAGGTTCTCCTAGCTTTCTTTGGGTTAATTGTTGTACATACAAAATTTTGCCTCATATTTTAATTTAGGATTAGGGTTTGTGTAAGTCCTTTAGGATGTGGGTCATTCTATCCTTCTTTCAAGCATCTACATCTACATCTACATCTATACTCCGCGAGCCACCTTACGGTGTGTGGCGGAGGGTACTTATTGTACCACTATCTGATCCCCCCTTCCCTGTTCCATTCACGAATTGTGCGTGGGAAGAACGACTGCTTGTAAGTCTCCGTATTTGCTCTAATTTCTCGGATCTTTTCATTGTGATCATTACGCGAGATATATGTGGGCGGTAGTAATATGTTGCCCATCTCTTCCCGGAATGTGCTCTCTCGTAATTTCGGTAATAAACCTCTCCGTATTGCGTAACGCCTTTCTTGAAGTGTCTGCCACTGGAGCTTGTTCAGCATCTCCGTAACGCTCTCGCGCTGACTAAATGTGCCCATGACGAATCGCGCTGCTTTTCGCTGGATCATGTCTATCTCTTCTATTAATCCAACCTGGTAAGGGTCCCATACTGATGAGCAATACTCAAGAATCGGACGAACAAGCGTTTTGTAAGCATATGCAGATGGAGAAATTATCAAGGTTATATCAGAAGAGACCCTCAGCAGCTACTGAAATCTGATTTTATCAGTCAGGACAGTTTCTTATTGCCGCTACGAGATGGTACTAGACAGTATGTGTATTTACATATCAAGCCTTGGTTTCACAGCGTTTGCAGTGTGAATGGAAAGCTATTTTGCGAGCCGTCAGGATTATGGGCGTCCAAGCCTTGTAAAGGAACCGCCGGTGGGTGGGGGAGATCACAATCCCTTCGCCACACGCCGACACTTAGGTTCCAGTGTCTGTTGTCTGGCCAGGGTGCTGCTGCACATTCGGAATGGGGCCCACCGCTAGCTGCCCTGAGTCCACCCGTCTCGTTTCTCCTGCTCTGCAGGAGAGCCAGAGGAAATATTTTTGTGAACAAGAGGTGGCTTTTCCTACTCATGCACATATCGGCTCCTCACATGCAAATTCAGAGCCTCCATTCAGTTCGCTTACCCTATCAGGCAGACAAGATTGTGTCTTGGAAAGCGAAGTTCGATAGGCAAAGAGACTTGATGGTCGATAAATATGGAAGATGGAACTATCCAAATGGCTTTTCTACATATCGTGGATGAGCCAGAAGGTCTGACATCTTTCGAAATAGAGATGCCAGAGAGCTCAAAGCTGAGTCACATTTTGTAAAAACCGACCATTTTTCTTTTTTTTGCCAAACAGACATCAGTGGAAGACATCAGTTCAAACCTGTGTCTAGCCATCGAGGTTTTGGTTGTGAGTAATTTCCCTGAATATCTTTGGCAAATGCTTGGATGGTTTCTTTGAAAAGGCACAATCGATTTCCTTCCCCATCCTTCCCTAATCCGACTTTGTTCTCTGTTTCTAATTACCTTTTTGCCAACGAGACATTAAACACAAATCTCCTCCTCTTCTCTGCAAACTGATGTGAAACTCTTCATTTATACTGGATACGCTGTTAAGCACTTAAATACGCTTATCTATGTAGTTCTTCTTATGCAAGACCTTATCACGCAATTCAAATGAATATTTCGCTGCTTCATGTCATAATTTGGCTACTGAAGAAGCTTGATTTTCTACTTGTTGTGCTGCTTGCCATACAGCTTTGTCTTGATGTGAACAACAGTGAAATGATGAAGTGCATCTGGGTTGAGAGGAACACTGTTTAGCAATGCTAGAAAACAAACAGATGTATAGAACTAGAATTAAATGTCAAAGTTTTTGATTCACATAAACTGGAACTGCTCGCAAAATAAAGAAAACCCTTCCAACGTAACAATTGGCACAGAGTAGAACAATCATATACGCACAAACAAGAAATAATAGTTGAAAATTTTAAATAAATAATTTGTTGCCTTGTCACTCACTAAATTATTTCAAATGTAAACACTTGAGTAAAATATACAATGTGTAGACAGTTGTTGTGATACCAGCTTCCAACATCATAGGAAAATAAGTTTGCTTCAAATCCAGTCTAACAGATAGCTATCATACACTGAAACATTACAATCATTTATGAATAATCTAGTGCAACTTATATTCTGCATCTACGAGAGAAATGATGAAGAATATTCAAGACTCTGATGTGGATACATTACAATGAAGTTCAATAAATATGAACTTCATGGAAATGTTCTGAACATATTGTGCTGTTTTTTATTGGTGTTCTAAATTTCTTTGCAACACCTTTATCCACAACTTTTCCTTGTGCTGCCTCTCGTGAAACTACATATTGCAAACATAAAAGTTTGAAGACAGTGAGTGAAAACATCTTAACCAATAGTCCATATTTAAACCAAAGTATTCTTCTAGCTAAAGTATTTAGATGTAGCAGGTAACAGCAGACTTTCTGCTTCTGTTTGTGCACACATAGGTAACATGCTTAACCATTTTTGCACAAAATCACGTTTTTATTTTGATGGATAGCACTACAGTACACAATGCTACGTGGAGTGTTTTGGTCTCAAACATATGGCAGAGTGCATAAGTCGCTTACTTCTTGTTTAAGCCGGGCTTTCGTAGGAGCAGGAAATTTGCTGCACGCAGTACATAATGTGCCCGGTGTAGTGCATTGTCGCCTCGACAGTGACGAGATAGTGTAGGTGTTTTGTGACAGAACACAATGCATAGTAAGACAGTGCTTCAGTGTCAGGCGTAATCGGCCAACTGGTTCTAGAGGAGTCCAGTGGAGGAGTGGCCTGCAACACGGCTCGGCTCGTGAGGCGTGCCCTGGCACGCGTGCCGCAGCGCTGAGCCACACGGCATGCTGCCTGAGCGGGAAGGTGGGGGAAGAGGGGTAGGCGGCAACGCGCCGTGTTTGGAAGGCATTGCAACCGCACTGCTTACAACCTGGTTTAAAATTCCATAGTTCTCAAGAACATACATCACAAAAGATTCAAATTTTCAGTACTGTTTAATTGTTTTTAGTGTACTTGAAGATATATTACAGTTTTTACCTTATACAAACTCGTGGCATACATTGCATTACACTCGTACTTGTTCCATAGATCATGAATGAAACATTTTGTAATAATGTGTAATGTGTCAGGTTCACATAAGGTTTCTACACAACTTCTCTTTCACACTTACTACTTCATATCAAAAATTCATCTACTGAATGGAAGGGCTTGTCATTCAGAAATTCTTTTAATTTGTTTTTAAATGCTATCTGTCAGACATTTAATGCTGTTTGGCAAATGACCGAAGACTTATGGGTTAGCACTATTCACTTCTATCTGTGCCAGTCAGATTGAACCCAGAATAGTGAAGATCATCCTTTCTTCCAGTGTTGTAGCTATACAATGGGCTATTATTTTTGATTTGGGGCAAGTTATTAATAACAAATTTCATAAGTGAATATACGTATTGTGATGGTACTATGAATATCCCTAGTTCCTTAAATAAATGTCTTCAAGGCGACACTGGGTGGGCTCCCGCTACTGTCCTTATTACACGCTTTTGTGCAATGAATACTTCTTGTCTTAACTGTGAATTACTCCATACGGACAGACATGAACAATTTCACAGATTTTCGCGCTCACGTTGCTACATAATAGTGACTTATTTTGTTTCATAATCGAGAAAAGTCTTTCACACTCGTACGTAGATCGGAATATTTTATCAAGTTTGCAAACTTATTACGGAGAAGCGGAAAGTCTTCGTGAGAAAAACAATGTAGCCGTCCTGGACAGTTGTAGCGTAAAAGGTTTTTCTTTAAAACAGGAATTAAACCGCAGATGCATCCATCAAAGATGGAGGTAAGACGCGGTGTGTCCAAAATGTTTACAAAAGTATCCTTATAGTTCTTCAAAGGCCACAAAGAATTCTTTAATCCTTGCATTTTCTTTTATGCCAGATTTGTCCCTTCTACAACGCGATTTTTTTTAAATGCGTCCCCATGAAATCAGAAATAAGTTGTTTAAAAAATTTCAGTGTCTTACTGGGGGCAGTGTGCAGGAAAGTCCACATAAAATGCGAGGTCTGTAATCCTTTCCAGATTTTTTTTTTATTTTCGCTCCTGCACTTCTTTTTGCTTCATAACTTCAACAATAGCGGATTTTAACTCGAGAAATCGTTCCAAGCAGGCCCCTTGACTTAACCAACACACATTGCAGCAGAATATAAAGTCTACATACTCACTGTTCAATTCCACCGAAAACTGTTATAACAGACAGTGGATTAATGCGTGTGACTTCAGAAATTCGATTTCTTCATATACTCCATACCTGGAAATTCTCACAAAGTGCTACTTGACGTACAGAACAGTGAACCCTGTCTCCTGATCGCTGCAATTTGTTACACTTTCATTGTCAAATAATTCTTTAAGATCTTTTTGCATGGTGTTGCAATGTCGTTTCATAGCACATTTGCAGTACACATAGATTATACAACTGCATAATAGACATTGAGAATTCTCGTCTCTCTATCATTTGCATTCATTTTCAAAGGATTGTGACGATAGATCACCAGGTTGGCACTTTTTGCGCAAACGGCCACTTGACCCGTGCACACCCATCGTATCACTATAAAGTAGACTATGGGTAGACAGCACGGACACCACGGATCTGCCGAACTGAAGACAGTCATGCAGATCCTAATACGCCACAGCCCAGTGCTGGATGGAACGTCGCGCTACACTGCGCACTTCTGAGGAGGACCGGACTGAGCAGAGCCGAGACAGGCCGAGCCTCGGACTGCAAACTGCCCACACGTCCGGCCTGCGTGCAGTCTGCCACACTGCGCCCATCTCTAGCCTATGTCTGTATGTATACTCTGAAAAACACTGTGAAGTGCATGGCAGAGGGTACGTCGCACAATGCCAGTTGTTAGGGTCTCTAAACGTTCCATTAATATATGGAGCCCAAGAAGAATGATTCTTTAAATGTCTCTCTGCATGCTTTAATAACTCTAATCTTGTCCTCAAGATCCTTAAGTGGGTGATACGACGGTAAGTCAATTCTTATCCGCAAAGTACTTATAAAATTTTATTGTAATCAAATAGGAAACTTACAAGAACATCATTTTTCCACATAGTCTCCTTGCGTTTCAACGCACTTGGCCCATCATTGTACAAGCTTCCTGATGTCGTCATAAAAATAAGTTCTCAGCTGAGCTGCACTGCTTCTTTCACTGCTTCATCCGAGGCAAATCGATAGCCCCTTAATGCCTGTTTTATTGGACCAAACAAGTGATAGTTAGAAGGGGAAAGATCGCGACTATATGGAGGATGATCCAGTAACTCAAATTTGATATTCTGGAGCGTTTCAGGAGTGTAGGCAGCAGTATGCGGACGGGCATTGTGGTGCAACAAGGCAACACCTTTTGACAGCTATCCTCGGTGATTGCTTCGCATTGCCGGCTTTAGCCTGGCAGTAAGCATCTCACTGTAACGTACACTGTTTATTGTTACGCCCCTTTCCCCATAATGTTCCAGTGCTGGATCTTGTGTATCCCAAAAAACCGTAAGCCTTAGTTTTCCTGCGGACGGTTGGGTCTTGAACTTCTAATTGCACTCCGAATTTGGATGTTTCCATTCCACACTCTGCCATTTACTCTCCGGCTCCTAATGATGGATCCATGTTTCGTCACCAGTAGTGACACTGTATAAAAAGTTGTCCCCTACGTTACCATAGCGATCCAAATGTCTTTTGCAGATGTCCAAGGGTGTTTGTTTATGCAACAGTGTGAGTTGTTTTGGGACCCATCTTGCACAAACTTTATGAAATCCAAGTCTATTGTAGATGATTTCGTAGGCTGAACCATGACTATGCTGGAGACGATGTGCCACTTTTGTCAGTAGTCAATCGTTTTTCTAAGAGAATCAATACACGTGAACGCTCAATGGTTTCTTCATTTGTGGCAGTAAACGGTCGTCCAGCTCCTTCATCATGCGTAATACTTGTGCGAGCATTTCGGAATTTTTCAATCCATTCGTAGACACTCCGTTGTGGCAAAACACTGAAATTACTGTTCCCACACTGTACCGAAAGTCTTAGATGAATTTTGGCCCCTGATACGCCTTTGGACCACAAAAAACTGATCACTGAACGTTGCTCTTCTTTGGTGCAAATAGACAGCGGGGCAGCGATGATTAACACCATGGCAGCGATAATCAAAGTAACCTACAATTTTAAAATTGCAAAGGTTATAACAACAAATAAACAAAGCATGTCTCATCAACGTAAAACGACAGTAATACCAAAATAAACAAAAATATAACTAAATTGCGGATAATAATTGGCTTGACTTACCCTCGTACATAGTATTTTCCTAGAGCAGTGGTTCTCAAAGGTACGCCCTGCAATGTTTTGGGAAAACATATGGCCAAATATGAAAGAACGTATAGTTAATTTTATCCATTTCACGACAGGTATAATACGTAACGAGTCCTTAACTTTTATAGAATGGTTCAGTTTGGTTAAGGAAATAAGTTAGCTTATTCTCCTTGTAGAGTCGACAGTATTCGGAACGTTTCATGCCGACTGTCTTCTCTCTCCATTGCTGCTAACCTTAGCTATCTAACAGTAGCGGCTGTTTGGGAACCGGGCAGAGGTATTTCAAAATAATGAGTGATGACAAAGCCATTGCTGGCCCATAAAGGTCATCCCTTACACTACCGAGAGGTGTAAGGAATTCTAGGGAAGTGTAGGCCTAATTCATAGTGGGGCAAGAAAAATAATTATTTCGCTGGCAGAATGCTGCGGTCTGGAGAAACAGAACTCTCAGGTAACTGTCACATTGCTACAATCATAACAATATGCAGTGGTGGGAGTGATTAATTCATTTAATAATGAGTGTAACTATGATTATAAATGTAACACTTTATTTGTGGTAAACTTTGGCCTGGACGACACAGTAACATATTTCATATGTCGTAAAAAACTTGCAGTCCAAGACTGCAACCATGTACTACAAGTTTCTTGCAACATAATGCTTCATGCTCATTTATAACCTTAAATGCTTCAATTGCCATTTTCTTCAACTCCTTGCACTAGAACTGAATTACAACAGCGTTACCTTAATTTTACAATTTTTGAGGGAAAGAAGGCGCTTTTAGGGAACCCTTTTCACTTTTGTGTGAAAAATATAACTACCTTAATCGCTGGTCGGTACCAGGCACACGGGCATCCGTGGATGACTAGCATTGGTCATGAAATTATTCCTAACCATTCCTCCCTCTCACCACCGTTCGCCGTGTAAGCGCTGTGCAAATTATTTTCGCACTCCTCGTTCCCTGCCCTCTTTCGGCAACCAAACAGTACGACAGTTGAGTCACTCTTAAGGTTTGTAAATAATCATTGGGTTAATCCACATTGCTGTCAAGCGTTCATGGATTTCTGGTCAGATCCAAGCGTTCAGACTGAGGACAAAAGGATGAAAAATATTTGACGATTGACAGATTTTTCCGATGGAAACTCTTACGGATATTGTCTGATCTTCTTGGGCTATTGTTTCGCAGTTGATTTTCCTATGGACGTTTTTCTTTTATGATGGTAGCCACGCTGAGATTGAGCTTGTTCATAGAGTTTGGCAGATTTTGTGTCGTTCCCAATGATTCCGAACCTGTTCCACCTGACTCTGAGTGTCCCTGCAATAGCACGTGGGCAGTGAACTGCATGTTATTATTATTGGCCTTTATGACCTACTTAGGATTGACGGAAAGTCATTGAGTAAAACAGATGTGATTTCAGGCGTTCCCCAAGGTTGTGTTATAGGCCCTTTGCTGTTCCTTATCTATATAAACGATTTGGGAGACAATCTGAACAGCCATCTTTGGTTGTTTGCAGATGCCACTGTCGTTTATCGACTAATAAAGTCATCAGAAGAACACAAAAACTGCAAAACGATTTAGTAAAGATATCTGAATGTTGCGAAAAGTGGCAGTTGACCCTAAATAAAGAAAAGTATGAGGTCATCCACATGAGTGCTAAAAGAAACTCGTTAAACTTCGGTTACACGATAAATCAGTCTAATCTAGAAGCCATAAATTTAACTAAGTACCTAGGTATTACAATTATGAACAACTTAAATTGGAAGGAACACATAGAAAATGTTGTGGGGAAAGCTAGCCAAAGACTGTGTTTTATTTTCAGGACACTTAGAAAATGTAACAGACCTACTAAGGAGATCGCCTACACTACGCATGTCCGTCCTCTTCTACAATACTGCTGTGTGGTGTGGCATCCTTACCAGATAGGACCAGATGGGGTATATCGAGAAAGTTCAAAGAAAGGCAGCACGTTTTGTATTATCGCGAAATATGGGAGAGAGTGTCCAAATGCGAAAATATTTTGTTGACACTGACATACGTAGGGAGGAACGACCACCACGGTAAAATAAGGGAAATCAGAGCTTGTACGAAAAGATATAGGTGTTCATTCTTTCCGCACGCTATATGAGATTGGAATAATAGAGAATTGTGATGGAGATTGGATGAACCCTCTGCCAGGCACTTAAATGTGATTTGCAGAGTACCCATGTAGATATAGATAGATGTAGGTACCGTGACAGTGTATCAAAAAATTATAAATAACATCCACAACCAGTCACTTTTTAATAATAGTTTATTGAAAATGCATACCTTTCTCCTGTCAATGAAATATTATTGAAAAGAGAAACCGGGAGAGGAAATTATCTATGAGAGCTGCTTATTGTTTGACCTCGAGCTGTCCATGACTAAAAGAATTTCATTTCATGTTCTTTGCTACAGGTGAGTAGCAGAAGTGAACATGATCGTCATTGTTCATGAAGCCTTGCTAGTTCTGAGCATCATTTCCACTGCAGTTTAGTGATCCAGCGGATTCATGACAGAAACCCAGCAAGGTTAACAGAACTTGAAAAGTATCGTTGGCAGCTCTGTTAACTCATGGAGGCACAAGACTCCAGGCCCAAAATTAAAACACTATTCCTTTGTTGTGGGTCAGACGCTATCGCAGAGCTTTCAGGTGGTATTGATATGTGCAGTGAGGTGTTGTTAGCATATGTGGTGCTCATGTTCTGTGTACAGCGTACTGCTTAATTTCAAAGTGTTAGAAGTGAATACTATATGCAAAATACAACAAAATAAAATGGACAGATTTCTGAAGAACAAGCATGCCGTCAAAGAATGCGATTCTGGAAGTGAACAAACGCTAAGTACAAGTAAAGAGGCAAAACAGCGGACTAGTCGTAAGTGCAATGAAAGCTACATAATCTATTGTTTCACTTTGGACTGGGGGTGAAGATATCGTTTCCGGCTATGCTTAGTATGTGGGTATAAAATGGCAACTGAATCTCTGCTTCCTAGTAAACTGAGCAAACATTTTAAAACAACACATTCACATTTGCAAGATAAACCTGTAAGCTATTTCAACAGACCATCTGCACAACAAAAAAGGGCGGCAAATTCTTTTAAAAGAATTTCTGACAAAGTTCTGATCGCTTCCTACCAAGTCTCTGAACTAATAGCAAAGAGTATGAAAGCTCATACTATAGATGAGTCACTTATTTTGCCTGCTTGCAGAAAAAGGTCGTGAGGATGCTAGGAGATAAAGCAGCTATGAAAATGAGCAAGATCCCTTTGTCGAATAATACAGTTCACAGCCATATTGCAGAAATGTCTACTGATATTGAGAAATGTATGCAGTAATAAAATTAAGCACTCAAACTTTGCATTGCAAGTTGATGACTCAACAGATATTACCAACCAATCGCAACGCTTAGCATTTTTCCGTTTCATTAATCAAGATCAAATAGTAAATCAGCGTCTTTTTTGCAAGGAACTAAGTGTGTCTAGTAAAGGTGAGGATGTTTTCAACATTTTAAATGATTATCTAAATAAGGTGCAGTTAACATGACCGTCGTGTGCAGGCATTTGTACAGATGGCGACCCTCATTGGTAGGCTGTGTTAAGCGTGTTATTTCTTTTGTAAAAACAATTAAGATGTTATCATAACTCACTGCATTCTTCGTAGGGAGACCTTAACAGCAAAAACATTGGGAGAAAAACTGAGAGAAGTCTTAGAGCAAGTTGTTCAGATAGTAAATTTTATTAAAAGAAGACCTGTCAGACTCCATTTATCCCAAAAACTTTGTGTCGGTATGGAGTTAGAACACAGACGGTTGCTTTTACAAAGAGAAGTCAGATAGTTGTCGAGGGGGAAAGTACTTGCCCGAGTGCATGAGCTACGACAAGAACTCGTGTTTTTTTCTAAGAAATGAAACATTTACATTTTTGCAACCTCCTTTGGAATGAATTTTGGATTGCCAGATTGCAGTGTTTGGCCGATATAGTTCAGCACTTCAACATTTTGAACACTAGCATGCAAGGGAAAGAAGAAAATATCCTCACATTCACGTACAAAATTTAGGCATTCCACAGAAAACTACAAATATAAAAAAGTAAAGCTGTTCAAGGTAACTTGGAAATGTTCCCGTTGCTAAGGAGCACATGCATAAATGAAATACACTACTGGCCATTAAAATTGCTACACCAAGATGAAATGCAGATGAAAACGGGTATTCATTGGACAAATGTATTATACTAGAACTGACATGTGATTACATTTTCACACAATTTGGGTGCATAGATCCTGAGAAATCAGTACCTAGAACAACCACCTCTGGCCGTAATAACGGAATTGATATGCCTGGGCACTGAGTCAAACAGAGCTTGGATGGCGTGTACAGGTACAGCTGCCCATGCAGCTTCAACATGATACCACAGTTCATCAATAGTAGTGACTGGTGTATTGTGACGAGCCAGTTGCTCGGCCACCATTGACCAGACGTTTTCAGTTGGTGAGAAATCTGGAGAATGTGTTGGCCAGGGCAGCAGTCGAACATTTTCTGTATCCAGAAAGGCCCGTACAGGACCTGCAACATGCGGTCGTGCTTATCCTGCTGAAATTTAGGGTTTCGCAGGCATCGAATGAAGGGTAGAGCCACGGGTCATAACATATCTGAAATGTAACGTCCACTGTTCAAAGTGCCATCAATGCGAGCAAGAGGTGACCGAGACGTGTAACCAATAGCACCCCATACCGTCACGTCGAGTGATACGCCAGTATGGCGATGACGAATACACGCTTCCAATGTGCGTTCACCGCGATGTCGCCAAACACGGATGCGACCATCATGATGCTGTAAACAGAACCTGGATTCATCCTAAAAATTACATTTTGCCATTCATGCACTCAGGTTCGTCGTTGAGTAAACCATCGCAGGCACTCCTGTCTGTGATGCAGCGTCAAGGGTAACGTCCCCATCTGTTCACTCAGGGATCGAGACGTGGCTGCACGATCCGTTACAGTCATACGGGTAAGATGCCTGTCATCTCGACTGCTAGTGATACGAGGCTGTTGGGATCCAGCACGGCATTCCGTACTACCCTCCTGAACCCACCAATTCCATATTCTGCTAACAGTCACTGGATTTCGACCAACGAGAGCAACAATGTCGTGATACGATAAACCGATAGTGTACAATCCGACCTTTATCAAAGTCGGAAACGTGATGGTACGCATTTCCCCTCCTTACACGAGGCATCACAACAACGTTTCACCAGGCAACGCCGGTCAACTGCTGTTTGTGTATGAGAAATCGGTTGGAAACTTTCCGCATGTCAGCACGTTGTAGGTGTCGCCACCAGCGCCAACCTTGTGTGAATGCTCTGAAAAGCTAATCATTTGCATATCACAGCATCTTCTTCTTCCTGTCGGTTAAATTTCGCGTCCGTAGCACGTCATCTTCGTGGTGTAGCAATTTTAATGGCCAGTAGTGTACTTCCAACATTAATAGATCATTTAATCATAGCCACTGAAACTGGTGGCATTGATGTGCATTGCGTGCTACTGTTTCAGCGCCATGATCGGCCTCATTCTGATGTGGCTGTTAGGCGCGTTAACATGGGGCTGGAGAGGGCACCAATGGCAGAGGGCATGGGGTACATTTCAGTGGTGCCAGCTGGGTCTGTCGATAGATCGGGTTTCACTAGGCACGGCCGCCGCCTCAATAGGTATGGGAATGGGAGTCTGGCAAAGCTTATAGGTGGTAGTGGCATCAATCATGGTAAAATTCCTGCAGTAGTTGGTGTCGGAGCTGCACCTCTTTTAGATTGAATTCAGCTGATAGGTATACCTGCTTAAAGGAAGTCCCTCTAAGTAAGGTCTCACCTTCAGAGGACGTCATGTTTCCAAGTAGAGAAGGAATTAGAATATTTCATCAAAATATGAGAAGTATTAGAAATGAAGTTAATGAACTGCTGATAGATGTTGACTCTGAAATTATTGGTATCTTGGAGCACCACTTAAATAATTTGACAATCCAGAGGCTTCCTTTGCCAGAATACAGATTAGCTGGCTGTTTTTCAAGGAGTTCCTTTTGGGGTGGGAGAGTGATCAAGTATGTAAAAAACAGTATCCCATTTGAGTTCATAGACGTAACACGACACTGCACCAAACAGATATTTGAATGTTGTGCAGGGACAGTTGAATTTACTGAAACTAATAATTGTTGATGTTGTTTATAGGTCCCCTAACTCTGACTTCAGAGCATTTCTGCTCAAGCTAGAGAGGGTTCTTGATTCACTTTATGGGAAGTACCAGAAATTAGTTATATGTGGTGACTTCAGCATAAATTTTGTGTATGATGGTGCAAGAAAAAGGATGGTGGTAGATCTCCTAAATTCAAATGATCTGATGCAGATTGTGTTTTTCCCAACAATGGTGCAGGGGAACAGTAGTACCGCCATAGATAATATTTTTATCCATTCTTCATCACTAGAAGGGCATTCTGTTAGTAAAATGGTGAATGGCCTTTCAGACCATGAAACACCAATTTTAACACTAAAACGCTTTTGTACTAAAAAACTGTCATATATAATTACAAATTATGTAGAAAGTTAATCCAACTGCAACAGAGAATTTTTTTTGACACATTTCTCACGCTCTTTGAGAGTTTCTTTCCATTAGAATGTTCTAAATGGTGTACTAGTTGTAAAAGGCAGCCTGGGTGGCTGACATGTGGGGTAAGGATATCATGTAGAACAACGAGGGAATTATATCAAAATGTTAGTAGTCACAATCTAGCTACAGTAGCCCATTACAAGCAGTACTGTAAGGTGCTTAAAATGTTATCAGGAAGGCAAGGAGTATGCGATATGCAAATAGAATAGCTAATTCAGAGATAAAATTAAAACCCTATGGTCAGTTGTGAAGGAAGTGTCTGGTCAGCAGCACAAGGCTGACAATATAAAGTCAGTTTGCAGTAAGAATATTTCTGTTGCTGACAAATCAGATATATGTACAGATATATATATTTAAGAATCATTTTCTGAACATTGTTGAATTAAATAAAAATTTAGTTTCTACAGGGAATTGTACAACTCTCGTGGCAAACGCCTTTCCAGGATTGATGTCTGGAATACTCTTCTGTGATACAGACAAGGCGAGATTGAGTCAATAATTAAATCACTGAGGCTAAGGACTCTCATGGATATGATGGAGTGCCTAGCAGAATATTTAAGTACTGTGCTGCACGTGTTAGCCCTGTATTTAGCCCTGTTTGTAAATTTTCCTTTAGGAATGGTCACTTTCCTAAATGATTTAAGTACTCAGTTGTAAAGCTGCTTTATATAAAGGGATAAAGGGATAATATATACAGCTTTAGAACTTTTTCTATGCTATCAGTGTTTGCTAGAGTTATTGAAAAGGCTGTATA
Organism: Schistocerca americana; assembly: GCF_021461395.2. Classification (NCBI taxonomy): domain Eukaryota; kingdom Metazoa; phylum Arthropoda; class Insecta; order Orthoptera; family Acrididae; genus Schistocerca; species Schistocerca americana. Next base: position 852,521,088 of record NC_060122.1, on the reverse strand, counting down.
TGTAAGGATAATTGATCATTTTATATACACGATTTGCTATCAAATGTACAGTTTGGCTTTAGAAGTTGCTTAACAACTGAAAATGCTGTATTTCTTTTCTCTGTGAGGTACTGGATGGATTAAACAAGAAGTTTCTAATGCTAGGCATATTTTTTTATTTGACTGAGGCGTTTGATTGTGTTGATCACAAAACATTGTTCCAGGAGTTGGGCCATTTCAGAATACAGGGAGTACCTCACAACTGTTTCACCTCTTACTTTAACAACAGACAGCAAAAGGTCATTATCCACAGTGTTGAGAATGGTTGTGATGTAGGGTCTGAGTGGGGTATGGTCAAGTGGGGGGTGCCCCAGGAATCAGTGTTGGGGCTACTCCTGCTCCTTATTTATATAAATGATATGCCCTCTAGTATTACAGGTAACTCTAAAATATTTCTGTTTGCTGATGACACTAGCTTGGTAGTAAAGGATGTTGTGTGCAACACTGGCTCTGTTTCAAATAGTGCGGTTCATGACCTAAGTTCATGGCTTGTAGAAAATAAACTAACAGGCAGTTCGGACAATAAGTGGTGTAAGTTCACAAAGCTCTTATCGACACCTGGGTATTTTGACATTGGCCTCTCAATACATACGTTCCTTATTGTAATTTCTTGTTATCAATATTAGCTTATTCCTAAAAATAAGCAGCTTTCATTCAGTTAATACTCAGCAGAAATCAAACCTGCATTTGGATCAGACTTCCTTAACTCTTGTGCAGAACAGTTTGCGGTATACTGCTGCATCCATGTCCAATAAGCTACCACCAGAACTCAAGAATCTTAGCAGTAATTCAGGCACTTTCAAATCGAAACTGAAGAGTTCCCTCATGGGTCATTCCTTCTATTCTATCAAGGAGTTCCTTGAAAAATTAAGCTGATACTTATTGTACTGTTGATTGTGTTTACTTAAACTTTCTGCTTGATTTTTTTCTGGTTCATAAATAAACATTTTATTTAATCTGTTATTACTTTTATATTATGTTATGTTATATTATATTATACTTTATTATATTTTATACTTATATATTACTGACGTGTTCCATGACCTTGGAGATTTGTTTCTCATTTTGGTCCTACGGAACTTGACGTGTATATAAATAAATTAATAAAGAGAACTTGAGTTCTTATTTTCCAGCCTTCAACACTGAACAGTACGATTGGATTCAAAATCCATTCATGGAAATTTCAGATGACTTCAGCTTAACATTAACAGAAAAAGAAGAATTGGCAGCTATATCTCTGAGCGTGGACTGATGATTAGGTGAGAGGAGTAGTCTCTTGGGGCCTCTTGGATTTCTATAAAAGAAGAGTCTGAGTCGATATCTAAAAAGGCCTTGAAGATTTTACTAGTTTTCGACATCAGATTTATGTGAATTAGGATTTCCTGCCCTCATCGCAATTAAATGTAAAAAGAGTGGAACTCTTCAATGTATTGACGAGGAGAAGAGAGTTTGTCTTTCAAATATACCTCCAAACATTGAAGAAATCGCGAGAACATATCAGGCTCATGTTTCTCATGAACACTAGAAAGAGTAGACACAAGATACATTTCATTTGTTTTTCATTATTACTTTTCTCTATAATTTGAATTAATCGTTTGTTTTATTGCATTATTTCATTTCAATATGTTTCACTTAATAGTTTCTCTTGCCTTTCGTCTTGGCAGGTTAGGAGGCAACACAGTGCTCAGCCGTCACATTTGGGTGACAATCGTGCTTCATGAATATCTCACATTTTTATACAGAAATTATTTGTCATATTGTGATAATGTATTTTTTTAAAACATAAGTTGTACTTTCTGTAGTCTGGACGTGAAATCCAAAATAAAATGACTTAAGTGTTATTTTATCACGGTATTTATTTTCTGTATTGACTACTATAAAATATTCCTCAGAAATGAAACAATGGGAAAATCCAGGACAGAATGTAACAATATTGTGAAAAGGAAAGTTGCTACTCACCATTTGGCGAAGACGCTGAGTCGCAGATAGGCACAACAAAAAGACTGTCACAGATGTATCTTGAGGTCAGTAAGGTCATTGTCAAAATTAGACTTCAAATGCTCTCATACACACTCACGCAAACACAAATGGTGTGTGTGTTAAGTTTGCGTGAGTGTGTATATGCTTGTTGGTCGTCTAATTTTGACAAAGGCCTTACTGGTCGAAAGCAATATTTGTGACAGTATTTTTGTTGTGCCTATTTGCAGCTCAGCGTCTCCACTGTACGGTGAACAGCAACTTTCCTTTTCACAGTATGCCTAAGAAATATGCCTATAGTGCTCCCACAATTATTTTAAGCCTTTTAAATGCACCTAAAGCTCAAAAAGTTTCAGAACCACTGTCCTAGAGTTATCATTAAAGCCATTTTTTGGAACTTGTTAAGCAGGCTTTCTTGGGATAGCTTACGTCTATTTTGAAGAGTCTGCCATTTCAGTTTCTTCAGCAACACTGTGACACATCCCTATGTGTCAAAGAAACCTGTGACCAGTCATGGTGCTACTCTCTGTACACGTTCAATATCCCCAGCTAGTCCTACTTGGCATGGGTCCGACATACTTGAGTTCTAGTCTAGAATGGTTCACATCAGTCATTTGTAAGCAATCTCCTTTGTAGCCCCCATTGCACTACCCCAGTATTCTACCAAGAAACAGAAGTCTACAACCGGCTTTATCCACAACTGAGCTCATACGATAAGTCCATTTCATATTTGTACAGACTGATACACTGAGGTACTTGTAGAATTTGACTGATTCTAACTGTGACTCATTGATATTATAATCTTAGGATACTACGTTTTTCCTTTTGTGTATTGCACAATTTTACATTTTTGAACATTTAAAGCAAGTTTCCAATCTTTGCACCACTTTGGTATATTATCAAGATGTGGTTGAATATTTACGCAGCTTCCACAGTCTGCAAAACGTTAAAGGTTACTATTAATATTCTCCTTGAGTTCATTAATATACGACATGAACAGCAAAGATCCCAGCACACTTCTGTGGGGCATATTCGAAGTTACTTTTGTCCCAGATGATGTCTCTCCACCAAGTTAACATGCTGTTTCCCCTTTTCCAAAAATCCTCAATCCAGCCACAGATTTCTCTTGAGACCCCATATGATCGTACTTTCGGCAACAAGCGTAGGTGTCATAGTGAGTGAAATGCTTTTCGGAAATCAAGAAAAACTGTATCTACGTGACTGCCTTGATCCAAGGCTTTTAGTATGTTATGCGAGCAAAGTACAAATTCGGTTTCGTACGATCGATGTTTTCGGAATTCAAGATGGTTGGCATGGAGGATGTCAGTCTGCTCGAGATATCTCATTATTTTTGAGTTCAGAATGTGTTCTAAAATTCTACAACAAATTGATGTCACAGATATCGGATGGTGGATTTGTGGATCACTTCTACTAGCTTTCTTTTAAGTGGGTGTGACCTGTACTTTCTTCCAACTACTGGGAACGGTTTGTTGTTCAGGAGAGCTACTATAGATTGTAGTTGGAAGAGAGGGTATAGAATTTCATACGGATTCCATCGGGCCTTGCAGCTTTGCTCAATTTTAACGATTTCAGCTGTTTCTCAACACTGCTGACCCGAATACTTATTCATTCATCTTTCCAGTGTACAAGGATTAGATTGGGGCAGTTCTGCTATGTTTCCTCTCTAAAAGAACATTTGAAAACGGAGCTAAGCATTACATCTAATGCTTTGCTACCCTCAATTTCAGTTCCTGTTTCACTCGAGAGTGAGTGGACACTGACTTTGGTGCCCCAAACAGCCTTTACATACAACCAGAATTTTTTGGCTTCTTGTGGAAGATCATGTGACAGTATTCTGCTGTAGTGGTTATTGAAAGATTCATACAATGGAGCATTTATGCTCAGAAAATTACAACAACAATAGATGAGAAAATTTTGCTTTCTGTCTATTATACTTATATTCACTCTCATTTGACGTATGGGACAATCTTGTGGGGATACAATTGCTACTCAAAATGCTTATTTACACCCCAGAAAAAAGCTGTCAGACTGATATGTAAAGTACCACCTAGAACGCACTGTAGAGAATTACTTAGTAAACTTAGTATTATCACCTTGCCATGTATACACATATTTCAATCTCTCGTATACATTAAAAAGAACTTGTCAAGTTTTGATCGGAATTCTGATGTACATAGTTATAACACACGACACTGTAATGATGTAACAAAAGACTACTGCACATATACCAAAACTCTAAACAGCTTCAAACACAGAAAGGTTTTTCAACAGAAAATGCCATATATGCTTTCACCAGTCAAATTTTGAATGATCTGAATAACCGAACACCACCCATTGGGATTTTTTGTGATCTCTCAAAGGCTTTTGATTGTGTAAATCATGAAATTCTGCTAGACAAGCACAAGTATTGTGGCATGAGTGGGACAGTGCACAAATGGTTTAATTCATACCTAAGTGGAAGAGTGCAGAAAGTTGAAATAAGTAGTTCTCGTAACATGCAAAAATCAGCACATTTCTCAAACTGGGGAAGTATCAAGAATGGGGTTCCACAAGGGTCAGTCTTGGGTCCTTTGTTGTTCTTATTATATTTTAATGACTTGCCATTCTATATTCATGAAGAGGCAAAGTTAGTTCTCTTTGCTGATGATACAAGTATAGTAATCACACCTGAGAAACAAGAATTAACTGATGAAATTGTCAATACTGTCTTTCAGAAAATTACTAAGTGGTTCCTTGTAAACGGACTCTCACTGAATTTTGATACGACACAGTACATACAGTTCCGTACAGTGAATGGTATGACGCCATTAATAAATATAGACCTTAATCAGAAGCATATAGCTAAGGTAGAATATTCCAAATTTTTAGGTATGTCCATTGATGAGAGATTAAATTGGAAGAAACACATTGATGATCTGCTGAACCGTTTGAGTTCAGCTACTTACGCAATAAGGGTCATTGCAAATTTTGGTGATAAACATCTTAGTAAATTAGCTTACTACGCCTATTTTCACTCATTGCTTTCATATGGCATCATATTTTGGGGTAATTCATCACTGAGGAATAAAGTATTTATTGCACAAAAGCGTGTAATCAGAATAATAGCTGGAGTCCACCCAAGATCATCCTGCAGACATTTATTTAAGGATCTAGGGATATTCACAGTAGCTTCTCAGTATATATACTCTCTTATGAAATTTGTTATTAACAACCAAACCCAATTCAAAAGTAATAGCAGTGTGCATAACTACAATACTAGGAGAAAGGACGATCTTCACTATTCAAGATTAAATCTAACTTTGGCACAGAAAGGGGTGAATTATACTGGCACTAAAGTCTTTGGTCACTTACCAAATAGTATCAAAAGTCTGACAGATAACCAACAAGTATTTAAGAAGAAATTAAAAGAATTTCTGAATGACAACTCCTTCTACTCCATAGAGGAATTTTTAGATATAAATTAAGAAAAAAAAGAAAAAAAAACAAAACAAAAATATTAAAAAAATAAAAAAATAAAAATAAAAATAAAAAATAAAGAGAAACAAAAAACACAAAAAATAAAGTTGTTATATTAACTTAAGTATGTTGTTGAATTAACCTAATTATGTCATGTATTGGAAAATTCGACTCGTTCCACATCATTACGAATTATCGTATTCATGATCCATGGAACTAGTATTAATCTAATCTAATCTAAACACACATATGTAAAGCTATTTAATAAACTACCAGAGTCAGTTAAGAGTCTGGAGCTAAAAAAATTTAAGATATTTGTAAGAACTTTATTAATTCAAAATTGTTTTTATACAATGGAAGATTTCTGTGAGCATAATTTCTAACATAGATTAATTATTTGTGTATTTATTGTCATTGTTGTTTGTACATTTATTGACGTTGCTTATACAAGCTTTACATCCGTGTAAATGTTTTGTTTTTGGGCAATAAAAATCAATCAATCAATCAATCAATCTTGAAGCCAAACTGATTTCATTTAGCATTTATCTATCTATAGTCCTGTGCTTTGTTTTATACTTATTATGCAGTAGTCAATGTTTCTTTAGAAGTTTCATTACGTTTAGTGTATACCATGGAGGATCTCTCCCACTATGAACTGTTCCACTGGCTATGTATGTGTCTAGTGCCTGGTCAACTATTCTTTTAATCTTAAGCCAGTTCCTCTGCGTGTTTCTATCCTGTGCTGATAGTTTCAAGTTCCTCACTGAGATACGATTCTACTGCTTTTTTGATCTAGTTTACTGTACATATGTATCTTTCTATTTGTTTTAGTTTTCCTTTGTACTTTGACAATCATTGTTGTCACACTACATCATGGTCGCTGATACCAGTTTCGATGTGGACATCCTCAAAGATGGCAGTTCTGTTTGTTGCCATTATATCTATATATATTTCCACCTCGAACTGGATTTCGAACTATCCGTTCTAGGTTACTGGGTCTTGCCCAAACAATCTGCTTTAAGGTTCGATTTCTATTTCGGTGGATTTGAGTTTCTTCTCTACTGCGACAAATACACCACCTGCATTTTCCGCTAGCCTATTCTATCGATAAATACTTACATTTTCCCTAAAAATCTCACTGCTATCAATTTCAGGTTTCAACTAGCTTTCCATACCTACCATTGTTTCCGGGAATGCTTCAAACTCTGGCACTTTGTTGCTTATGCTGTGGCAGTTGACTTCTAGGTTTATGGTATTGTCGCTTGTGGGGGAGATTCTTTTGGATCTTACACTTATACTTCTGGGTCTCCTACAGCTGTCTGCTTTGTTGTACGCTGCATTCTGATGACGAAACTGCTTTAAGTCATGTAATGGTCGTGCGAATAATGGCTAAAAAGTGTTCTAAGAACTGCAAGTGATCTTCTGTTTTGAGGAAGATGAACTGTTATTGTACGCAGTGTCAAAGACATACAGCTTCGCGTAATACTGGAGCAAATAATCATATCCATCATTGCCCATTATAAGTATATCTATTAGGAAACCGTGGAGTTTTCTTTTCTCTCACGCGATACATCTGTACTGTATAGTGACAACTTGTGAGTATATTGGGACTTTGGTTAAAGTAATAACACTTCCTTTGAACACTCTTCTCAGGCAGCATGTATGGACTGAATAGCTAATGCACTCCGGTTTCATTTTCTGGGAAAACCCAATAGCTCAACGTATTTAGGTTTTGTGTCCTTGCCGACGCAAAACACTGCGTCATGTTCGCATGGGGTAAAATTCCTGCTCCGGGGAAAATCCGGCAGGCTTTAGGGAACCTCCATAGATTCGAACCTTCTAGGTTGGTACGCAGCTTCTCCAGCTGCTTTTTAGTTTATACAGTTGGCAGTACTGTTTTCCCGCCCTGTCATTGTTTGTAAAATAGTATCTTGGTGTGTGTGGTTTCTGTTTGAAATAGTGAGTTTAGTGTGGGAAGATTTTTGCTAACTGTTTCTTTAGTATAACGCTTAATGATGGATAGAGGTAATTACAAAGCATAACAACAGTGATGTTCTGAAGATAATTGTTGTAATTAAGTTGGCTGTTGCTCTGACTTTGATGTTATTTGACGAGTTGTGTCGTGTGTTGTCATTCATGTTCGTAAGAGAAATCATGGCATAAACGAATCCTTCCAAATTTCCTTTACATCACAGTATGTGTTGCTCATCCTAACATTCTGCCCTCAACAAATAGTTCAGACCAGCAGAAAAGATATCTATAGCTCTCCTACAACTGGGGGAAAAAATATATCAGGGCTGTTGACCGGCCATGCCATTAATAATCATGATCGTCGTTATATTGACTTTATTGGTGAACAGCTGTTTGCCGTATTTCAGATTTATTACAGAACCGACAGCGGCAATGATTCACATTTCCGGTGCTCATATTAAAACTAGTGGCCTTATGTGCAAGTTGACAGATGTAAATAACTAAAAGAAAACTATAGAGCAATTTGAAACATTTTTACTGTCAAGACAGCATTTTCCCCTGACTGTCATTCCCAGCAAATCATCATCATTCTTGCAGTGATAGTGTCCACCTGTTGAATGAGTTGAATTCTTTGAATGTGAAACTTAAAGTAAATGTCTACTGTCCTGTGAAAAATATGAAGTTTTATACATATCTGCAATTATTAGTACTGCCAGCCATGCGAGCAGTGTTACACGTTGTAGGGCTCTTTCTTATTTTGTTTTTGCATTTATTGTTATTGGTGCTGTATGCAAAGGGTGTCTTTATGTTGACAGTTACCTTTGCAGTTAATATGAGTTCCTGAAATTTGTAACACTTTTGTTTTCACACCTTTGGAGACTCCTGATATAAGCTGAATTCAATCGATATAGTGAAGATGCGATCCAGAGCTGTGATTATGTGATGAGAGAGAACTGAAATTGTCATTGTTGTTAACAAACAGTGCTGTATGCTGAGTATAATTTGGTCCTTTTCTGGGAGTGAAAGAATTCGTGGATGTTGGATGATTTTGGGCCAGTACAGGATGTGTCTACCTATTGCCGTCTTTCAAGTATTAAACAATACAACACACCGCAGCATCGTTGTTGACACTGTGAATCTAATGTTTATTCCAGTGTGCTACATGCTGTGCGAAAAAAAGGGCAGAGCCTTTTTTCCTTATAACTGCCCACCCTCTCTTATCTGCAGCAGTCCACAAGCTAAATGGCAATTTTGTGTTTATGGTCCTAGCATCCACTGCAAAAGGGACAATCTGTATTGTGTTTATCGTATCAGGGTATATGTTTCTCATCCACCATTCCTTGCCTGTTATTTCTGTGTGCATGTGATGGAGATGATATAGTGCACTTAATACTGTGTGCTACATGTAGTTACAAGGTCCTATCTACTCGAACGTAGAAGATATGTCAATGTTTCAATATTCTTTTGTGACTATGAATTCGGATGCTCAGGTGATTTTTTTACAGTTTAACACCATTGAAGTTGGGTCACACTGATGTGTGTAGAAAGGTATACAAAATAGCTATTTTGATGTGTGGTTTCAAGTTTGTTTATTTGTCTTTTTCCCCCCTCTGTATTCAGTATATACAAGTAAATAATTTGGTATTGTACACGCTAAATCTGAATGAGCAAGTGACTGAAGGAGTCAGCTTCTCACTCCTCATCGGTTCTATATGAAAAAAATCAACATTGTTTACATATTATTTCAATTTGATTTCATCAGATCATAGTTTCTTGAGTAGATAAAGTCATTACTTGATGTGATAATTAAGGTTCATTATCTGACAGAAGTAGTGTTGAGATTACATAATCTAGTTTCACCGTAATTTGATGATTAAGGTTTGATCTTTATTTAAGAGGACCTGTGATAAACAGCTCAAAAGATATAATGACACAAAAATTTAATTTCCGAGTAAAGTTCAAGGCAGTTGGTGGCTTTGCAGATATTGATGTTCAGGCCAAACTTTATGCATAATTAAAATTGTTGTTAGATGCGATACGTTCAGTTTAGGAGATGGAAAGGAACTGCCCAGAGCAGGTGGTACTCCAGGGAGGCTGGGCAGTTTATTTGATCAATGGTGAGCCTGAGTTGAAAAGGTGTGCTGTGACAATATGTAGTGTTTGCGTCAGTTTTATTGGTTGAATATTTCTCGTACAATTTTACTGTGAATCACAAGGGAGTGGTGTATGTATTCCCATAAAAAACTAAGAGCAAGGATTGTTGCCTTTTCTTAATCCTCAGTTTTATTGGTTCTCACACTGCAGGATCACTTTATATGTGCCCATGTTACTTGAGAAACCTTTAGTTGACAGTCAGAAAACGTTTAAAATTGCCTCTGCGATTCACAACATTTGGTTCTCGATGACCGCTCTTTACAGTTTAGATAGTAGCGTCCTTAATGGAATTTGACCCCAGGAATTACTCCCAACAACATGAGTTACATGAATCTCTCTGCCAAATGGGCACTGAATCAAGGAAAATGAGCTCAGTTGCTCCAAGTGCTAGAGGCCAGTTATTCTAACTTCATGCATGAGCAAAACTGGGGGGGGGGGGGGAAGGTTAAATCACAACTAGACATGAAGTTTGGAGACCACAAATAATTACTTACTGTCATACATCCAAAAACGGCTTCAGAAAATGGGAGCGGAACCTAAAATTAATAATTGCAATATTAACAACTGACATTTTGGATCATTCTGGCCAGTGCAGATTCCTCACTACAATATTCTTCTATATCTCTTCTGGCTATTATAATGAATGAATAGCTTTATTAATATATAAGCTACATTTGCACAGTATTTGTTACCTTCCTCACAGGTGTATTTGGGTTGCTTCGCCTCTGTGAGGCATACACTTAGTTGAACAAAAATATAGCGGGCAAATACTGAACACTGCAAGTCTCCCTTAAGGTGTGGTCCTCACCTCAGTATTGTATACTATATAGAATTGATACTGAAACTTCCCTGTCCCCAGCTGTTAAACTGTTAGAACATGCTGATGGTATATACTTCTATTCAATGACCACTACTCTCCGTACTATCTGTTATATGTTAGATTGTACTACCACACTATTAAAAACTGGTCTAGCAATGTCATCTTTCTAGTCCCACTTGTTGCTGTTTACTTGGAAGCATGTACAGCATCTTCCTCCATTCATGAAGTTTGGAGACCACATAAAACCAGCAACTCTTGACTACTTGATTCTCGGGACCAATTTAAGACTAAAAGCATACTGAATATGCCCAAATTTGACACCTTCTGAGGCTAAATCAAATTTTCAATGTTCCCCCATACATTGGACTGTTTGTTGGTGGGGCACAAATCCCAAAACAATAATTGCACTGTGTCAGACGCTAGTGTGACCTCAGTTATAGTGTGGCTTTTTACCATTATGCCATAAAGTTGGCATTCAGAAAATTAGATGAAATACAGCGCCACTGCATTGGAATGTTTTGGCATTAAGTCTCCAACACAAACCATTGTTTTGCTCTTTGAATCATGAGAAGTGCCTGTTCGTGTTGAATGCTAGTTCCTTAATGCAGAAAAGCTGAAGTCGGGAGTCTCATCTTGTTCAGAAAGAACACTAATGTACAGGGAGTTCTTTTAAACAATCACAATTTCTCTGGTGCAACAAAAAGTGCTTTGCTGAAAAGTAATCGTTACTTAACATGAATGTTTCCTACTACCCAGTTCGCTAGACAAACCCACACATTAATGTACATTTTTTCCGGCTACTTTCTCTGCGTAAAATACACCTGCATCCCGTATCTGAAACTCCTAACATTGATATCATACTCACAACAACTGTGTGAATGTAGTGGCCAGATACATTTATGCTATTCACTGCTCGATCAAAAATAACTTCAAAAGTAAATAGATAGTGGCAACTTTTGTCATTATCTAAGTACAGAACAACCATACAGCATTTCTCAGAATGTTTCCATGTTTACTTCAGAGGTAGCGGACATCATCCAAGCTCTGAAGTTCATCAGGCCTAGAATTTGATCATATCTGACTCATCAAATGTTTAGGAAGAAATTTCTGGAAAAGTTTGTTTGGAGCACAGCGTTGTTCGGATGTGAGTCATGGACTCTGGGAAAACTGGAAATTGAGAGAATCAAAGCATTTGCGCTCTCCACAGAATTGGTGAGGAGAGGAACATGTAGAAAACACTGACAAGAAGTAGAAACAGTGTGATAGGACATCTTAAGACACTAATATGGCACTAAAGAATCAAAACTGTAAGGGAAACGGAGATATCTAACAAATAATCAAGTACAAATACACTTTTCAGGTTTGCTGCTGGACAACATTGTGCAAGTTCCACAATATTTCATTGATACCACTGTTTGACACCTTCAGGTGGTGGCAGTTGCTGTAGTCATTGCCACAGGATGCACCAGTCATGTCTTGTAGCAGTGATGACAGCAGTTAGCACCACCTGAAGATGTCAACTAGTTGTATGAATGAAATATTGTGAAATTTGCTCAGTGTAAACCAGCTCCAGTGGCAAACCCGAGAAGTGTATATGCAACAGATCCTCTGGTTAAGCCTGAATATTCACTAACAATAGAGTACGTTTGGTAGAAGTATGTTTATGAGGTGAAGATGTTGATACAGGAGAGGCACTTGTGAAGGACCCTATGAAACGGGTCAAAATACTGAGAACCTTCCACCCCCTCTCTTCACCCCTCATACCTCTCAAAAGTATTATTCAACCTGCCAGCGTTTTAAATGTAAAGCAGGTGGTGCTTTAGCTCGAGCAGTGTGGAACACCACTCAACTTACTCTGGATACCACCATAACGAGGCTTCCTGCAAAATGAACATGTGGATTTCGTCGCGAAAGATGCAGTGCCTGATGGGCAGTTACCCCTACCGATTTCAGTGCATCCGACCTTATCACTGAATGTAAAGGGATATTATATAATGCATGGAAAGAAGAGTTGTTTATCAGTTGGAAATGAGATACTCGATTACTAAAATCCGTCCTAGTGATGCGCTTATGAAATTACCGCGTCACCTCTGTAGGATAAACACTAACTTGACATTATAACATTTTTTAAATCACATATTCTGTTTGTGTAAGTGATACCATTCATATGACTGTTGTTACAGTAGAAAATGTGAGAACTTGGAAAATACTCTTTTTAAGAGACTATAACCTTCACATCTCATAGTGTCTGCTCCTGTGGAGAGCTTCTGTACCATGCTCTGCCAGGGGATTGTGCTCTATTGACATACTGCATCATCTCGTGGAAGCTGTCATACAACCAGAAGATAGATACAATATCACTTCAGAAGAAATTATTGTAGTGTACTGGTCATCTCCTCCCCCCCTCGCCCGCCCCTCCCGCGTCAAATATTTTAAAAGATTTGTAACAGTTGTATTTTACCATGCTGTGTTGATATTATCATTACCATTTCCTCTTTCCTCTGCATATTTTAAAACAAATTTGTCTTAATCTTCAGGGTCTTATATAATACAGTGCTGGTTGTGTAGAATGCACGCCAACTGCAAATAAATAAATTTAAAAAAGTTCGTGCCCTTTTAACAAAAGCATCTTTTACGTTGTACAACTGTCATCATTGTCACCTTCGGTCTGAAAATTTATTTGTTGCAACTCTCCACGCTCCTATCTTGTGCAAGCTTCTTCATCTCTGGCTAATTGCTGCAACTGTTTGTCATCAGTGGTTTGCAACTACACTACACTCCAGACAAATGTGGTCAGAAAAAACTTGCCAACTTTGAAATTTATATTTGATGTTAACAAATTTGTGTTTTCCTGAAATACTTTTCATGCTATTACCGGTCAGCATTTTATATGCTCTCTACTACTGCCACTGTCAGTTATTTTGGTTTCCAAATAGTAAAAGTCATCAATTACTTTTAGTGTCCCATTTCCTGATCCATTTCCCTCAGCATTGCTCAATTTAATTTGGCTACTTTCCATTACTTTTGCTTTACTTGTGTTGAAATTCATTGTATAATATATTTTTAAGATATTGTGTATTCCATTCAGCTGCCTGCCTCCATAAATGAGCATCCAACGGCAGAATGCCACGTAAGGGGCTCGAATTCGATTCTCGACCAGGTCAGAGGCTGGGTGTTGTGTTATCATTATTTCATCTTCATTGACACGCAAGTCACCAGAGTGATGTCAGTTAAAGATACTTGTTATCAGGTGACCAACTCTAACCACATTCACATTTCGTTTCCATTCGTCTGTTCTTCAGAGTAAATTGCTGTCTCAAATAGAATCACAGTGGTGTCAGTAAAGCTCAACTTTTAATTCTATTTCCAAATTTCTGTTTGTTTTCCCTCATTTCTGTTTGTTTTCGCTCACAGCTTTCTGAGTGCAGATCGAATAACATCAGGTTAAGGCTACAGATTTCACTACCTTCTCAACTAATGGCTCCCTTTAATGTCCTTTAACTCATATAACTGCTTTACCAGTTTTAGATAACCTATCACTCCTTGTATTTTGATTTTGACACCATTAGAATTCCAGAGAGTGTATACCTGTCAGAATTTTCAAAAGCTTTAAATTTTGGGTCAAACCTACCTCGTGTGTTCCTAAATTTCTCCTTAATTCGGACGAATATTCCCCAAGGTTAGCTTCTGCCAGTTTTTCATTCTTCTGTAAATAATTTGTCAGTATTTAGCAATTATGGCTTATTAAACTGACAGTTCAGTAATATTCACACCTCCCACCGAACTACAATATTAGTGCACTCGACCTTGTGTGGCCAGTATTAGAAACACATGGCGATGTTACGGTAAAGAAGTATAGTTATGACTAAGCAAAATACAGTTCACTGTGAAAGACTTCAAGACAGTTGTGCATATACTAGCAAGTGTTTCAGTTTGTTCTTGTGAAATAACATGATTAAAAACTTACAAGGAGGCGACTGAAGTGCCCGTACTCTCAGGTGCAGTGATGTTGTGGTTGAGTGATATCAGCACCTGCCTTACTTAGACTCAAGTTTATTACATTCTTCTCGAGGTCTGAGGACTTTTCGCCTGTGTCATATACCTAGATCATAAAGTGGAATAGTTTTGCCATGGCTGGCTCTCCCAAGGGTCTCGGTAATAATGAGCAAAAGTTGTTTACCCCTGGGACCTTGTTTCAACTTAGATCTTTCAGTGTTCTGTCAAATTGAACACCTTTTCTGTAAACAATGCTAAGGGTCACATTGGTTGGTTTGAGAAAATTCACATTAAAGTTTCAATAAAATTTTGTAGATATTTCAAGTTAATCCATTGTGACTTTTTATTCAGGTAAGTCATTATTTTCAAATATTTCTCGAGTAATGACATATTTTTAAAATTGTAAATTCTGTCCAAAATTTTATTCTTAAAAATATGTCAATGGGTACTTTACATTGTTTACCTGCAAACTGAGTGCACATATTGCGGGTTAGCATTAAGTTACCATTGTTTTCTTGCTGGGCAAGTTAATGAAACATTACTGTGAAACCTCTCAAAAATATGAATTTAAAAGGCACAAATTGTTTTAGTGTATGATACTAAGATTTCCAGTACTGATTTTGCAGTAATAAAGTATAATGACGTCAAAAATTAATCTTTTATCCAACACAGTATCAAAGTAATGTAAATGTTGCATTGCTACAGCACGTAAACAATGAAAGTATGTCCCATAACATTTTTGCCATCGCACTGTCAGATGAATTCATGTAAAGTATGGTCAGGGACACAACATTGTTTACTTGCTTGAATAATTATTCACATTTACTTGATTAGCAACAACTTTTGAAGTGCCTTTCGGTCCAGAAACATATTTAGCATCTTTGAGTCATAGTTATTGACATAATTCTTGGATTTGTACAAATTGTCCCTGAAAACCACTTTCCTGGCATGAACACAGCATACATTTCCACTACAGGTAGCATCTTTTTGACACTTACTACTGTTTACATGCACATATCCTGACAAAGCTGCCTTAAGTGAAAACCTGAATTCAGAGGTAGAGCTGCCATTTCGCTTTTAGTAGTAATGAAGAAGTACGTGTAATAATAAATATTAAACGAAGTTACTCATATATTATATATACACTCACTGCCTTTGTTATTTCATATCTGCTACTATACATGAACTATTACTTGGCATCTACCAGCAAGGGGAGTTGGGAGTAAGCACGAGGGCTCCTGAGGGGGGAGGCGGGGATGGCTCTGTGTACTGCAAGCGCACAGTGCAGGCAACATAATAGTGTTTCTCAAACTTCCACAAAAGCAGCTGTGTGTAGGATAGAGTTAATCGTCAGTTAAATACTTTATGCTATTGAAATTGAGATCGCTGTTCATACTGACATTTAAATAAAGACATTTACAGTGATTTTTGATTTTTATTTTTATTTTTTTTTTTTCATCACAGAACTTCACTACTTCATCATTATTTTACGACAAGCGCTCCTTATAACCGAATTCTTTTTCCGAACTGTAGTCGACGGTAACTCCCACGATGGGCCAGCAACTGGATCATCACTCATTTTCGAAACAGTGAAAATGCAGCTACTACACACTGATGGCAACAGCACAGCTGAGATACCGACATACCAGGCAACATAGCAGACCACATATGCAGTGTACACTGCACAGTTGGCGACATGTAGAAATCACCATGCCACAAAATCTCCCGACTGCTGCCGATAGTTTCTGATTTGGAACTAGGGGGCCCGCATGCCAAGTTATAGTTCTCATACAGTAGCTACCCGTATGTTGTGTTGTATTTCTTTTGCCATTTTCAGTGAATTGTTATTTAATTCTCACTTAAAAATTCCCATCAACCTCTGATGCTTCCACTATACCTTTGGCAGTGTTCACATGTGCCCCTGAAAATGTTTTTCTAAAATCTGGTTTCGAAAACTGTTTTTCCTTCATATAATGAATCTGAAACCTTCCAGTGTCCCTAGGTTTCTTCCACGCATATAACTTCCTTCCGTGATTCTTAAAAGAAATGTTAGCAATGATTAAGTTATACTCTGTGTAAATTTCTGCTAGGTGTCTTCTACTTACATTCATTTCCCCCAGTCCATGTTATTCTGGTATTTTTCTTTCTCTTTCTTTTCCTGCCATCAAATTCCAATCACCAATCACAATTAAATTTTCATCTCCTTGAACTATCTGAATAATTTACTTTCTCATCATCCTTTCTTTCAGTCTCCTCATCATCTGAAGAGAAACTAAGTGGGCTGGTGTCATAACCATAACTTAACACAGACTCACTCAGAGAGAAAAAACAGACTGTTCACATTGAATCAACTTACAGCCAAAGACCACCCCATGTGTTAGAGATGATTTTTGAAAGAAGCTACATTGATTGATTCTGTGGCATTAATTTAGTACATTAGAAAAATAGGGTTTCATTTGTTAAAGTGAAATATAATTTCTATTGACATTAATAACATTTTTATCGGATTTTGTTTTATGTTGAGATTAAAACTACCTGGGTCACTAGTTTTTTTGGCGTGCACATAGCATACTGAATATTTCCATAACTATCCAGTAGGATAAAGAAATAGAAATAATGAATTAATACAATGAAAAGTAGCATCCCAGAAAAAGCCAAGAATTACACAAACATCAACAAAAAGTGGTATCAAGTGATTCACTAACGGTGGGACCTGCATTGATAGAGTTAATTCTGAAGAGAGAAAATTACCTTAAGGTTGCTACAACCTGATATTAAACATACTTCTGTGGCAGGAAGAGAACTCCGTACCACGAAGATGTATCTGGCGTGAACTCCGTACCACGAAGATGTATCTGGCGTGGACTATACAGGGTTGTCACAGGGTGCAAGTGGTGTTAGGCAACAGCTGTGGCACAAACGTGTGGTGTCACAGATTAGCAACAGTTTACAATGATGTATTAATAGAAGTTTCACATTACTTTGCTGGAGTATGAAAATTGTGTGTGGCGATATAGATCAGTGTTCATTTTCACTGACCTGTCTTCAAACCTTGGTATAGTCGTATATGCAGTGAACTATGACTAATATGACTTGTATAATGTCCAGTTTGGCTCTACTTGGTGGTGATTATACGTGAGTCCTGAGCACTCACTGTAACACTTTCCTGAGCTACTGTCTTGTACACTGCTGAGGGGCCTTGTCTGTTTATAATCACATTTGGGCGGTGGATATCCACTTGGAAACTTTTTTTGTGATGTAAGGTCGAGAGATAGAGAGAGAGACTTTATGTTGCACCTGAGTTGTAGGCAACTCTGTACTCTTCTGTGTCTCGTATTGTTTGGAGTGGCAATTACCATCCTTTTGTAGAGGTACAGCTTGTGAATTCTTTAAATGCGCTGCTTTAATACGTGAACTAAAAGACTCGTTTATTATATTTGTTAATCAAGTATGTATATTGACCATGTATGCTTTCATATCGGAGACCGGCACAGGATAATTTCTTGTTTGTTAATTTTTGTATCATCGTCTTGGCTTCTTGCTCTGTTGTGCAAACATTATCATTGTGCTGACCATATAGTTTATTTTGGGTGCTACGCACATCTTATTATGGAAATTTTATGGCACTTCTTTGCAATACCCAAAAAATAATCATTTACAAAATGTACTAGTTCTTGGAACTTACCAATTAATCTAATTGTGTCTTTGATTTTTATTTATTGTGTTCATGTCTGCCTTTTGTGGTGTCTGATTTCTTGTTTTATGATGTCCCATACTACATTACTTATTCTCTTTGCAATATGTATATCATTTTGTCATTAAATGATTTTTACATCAAGTGTTACCTCCCGAATATCTTTAAATGTGTAATGAGGGACTTCTGAATTAGTTCAGTGATTTTGTAAAGAAGTGAGGTAATTTATTCTGGGAGAACTTTCTAATAACCATTTATTTTCCTCAGCAGCTGCTGCTTCTGTTGTAGTGGCAACTTTTGTAATACCTGCTCAAAAATTAGTTTGTACAGTTTTCAGAATTTAGAGAATTTTTTGTGTGTGTTGTTTTCTTTATGGACACTTCACCTCAGGTTAAGTTTCCCGGTATGCATGGGAAATCATGTATTTTAGTCTTAGAGAATATTCTTTTATGTGCATGTAGTTTTAATTTTTTCTAAGTCTGCTTTTAGCTAGTAATCGTTATTAATTTCATGTGTTAAACTTGTGTTTGTGTTTATGTTTATCTCTTTACATAAAATTATGTTGATTTTGGGAACTGAGAACTTGACAGATCTCAGTTAATTTGTTAAAGAGTTGTACACACATTGTATAAATAGCTGTTTATGAATGTCAAGCTCTGTCAATTCATTGGCTGATATCCAGAAATGCTTATCAACATTAATCATAATGTGGCCTATTTTTAAAATGCGTGCCACTTCTGATATACTGTACTTCTCTGGTTAACCCACCTGTTGGAGGTGTGTGTGTGTGTGTGTGTGTGTGTGTGTGTGTGTGTGTGTGTGTGTGTGTGTGTGCGGGGGGGGGGGCTGTTTTGGATAACATTTTTTTCATTTTAGCTGTCAACATCTACTACAGTGCTTTGTATTGTAATTTTGATATGTAGTTTTGAAAGGTTGAGAAGGTCAAATTCAAATACTTCTATTAGGATTATAGTAAATCAGTGTACAGTGTACTGTACTTGTGAGTTTGTAACATATGAATCACTCATTCAGAAAACACCGTAATTTTTGTATGTTTCTTGCATCCCTCCAAATGTTTCTGAGCAACAGTGTCACGCCATCTTTTCATTAGAATGAGGTTAGCGAAGATGATTCAATGCATTGTTCAACAGATTGTAGGACAATCTCAAATAGCAATAACACATGTACTGTAATTTGTGTTATATTGCACCCAGTAGGTTCTTGAAACATAATAAATTTGTAATTCAGGTTTACCTTGAGTGCCAAAAAACCAGTGTCAGCTGTCACCATATCAGCCACGAAATCTACTTCGGGGCCTCCCATTGCATCTGCATGTGACTGTAACACTGTTCATGCAATTTCTTGGTCTGTGGTTTCTTGCAAATCGTCTGCAGCAACCCATTCATCCATTATGCCCATGGTTTCAGATCTGGAATTCTTTTTACCTTTTGTGTAAAGTTTTCAAAATTTTGGATTATCTTCCTAAAGCCCGTCATATGAGTACAGTTTTCTCTAGCGCCTTTGAAGAGTTTCTGCATTCATTCTATCCAAAGCATGCGCAAACCTGTAAATTACCTGTCCTTACAGCTTTAATTCTGCCAGTACCTCGTCCCCTACTGTCCAAAATTCACAGCTGCTCTCCTGTAGACCTTGCAGAACTAGCAGGCATGGAAGAAAGAATATTGCAGAGATATAGCTTAGCCACAGCCTGGGGGCTGTCCACGACCCATACTCACAGCTTTAATTCCGACAGTACCTTGTCTCCTACTTTGCAGACTTCACAGAAGCTCTTCTACAGGCCTTCCAGAACTTGCATCCCTGGAAGAAAGGATATTGTGGAGACATGGCTTAGCTACAGCCTGGGGGGTGTTTCCAGGATGAAATTTTCACTCTGTAACGTAATGTGTGCTTATATGAAACTTCCTGGCAGATCGTAGGTCGTACTTGCATAGCTCAGATGGTAGAAAACTAACCTGCGAAAGGCAAAGGTCCCGAGTCAAGTCTCATTTGGCACACAGTTTTAATCTGCCATGAAGTTTCACATCAGTGCACACTCTGCTGCAGAGTGAAAATTTCATTCTTGCAATAAATTACATATTTTGTATTTAATTCCTTCAGTGTTTCATTCATGTTTTTGTTTTGTATGTCATCAAAACAAATTAGGATTAGACCAAGTTGGTGCATTCTTCAATTAACAGGTGGTTAAGATTGAAATTACGAAGCGTTACTGAATTACATTACTACAGTGACCCCATCCATTTTGATTCTTGAACTCCCATGTATAAAACGGCTTCTGGTGTGTTGTTATTAGTTACAAATGAATTAGTGTGTTAAACATTTGAGGTTAAGCATGTAAAATCTTTATGGTTGAAGATGCAAAACCCTAATTATGTTGATTTTATTAGTTTCGGTTTAGTCACCCATAGACATTTGAAATTTTGTTTAAGAGTTATTAGAAGTCACTAAATGCACTCTTTCTCAAGTACTGGGTGAATATAGTCTGTGTAATTAGTGTGCTGCGTGCTACAATGCCTCAAGAGGTACATATGATTTCAGACAATAATGTTTGACTTACTGTGGTAAACCTTTAACACGTCACACACACAGACGAGTGCGTGCGCACTCCAGTTGTGTGCCTCATCATTCAGTGTATTGAGAAACACAGTAAAATTACTTTTTGTCTCTAGGAAAAATTGATCAGCTGTTATGATAGATAAGGAATAACATTGGGCAGAGTCCCCTAATTGTGCAGTGTACTTCATGGATGTGAATAATATTACATTGAGCAAGCCGTTGAACAACAATGAAAAACATGGAGAGATTTTGACCCACACTTTTTTGCAAAAGTCAGATAGATAGGGAAGACCAGAATTAAATGACCATATTTATGTTATAATTGGATATTTTCACTAATAAACTGCGTCAGTAAAACACACACACACACACACACACACACACACACACACACACAATTTCATCTAGGAGAAAATTTTCTCTCCGATAACAAGAAAAATGTGTATTAGCATTTGAATTTTACATATTTTTCTGTCGAATATCAGTTTCTCATGTTATATAATGTTTTCTAACAATATTTTTCTTTTATAAAATTCTAGAACTTCTAAAAAATGAAGATATGTGGTCACCGTTTAAGGAGCTTCAGTCATTTGTTGAGGGCGTAGTCTCACAGCCCATTCATGGAGTTTTACAGAAAGTCCAAGAAGTGCTGAGGAAACATAAACAGAATTTTTTGACATTGCTGAAAAATCCGGTATGTATGTAGTTAAATAAGAATTTATCTGTAAGACAAGGATTCTAAAATCAAATTACAAATGACATTATTCATATTTGGACAGTTGCTGTTCTTTTCAATGTATGTTAAACATATCTGTTCATGTATTGATTCAAAACACAAATTGACATTAGGTCTCTGTTGCATTTGCTTCCCATGATTATTCCACAAGATTAGTTTTCTAGCAGAGTTCCCATGCATTGCAGCTAGTCCCGTTACTGTTAGTTCATTTCATAAAAATGGCCAACAAATGTACCACTTGTCACACAATACTATCCTGCTCTGGACTGGGCCAATAATCTTGTATGTCAAGGCTGCAATTCTAGAAGTAATCCATACAGCCTAGAATAAGTTTTTTGTTGTGTTCTGATCTCTACAGCATCCAGGTGAACACCCTGTGTGCTGCTGCCACCACCCGCAAAAGATATTTTTTTCATCATAATGTTTGTGACAGCTGCTACTTCAAGGTTTACCATTGTACGCTCCCAATTTCATGTTGTAAGATTTTTTGTCAACGGGAAAGTCACTGGAGAGAGAACTACCATTGTACACCAGCTGACCCTAAACCATTTCTCAGTTTTATGCTGGCGTGATGACTACAAAGCAATAAATGTTGAAGAATAAATGGAAACAGCTCGAATGAAAATTCAGTATTATACTACTGTCATGTGTTTTTAATCAATAATTTATAAAATATTTTACCAAAAACTGCTGGAAAAGTCAATTGCTGTAAACAGGTTGCTTATTCCGGCGTCATTCAATAATCTGCTGCAGAGCGTGCTCTGCTACAAAACATGTCGGCTTTGTATGTGTGCTTTATATTCCTTATCCCTACACCATTCCCTTGGAACTCTGTAGGTCATAGATCGCTTTTGTTTTATACTCGTTTCTTGGCACCCACATGGCATGCATAGCTCTGTTTTATCGTCATTTCACTGTAAATTAGAAGCTACTTTGAAAGTCTTATCCAAGAGAAACTGCCATTTTCTTGATGCTGCTATCCGCACACAGAATGTGAAAGAATACAATATGATTGTTCCGTGTCACTGATAAATGTTGCACAATAATTATGATTTGGGCCTTGTCCACAGGAAGGGGTAGTTAGTCAGTCCCTGCTATCTTGTTTTAGATATACTGTATTTTTGGTTCGTGAAAGGTATCGCTTCAGCTGAATACTGGTAAAATTGTTCAATAAGAGCATGTCAGTTTACTCACACTTATCCAACTGAGGTATTTCTCAGGCTCTTGTGAGTTAGGATGTTAAAAATCTAACATGAGAGACAGTGGAAAAGGAAGAACAACTTACTTTGCATACACTTATAAGTAGATATCGGGTACAGGTATAGCAGCTACACGGGTATGGTGACAAAAATTTTTTTATGATCAATCAACCATTCTGTCATTCATACTTTAAGTTGTGTAGACACCATCGTGAAGGAGGGCGTGTGTAATTAGGGATGATTCAAAGAACATATTAATGGAGAAAAACAGTTGTCTGAAATTACTGTTGTGGCTCTAACTACAATGTGATGTACTGATAGAACTGTGAAAAATTATAAATGGGCAAACGTGTAATTATCTTTCGGCTTGTACTGTTGTGTTACTAACAGTGTTTGCAGGAGTAGTAATAGGAGAGGGATCCTGCCTGTTGTAAAAGCTGGTTCATCACATGGCATTATGATCACAATAAAGTAGTGATGGTGCCACTACTTTTATAGCAAATAGCTGCTGTTATAGGCTGTGTCACTTCTATTTCAGCTAGTTTTGCCTATTTGCAGGGTGGCCATAAGTGGGGAATATCGGGAATTATCAAAGAATTTCATGCAACAGGGAAATATGAGGGAAGGAATTTCATAAAGTATCATGAGATTTCTCCCCCCCCCCCCCCTCCCCCCGTTTCCCCCTCTGCCCCCATCTCCCCACTCTCATGGAAACTTTGAGTTGTGGAATGTACTGTGAATATATAGCAGTGTTCTTGAAGTAATGCAGACACCATACTTTATTTTTTATGTACAATTTATTAGTTCAGCACTCAAAATCTTAGAACATCCTGTACATTTATGAACTGCTGTGAGGCTTCTTGACTGTGTAGACCCACTTGCTTAATATCATATTTTGTGTTACAAATAAGTACAGTGCCAAGAAGGACCAACTTTGTAATGTGCTTTGGAAAATCATTGTTGCTTCTGTGTGTTGTTTATAGCATTGGGTAAATGCAATAACAGTAAATATGTCAAATTATTATTTTTTTATTATCAGGCTATTGCATTCAGCATGAAAGGATGTTTTCAAAGTTACTGGTTTACTGGCTCAGATTTGAAAGTTTTGGGTGGAAGAAGTTAGAAATGATTCTAAGAGCACAAAGTGCAACCTTTGCAATGTTACAAAAAAAAAAAAAAAAAAAATGCGTGGAATGTAACAAATAGTATGGGTATAACAACTGTCAAAAGTCATCCTAAAGGATTAAAACATATTGGCAGAGTTAAAATCTACAAAAATACCACTCCTCTTCAAAATTTTTTTAACTTGCCTACAACATACCAGTACTGAGATAATTAAGCATAATTCATTAGGAAAATCATCCATTTCTCATCAAATCATAAACCAAGAAAATGAACTGCAAATTCGGAAATCACAAAATACTGTCAGCTCTTTTCTTCTTGAAGAAGTAGTTAGTCATGCAGAAATATGTCCTCGTATGCAGACACTGATGACTCTCAGTGTGCTCAACTGGAAGTGACATATAATTATTTAAAAAATTGTTCAACAGTAGTGAACTAGTCAGAAGAATGTGACTACAGTGAACTGAAATTGCTTACTCAGTTCTTTACGGGATCGCTCCTTGTTATAAAGGTATACTGAAGGAATGTGTTACGTCTTGTGATCATTATATCGTAGGATTTAATGAGTCACTTTATAAAGTTTGTCAAATGGATATAAATATCTGATTTAGAAGCAATGAAAAACAAAGTTGTGCACGATACTTAACCCTTTAACTGCTCTGTGCGCGCCTTTGTACCTGTCCATGTGTGTTTTGAACTTGTTTACACACGCCACCAGTCCTTCTACCTGGTACTCTGAACGTGTCTACGTGTAGAAATGTTTAGAGTACCAGGTAGAAGGACTGGTGGCGCATGAACACGTTCAGAGCACAAAGGCATTGGTACAAAGGCGTGCACGTTAACAAATCATGTCCAGTTAAAGGGTTAATGTCTACTTTTCTTTATTGTACAAGAGCTTCTGATCTTCTTCTGTCATTCAAGGAAATGCATCTACCTCTTATATGCCTTAATAAAATTTTACAAAAATCAGTGGATGGACCAAATGTTAACTATAAATTTATCACAAATCTGAAATCTGAGCTGCGGTCTATTGAAGAAACTATGATACTGTGATACTTGATATGGGCAGTAGCAGTCTTCATATCTTCCATGGTGCATTTAAATGTGGAACTGAAGCCACTACCGGGAATATTGTTCAGTTTATTATTTGATTAAAAATGTACCAACTCGTCGTGCTCAATTAACAGAGTATTCATGATCAAGTCTTTATTGTTGCTGCTTGCACTAGTGAAATTATTTGGAATCTTTAAAAAAATGGTGAAGGGTTTACAGTGTGATGAAAAGGAACTGACTAGGACCAGCTACAAAATTATACCATTACCTTGGAACTCTGTAGGTCATAGCTTGCTTTGTTTTATACGCTTTTCTTGCCACCCACGCGGCATGCATAGCTCTGTTTTATCATCATTTCACTGTAAATTAGAAGCTATTTTGAAAGTCTTATCCAAGAGAAACTGCCATTTTCTTGATGCTGCTATCCGTACACAGAATGTGAAAGAATACAATATGATTGTTCCGTGTCACCGAGAAACGTTGCACAATAATTATGATTTGGGCCTTGTCCACAGGGAGGGCTCTTTCAGATACTTTTCTGCCAGCAAAATTAGAATCCTTAGGTCATTAGCAGCTGAGTCACAACTGTTCGTACAAGAATATCAAACTATGCTCCTACGGCACCATTTATGCCTAGCTCTTTAGTTATCAAAGCAGATGTGCTGATGTCTGTTGACTCCTTATCAAGTAGAGACTTAACTGATAAAAACAATTTGCTGTATACTCAAACAGACTTAGGATTTGGTACTAAAAGAGCTGTCAGAGACTTAAAAATAAAAAAGTCACCAATCTCATGATTTTGCAATTTAGAAAAGGCGCTGCTACTGTTTCCATAGCTTTTAGAGAAAATTTGTTGACACAACCATCCTAACTATATAAGGTTACTAAAAGTCTCATGTTTGGATCCAGGTCTTGGACACTTTCCTAAAGTCGGATGTGGGAGATTGAAGCGTCTGCTTAGTATTGTGAATGAAAATAGTTGTATTAGTGGTACTGCAGCCAATTAAATTACAGGAGATTTCAATTTATGTTCCCAATCTTTGGCACAATTTCTCAGAAATTATTCATGGGCTAACAGACACTTAGATCATTTTTGGAATGGTTTAATTCTCACACACATCAATCAACATTCATCAATAAAACTGTTAAAACTAGTTATGATTTATCTCATGCCAAAACTAATACTGGAAGGGGTTTTTCGGTCAATTCAGAATGCTTAGTTGAGAGTATGAATAATGAAACTTTATTTGCTTAAGGATTAATATATGACTACCCAAAACAAAACAAATGGAGATGTTGCAACTCTTGATGTTCCAAAGTATCTAAGTTGTTCTTACTGAATTTGCATTCAAAAATTTTCAGAAAAAACTGAGCATAAAAAAATTACAATAACAGAATAAAAAAAATAAAAAATAGGGGGGCAGGGGGTGGAGGGGCATAAAAAGGAGCTAAACTTTTAGCCGAAATACAAGCTACTGATCAGCAGTGTAAAAATCTTCAATAATTTAATGTACCAAATAGAATTTTAATTTGTGCTAGTTCATACTAAAAGTCATTAGCTTATTTTTGTGTTGCTTATTTTAAATCATGTACATTTTATAAGATTGTTAAATTACATTTGAAATACCAGTTATGACAATGGTCTAAAATGAATAAAATAAAACTGTTTAAATAAACATAGTTTTTGTGAGTTTTATACAAGTTTTAATTATTTATAGTCTAGTTAGAAAATAATTAACACTTTGATTTTATGTAATTAAATTTCAAAATCGGGGCACTGTACTGGAGAACCTGGAAATATAAGGTAATATTTGAGTCATTCCTTTGTAGCAAATCTGTCTTCCTCTACAGTTTTTGCCCTCTACAGCTCCCACTAGTACCATGTAAGTCATTCCCTGATGTCTTAACAGATGTCCTATCATCCTGTCCCTTCTCCTTTTCAGTGTTTTCCACATATTTCTTTCCTCTCTGATCCTGCGCAGAATCTCCTCATTCATTACCTTATCAGTCCACCTAATTTTCAACATTTGTCTGTAGCGCCACATCTCATGCTTCAATTCTCTTCTGTTCTAGTTTCCCCACAGTCCATGTTTCACTACCATACAATGCTGTGCTCCAAACATACATTCTTAGAAATTTATTCCTCAAATTAAGGCCTATGTTTGTTACTAGTAGACTTCTCTTGGCTGCGAATGCCCTTTTTGCCAGTGCTAGTCTGCTTTTGATGTCCTCCTTGCTCTGTCCGTCATTGGTTATTTTACTGCCTAGGCAGCAGAATTCCTTATCTTCATCTGCTTTGTGACCATCAATTTGGATGTTAAATTTCTCGCTGTTCACATTTCTGCTACTTCTCATTACTTTCTTCTTTCTTTGATTTGCTCTCAATCCATATTCTGCACTCATTAGACTGTTCATTTCATTCAACAGATCATGTAATTCTTCTACACTTTCACTCAGGATAGCAATATCATCAGCTAATTGTATCATTGATATCCTTTCACCTTGAATTGTAATCCCACTCCTGAACCTTTCTGTATATCCATCATTGTTTCTCCTATGTTAAACACATTGAACAGTAGAGGCGAAAGACTATATCACTGTCTCACAACCTTTTTAATCTGAGCACTTTGTTCTTGGTCATCCACTCTTATTATTCCTTTTTGGCTCTTGTACATGTTGTATATTACCCATCTCTCACCATAGCTTACCCCTATAGCAACTTGTATTTCTGTATTCCTGAATTTTCGTCAACATTTTTGTACTTTCTTCTTTCATCGATCTTCTGTTACCCATTGTTTCTGCACAGTTACCTTCTTTATACCTATGTTTTTATTTCCAACTTCTGTTACTTCCCTTTTTAGAGATGTCCATTACTCTTCAGCTGTACCTGCTACTGAGTTATTCCGTATTGCTACATCTGTAGCCTTAGAGAACTTAAAAGTGTATCTCGTCATTCCTTAGTACTTCCGTATCCCACTTCTTTGCATATTGATTCTTCCTGACTAATGACTTAAACTTCAGCCCACTCTTCATCACTACTACATTGTGATCCAGAGTCTCCTGGGTACACCTTACAATTCAGTATCTGATTTTGGAATCTCTGTCTGACCATGATGTAATCTGACTGAAATCTTCCCATATTATCTGGCCTTTTGCAAGTATCCTCCTCCTCTTGTGATTCTTGAACAGTGTATTTGCTATTACTAGCTGAAATGTATTTCAGAACTCAGTTAGTCTTTCTCCTCTCTCATTCCTTGTCCCAAGTCCGTATTCTCCTGTAACTGTTCCTTCTACCCCTTCCCCTACAACCACATTCCAGTCCCCCATAACTGTTAGATTGTCATCTGCGTTTACATATTGTATTACCCTTTCAGTATTCTTATATCCTTTCTCTATGTCTTCATCTTCAGCTTGCGATGCCGGCATGCATACCTGAACTATCATTGTCAGTGTTGGTTTGCTGTCGATTATGATACGAACAACCCTATCACTGAACTGTTCACAGGACCATACTCTCTGCACTACCTCCCTATTCATAAAGAATTGTACTCCTGTTATACCATTTTCTGCTGCTGTTGATATTACCCTATACTAATCTGCCAAGAAACCTCATTTTCTTTCCATTTCGCTTTACTGATGCCTGTCATATCTAGATTGAGTCTTCGAATTTCCCGTTTCAGATTTTCCAGCTTCCCTACCACATTCAGGCTTCTGATATTCCATGCCCAAACTCGTTTAATATTATCTTTTTGTTGGTTATTCAGTTTTTTTCTCATGGTCACCTTCCTCTTGGGAGTCCCCTCCCAGAGATCCAAATGGGTGACTATTCTGGAATCTTTTGCCAATGGAGAGATTATCATGACACTTTTTCAGTTATAGGCAACATGTCCTGCAGATGCACGTTAAGTTTCTTTAGTGCAGTGGTTTCCATTGTGTTCTGCATCCTCATTCTGTTGATCATTGCTGATTCTTCTGCCTTCAGGAGCAGTTGCCTACCCCAGGACAAGAGAGTGCCCTGAACATCTGTCCACTCCTCCACCCTCTTTGACAAGGCTGTTGGCAGAATGAGGGTGACTTCTTATGCTGGAAATCTTTGGCTGCCAATGCTGATTATTGATCAAAATTAAGCAGTAGTAAGTTTTGAACCAAGGACTGCGGACATTTTGATTACTAATCAAATATGCTACCCCTAGATGATAGGTATGATTTGGTTACATTCTTAAATACACCAAAACAAATAGAACTTCAAAGAGAGATATGCTTTCCAGCAGTCTTGTCATACAAAAATGTTTGGTGTCTCATACCAAAAACATATCACAAATGAAATGCTAAGGAGATTACATGCCAAACCTCCCTGTGAACTTGTAATAGAATGCCATGTGCTGCTTTCTGGATACCTTCTGTGTGTTTGTGAATGTACATACTCCCGAATTGCTCAGTGTTAAGATATCACCTCATTGGGCAGAAAACATGGTTGGCAACAAAAAATGAACTGTCAAACACTTAAAGACTTTATAATCGACAGAATCTGTTTTGTTGAAGCCTTCAGAGATATCAATAGGTGGAAATCATTTTGTGTCCATTTTACTCTGCTGTGAGGCTAAGACCTGTTTACAGTGAACATTATTTTCTATTATGCCTCTAAAAAATGTTTTTTGTGTACAAATCTGGGTAATCGGATAATTTGTGGAAGAGTGACAAGTAATATTTCTAAATGTTCTGTTGAATTGCCAGGGATTACAAGTTTTTTGCTATATATCTGCTGGGTGCTATGTGTGATCCTCTGCACGAGAGAATATAAAGCTCCGACTGCTTAGTTATTTAGTTAGTTAGTATCACATTCCATGGATCATTTAGCACGAGATTGTAACGATGTGGAATGAGTAATTTTATGTTCACATCACAAATTAATTTGTACATTTGGTTACATTCTAAACATTTCTAAGTTTTTCTCCGAAAAAAGAAAAATATATACAGATAATGTGAGTTGGTAAGTCGTACCCCACCACGTTTTGCACATTACAGTAATAGAAATTCTTCTACAGAATAAGAGGAGTTGTCAAGGAAGAACTTTCTCAGTTTGTTTTCAAATTTCACTTTGTTGTCTGTCAGACATTTTATATCACTGAGTAAGTGATCAGAATTTTTTGTTGCAGCATTTTGCAGCCTTTTTTTTTAAGGACAACCTTAATATGAGTAATGAATGTAATTTTCCTTCTGGTATTGTAAAATCTGTAGTGGATTAGTCCCAACAAACTTCATGAAGGTATAAATACACTTTGAATCGGTAGCCAGAATGCCCAACTCCTTAAACAGATGTTTTTAGACAATTAAGTTTTCTTTCTTAAAGCCGAGTTACCCCAGAACATTATTTCATTTGACATTATTGAATGAAAATATGCAGCATGTGTCAGCGTGCTGATTTCTCTCCCCCCAAGATTTGCAATGATTCTAAATGCATTTGCAGTGATTCTTAATGCAAATGAGGCTGAATTAAGTTGGTCAAGGAGTTTCAAAATGTGCTCTTTCCATTTTAAATCCTAATCAGTATGGGCACCTAAGTATTTGGAAGTTTCCGCCCTATTTATTGTGTTCTCACCATGAGCTACACTTATCATTTGTGTATTACCTCTAGATGTGCAGAACTGAAAATGTTTTGTCTTTTTAAAACTGAGGGTGAGTGCATTAACAGAAAACTAATGAATTGTGCTTCTGTTTCTGTATGTATGTTTAGATCGATTGCAGTCCTAGTGTCAGCCACGAAAAGAACTAATTCTGCTTGTTGTGTATTGGATAGACGGTCATGTTCATATATGAGGAACAATAATGGACAATCCAGGGTGGAATGTAACAATATTATGAGAAGTAAAGTTGCTAATCACCATACAGCGGAAATGCTGAGTCGCAGATAGGCACAACAAAAAGACTCTCACAATTAAAACTTTCGGCCATTGAGGCCTTCGTCAACAATACACGCTCGTGTGCGTGCGTGCACACTCACTCACGCAAACGCAACACACACACGCGCGATTGTAGTCTTAGGCTATACGGTTTCACATTCAGTCAGTTTGGTTTCAGTTGCCCGAGACTTCAGTAGTGTGTGTGTGTGTGTGTGTGTGTGTGTGTGTGTGTGTGTGTGTGTGTGTGTTACATTTGCGCGAGTGTGTGTGTCTGTATGCGTATGTGCGTCTATCGTTGACAATGGCCGAAAGCTTTAATTGTGAAAGTCTTCTTGTTGTGCCTATCTGCGATTCAGCATCTCCGCTATATGGTGAGTAGCAACTTTCCTTCTTGTAATATTGGAACAATAATGAACCTAAGATCGAGCCTTGGGAACCTCTCCCCTGTCAGAATTGTGTCTGTGGGGTATATTGGTTGAATTACTAAGTACAACTTTGTGCATTCTTTTGGTTAGCTATTAGGGTTGCCATAAGTTCTGGAAATCCGCGAAGTCAGAGAATACCAGGGAATTTCAAACTTGTTAGGAAAATCAGGGAAATTGGTAAAAAGCACGGGAAAAGTCTTGTTATCGTCTCAGTAGATGAAATAGTTTGTCTGCTGAGATGTTGTGCATTGTTGCTGGCTGGGTCCAGCTGAGTAAGTGCACTGCTTCCCTATTCCCTTATTCTTACTGCTTCTCCCCTTCCTACCTCTCCCAGTGCTGCCACCTCTTCTTGCTGCCAGTATAGCAGCTGCCGGTGAGAGGCCGGGAGGTGCGGTCAGTAGTTTGTTTGGATCTGATTCTGAGAGACTGTAGATGCAGTGGCCGGAGGTGGCGATCGTCTGTGTGTGAGCTGTCTCTGAGTGATTAAGTGAATGTGTGTGCTCTTGTTTTCTGACAAAAGCTATGGCTGAAAATTTAGTTGTGAGAATGTGGTTGTGTTTTCTACGTGCCTGTCTACAGCTCCGTGATCGTCTTTGCGATGAGTTGCTACCTATCCTCATTAGTATTTGCGCAAGTTATCTGTTACGTGGACTGATCACTGTGGTCTCATTTCATCAACACGGTATCTGTGACACGTGAATAGCGGGCCACACAAGTGGACTTCCGTGACAGATCAAAACTGCAGGCAATTTCTGCAGGTGTGTGTAGTGGGTCGGGCCTTCTGATTTGAAGCCGATCACTTCCCACTAATGTGCAAGCCCTGCCCGTCGGATCTAGTCTCGCCGATCTGCCCACAGGTTGGGTCTCTTTGTGTGTGGCATAGTGCAGTGGGTTTTCGTGGTTTATCCGAGGACCGGGACTCCGGTGCTCCTTGGCAGGCCAGAGGCCACGGCCGATGGATTTTGAGAATTGCAACTGTCTCACCACAAATACGTAGCACAGTGCGGTGTTTTATAGACATTTTTATATGTTAGAAAGTATGGATGATGAGAAGAAGAAAATTGTCGCAGTTGCTCGTATATTACTCGAAAGAAAAATCACACGATACCTGTGAAATAATAGACATAACAAAGTGGGTAATAAATGACAACAACGAACATAGTGGAACCAACATTTTATTGGCAGTCACCTACAGGTATAGTGTTGGTTTACACAACTCTTCCCTGCCTTATACACTTCTTTCAGGAGGCCTGCCTTTTTTCTGAGGTTATTTCTGACATCAGTGAAGATATTTCAAATGTGTCTTGCGACTCCAATGAAATGCGTATTTTTGCGTAGTTTTAGTGAAATAAAATCACGTCAGTGGTCTTAATGAAAAACATGTACCATTTGGCTTGCTTTCTCCATCTAAAAACTTATTCTAGGGGATGTTGATGGTAGTACTCAAGATTTTTGCTCACTCTGGGAAGAAATACAGAATTGCAGTTTCTTGTCATCTTATGTCTTTACTTACCCTTGAGATGTCAAAATTTGTCAGGGAAAAATACTTACTTGTCTGTAAATCAGGGAATTTCACCTGGGGAAACTTGTGGCAACCCTGGATGTGGCATCCGTTGGTAGGCTATAGCATCAATCCCATAAAACTTTAATTTATCTAGGAGAATACTGTGATACACACAGTCAAATGCCTTAGATAGGCCACAGATAATACCAATGGGTGCTATTTTATTATTTAATGCTTGTAAAATCTGCTGAGTGAACATGTAAATGGCATTCTCGGTAGATCAACCCTTCTGAAATTCAGAATATGACTTACTGAGGATATTATTGTTGCTGTTTTAGAATACATCACCTTCTCAAAAATTTTAGAAAATGATGTCAGCAGTGAAACAGGTCAGTGGTTATTGACATCTCTATCACCTTTCTTAAAGAGGGATGTAACAATGGCATATTCCAGTCCTCCTGGAAAAATGCCTTGAATTAGTGATGCATTACATGTTTGAGATAAGACCAGGCTTATTATATGGGAACAAATCTTTAGTACTCTATTGGGAATGCCATCAAAACTATATGAGCTTTTATTTTTGAGCTAATGTATAATCGTCTTAGTTTCAAATGGAGAAGTTTGTGATTCATTCATATGATTGAATTTTACGAGAGTTAAGTTTTCAACATATTGGTCTGATTTTTCTCTTGAACTGTTTCTCCTTAGGCTTTCTATTATACTTAAGAAATGGTTATTAAACACTTTCGCTACCCGTGACTCATCATTTGTAGCCCTTCCATTCAGTTCATTAGTGATGTTATCGTGTTCTGGATTTTCTGTCTCTCATTTCACTGCATTCCATGTAGCCTTAATGCTGTTGTCAGAGTTACTGATTTCTGACATTATGGGCATGTTCCAAGTTTTTTTAATTACCTTATAGTATTTTTGTGTAGTTTTTGTAGTGTGCAACTACTGCAGGATCCCTACTTGTTCTTTGCAAAAGATACATTTCCTTCTCCTTCCACAAGATACTTGAATCCTTCTAGTGATCCATGGTTTTTTACATGGCTGTTTTATGTCCTTTTTGATTAGCTTGTGTAGAAAGCTATTTTCAAATAATGATATGAATTTATCATGGAATAGAATAAATTTACTGTTAGCATTTGGTTCATCATAAATTTCATCCCAGGTCTTCTCCTGTATACTATTTAAAAAAAAAAATTGTTCTGGGGTCATTAATTATTCTTACTAAATTCCACTGAGGAGTATCCATGCTGTATGGCACTGTGTTATTTATCCTAACGAACCACACATCATGATCAGAGAGAGCATTTGTTTCTGTGTAGGCAGTTATTTTCTTTCTTTGATCTTCACCAAAGAAAATGTTGTCAGTTAGGGTCCTACTGTGTTTAACGTCCCATGTTGGAGAGTTAATTTCTGAGATCAACTCGTAGTATCGAAATAAGATTTCCCAAATATTTTTCCTGTTAGAATCCTGTAGGAAATATACATTGAAGTCACCACAGACTATTAATTGCTTGCTGCTGCCAGACAAATAGCATAGTAAGGAATCCAGATTCCTCTTATAACAGTTCAAAATTTCCCACTGGGGATCTATATACAGTTAAAATTATAAAAAGGGAACTATTTTTCATTGTTAATTCACAAGCACATTGTATGTGCTGATCATACAAAATCTACTTGCTTCAACATTTTTGAACTTGTATTCTGTCTTAATGTATGTAACAATTCCTTCTCCCATATTAGTTCTGCATGAGTAAGTACTATTGTGTAATATTTTATATATAATTTATCTAACCGTGTGGTTATGTGGTGCTCAGACAGGCAAAGGATGTCTATTTTTTCAGAGCTTTCTAAATTTTTCAAACAGACAAGAAGCTCTTCTACATTATTACTCAACTCTCTAATGTTTTGATGTAATGAGCTAACCTTTTCTGTGCATTGGTAAGCATTTTGTGGGGCTCTTCTGCCATTTTCACTACTTTCAAAACAGGGTTCCTGAATCTTGTGACACCAGCAACCACAGGGATCTTCCTCTTTCTCACTTGTAATCAAGGAGATGAAGTATGTTTGGATATATTATTTTTGTTTTGAGTCGCAGTTGTCATGAGAAATTGTTTGTTACTATTAAGAGTCAGTTAATAATAAATTTGATTGCCATCCATTACTTGTGATTGTGGGAACAATGGCTACCAAAGTACAAAGGACAACTGAAAGAAGTCTGTGTGTGTGTGTGTGTGGGGGGGGGGGGGGGGAGATAAAAAATCAGCAGTGTCATATCTCAGCGAGAAACTTGAAACTTTCAGCAGAGGACAGGCGCAGTTTTAAAAGAATAGTTGACCACGCACTGGATAGATATGTACCCACTAGAACAGTTGATAGTGGGAGGGAACCTCCATGGTATACAGTCGCTGTAAAGAAACAGAAATTACTGTGTAATAGGTGTAAAATGAAGCATAGGGCTATAGATGGAGAGCTGCCCAATGAAACGTGTTTGTCTGTCAAGAGAGCTATACGCAATACCTTTAATTACTACCGTAGCAAAATATTGTCAAGTAGTCTTTCACAGAACCCAAAGAAATTCTGGTTGTATGTAATGGCTGTTAGTGGCAAAAAAAGAAGAAGAAAGAAAGAAAGGCACCTAGGAAACCAGCGGTGTTGAAAAACAGCTGAAATCATTAAAATTGAACAAAGCTCCAGGGCCCTATGGAATCCCTGTCAGATTCTGTACTGAATCTGCAGCTGAGTTAGCCCCTCTTCTAACTATAGTCTATCATAAATCCCTCAAAGAAAGAGCCTTGCCCTGTTCTTGCAAAAAAGCAAAGGTCACCACCGTCTACAAGAAGGGTAGTAGAAGTGATCCGTACAACCACCATCCAATAGCCTTGATATTGATTTGCTGTAGAATCTTGTTCTGATCTCAAATACAATGAGGTATCTTGAACAGAATGACCCCTTGAATTTCAAGCAGTGTGGATTTCGAAAACATTGATCATGTGAAACACAACTCTCACTTTTCTCACATGACGTACTGAAAGCTTTCAATCAAGGCAGTAAGGTAGATGCAGTTTTTCTTGATTTCCGAAAAGCATGTCACTTAGTGCCACATCTACACTTAGTGTCAAAGGTACATCATATTTTGTGACTGGAGTGAGGACTCCCTGGTAGGAAGGGTGGAGGATGTTGTTGTGGATGGAGAGTCATTCTTAGATGTAGAACTAACGTTGGGTGTGCCCCAGAGGGAAGTGTGTTGGGACCCTTGCTGTTCATATTGTATATTAATGACCTTGCATACAATGTTAATAGTAAAATAAGGCTTTTTGCAGATGATGCAGTTACCTATAATGAAATATCTTTAAAAAACTGTATAAATATTCAATCAGACCTTGATAAGATTTTAAAGTGGTGCAGAAATAGGCAACTTGCCCAAATTGTTCAGAAATGTAAAATTTTGCACTTCACATGATGAAAATATGTAATGGCCTATGACTATAATATCAGTGAGTCACTGTTGTAATCAGCTTTCTCTTACAAATACCTGGGTGTGACAGTTTGTGGGGGTATGAAATGGAATGAACACACACTCAGTCATGGGTAAAGCAGGTTGTAGACTTCAGTTTATTGGTTGAATACTGGGGAACTGCAATCAGTGTACAAAAAAGACTGCTTACAGATCACTCATGCTACCAGCTCTAGAATATTACTCGAGTATGCTATTCACAATAAGGTGCCTGGCAGAGGCTTCAGTGAATCACCTTCTAGTTGTCCCTCTATTGTTCCACTCTCGAACGGCGTGCATGAAAAACGAGCACTTACATTTTTCTGTGTGAGCCCTGATTTCTCTTATTTTATAGTGTTGATCATTTCTCCCTTTGTAGGTGGGTGCAAACAATGTTTTCGTAATTGGTGGAGAAAACTGGTGATTGAAATATCATTAGAAGATCCCATTCCAACAAAAAACACCTTCGTTTTTGATGATTGTCACTCCAATTCGTGTATCATGTCTATGGCACTATCTCCCCTATTTTGCGATGATACAAAATGAGCCGCCCTTCTTTGAACTTTTTCGATATCCTCTGTCAGTCCCACCTGATGTGGATCCCACACTGCGCAGCAATACTCCAGGGTAGGGTGGAAAAGTGTGGTGTAAGCAGTCTCTTTAGTAGACCTGTTGCACCCTCAAAGTGTTCTGCCAGGGAATTGCACCACAACATTATCTATGTCATTGTTCCAATTTACATTATTTGTAATTGTAATCCCTAAGGAGGTAGTTGAATTTACAGCCTTCAGGTTTGTGTGACTTATCACATAGTTGAAATTTAGCGGATTTCTTTTAGTAATCATGTGAATAACTTCACACTTTTCTTTAGTCAGAATCAATTGCCATTTTTCGCGCCACACAGATATCTTATGTAAGTCATTTTGGAATTCGTTTTTCTCATTTGATGACTTTAGAAGATGGTGAGTGACAGCATCACCTGCAAACTATCTAAGATGGCTACTCAGATTGTCTCCTATGTCGTTAATATAGATCGGGATCAATAGAGGGCCTATAACACTTCCTTAGGGAACGCGGACTATGTGTCAATAAATCTTTTTCTTCCAGGTACTTCGTAATGTTCGAACATATACAGAGAAGGCAGCATGAATGGTCAAAGGTTTGTTTAATCCGTGGGAGAGTGTCACAGAGATCTCAGAGATACTGAAGGAACTGAACTGGAAGACTCTTGTAGTTGTAAATTGTTGTAGTTGTGCTGGGAAAGTCCCTGAGCTTCAAGTGCTAATAGAAAGCACAGAAGCTGAAATCGTTATAGGTACAGAAAGCTGGCTAAAGCCTGAAATAAGTTCTGCAGAAATTTTTACGAAATCTCAGACGGTGTTCAGGAAAGATAGATTAGGCAGAATTGGTGGTGGAGTGTTTGTGTCTGTCAGTAGTGGTTTATCTTGTAGTGAAGTCGAAGTAGATACTCCGTGCGAATTGGTATGGGTGGAGGTTATACTTAACAGGCGAACTAAGTTAATAATTGGCTCCTTCTACCGACCTCCAGACTCCGATGATATAGTTGCGGAACAGTTCAGAGAAAATTTGAGTCACGTAACAAATAAATACCCCACTCATACGGTTATAGTTGGTGGGGACTTCAACCTTCCCTCGATATGTTGGCAAAAATACTTGTTCAAAACCGGTGGTAGGCAGAAAACATCTTCCGAGATTGTCCTAAATGCTTTCTCCAAAAATTATTTCGAGCAGTTAGTCCACGAACCCACGCGAGTTGTAAATGGTTGCGAAAACACACGTGACCTCTTAGCCACAAACAATCCAGAGCTGATAGAGAGCATCATGACTGATACAGGGATTAGTGATCACAAGGTCGTTGTAGCTAGGCTCAATACCGTTTCTTCCAAATCCACCAGAAACAAACGCAAAATAATTTTATTTAAAAAAGCAGATAAAGTGTCACTAGAAGCCTTCCTAAGAGACAATCTCCATTCCTTCCGAACTGACTATGCAAATGTAGACGAGATGTGGCTCAAATTCAAAGATATAGTTGCAACAGCAATTGAGAGATTCATACGTCATAAATTGGTAAGAGATGGAACTGATCCCCCGTGGTACACAAAACAGGTCCGAACTCTGTTGCAGAGGCAACGGAGAAAGCATGCGAAGTTCAGAACAACGCAAAATCCCGAAGATTGGCTAAAATTTACAGACGCGCAAAATTTGGCACAGACTTCAATGCGAGATGCCTTTAATAGGTTCCACAACGAAACATTGTCTTGAAATTTGGTAGAAAATCCGAAGAAATTCTGGTCGTATGTAAAGTACACAAGCGGCAAGACGCAGTCAATACCTTCGCTGCGCAGTGCCGATGGTACTGTTACCGACGACTGTACCGCTAAAGCGGAGTTATTGAACGCAGTTTTCCGAAATTCCTTCACCAGGGAAGACGAATGGAATATTCCAGAATTTGAAACACGAACAGCTGCTAGCATGAGTTTCTTAGAAGTAGATACCTTAGGGGTTGCGAAGCAACTCAAATCGCTTGATACGGGCAAGTCTTCCGGTCCAGATTGTATACCGATTAGGTTCCTTTCAGATTACGCTGATACAGTAGCTCCCTACTTAGCACTCATATACAACCGCTCACTCACCGATAGATCTGTACCTACAGATTGGAAAATTGCACAGGTCGCACTAGTGTTTAAGAAGGGTAGTAGGAGTAATCCATCTAACTGCAGACCTATATCATTGATGTCGGTTTGCAGTAGGGTTTTGGAGCATATACTGTATTCAAACATTATGAACCACCTCGAAAGGAACGATCTATTGATACGTAATCAGCATGGTTTCAGAAAACATCGTTCTTGTGCAACGCAGCTAGCTCTTTATTCGCACGAAGTAATGGCCGCTATCGACAGGGGATCTCAAGTTGATTCCGTGTTTCTAGATTTCCGGAAAGCTTTTGACACCGTTCCTCACAAGCAACTTCTAATCAAGCTGCAGGCCTATGGGGTATCGTCTCAGTTGTGCGACTGGATTCGTGATTTCCTCTTCAGGAAGGTCGCAGTTCGTAGTAATAGACGGCAAATCATCGAGTAAAACTGAAGTGATATCAGGTGTTCCCCAGGGAAGTGTCCTGGGACCTCTGCTGTTCCTGATCTATATAAATGACCTGGGTGACAATCTGAGCAGTTCTCTTAGGTTGTTCGCAGATGATGCTGTAATTTACTGTCTAGTAAGGTCATCCGAAGACCAGTATCAGTTGCAAAGCGATTTAGAAAAGATTGCTGTATCGTGTGGCAGGTGGCAGTTGACGCTAAATAACGAAAAGTGTGAGGTGATCCACATGAGTTCCAGAAGAAATCCGTTGGAATTCGGTTACTCAATAAATAGTACAATTCTCAAGGCTGTCAATTCAACTAAGTACCTGGGTGTTAAAATTACGAACAACTTCAGTTGGAAAGACCACATAGATAATATTGTGGGGAAGGCGAGCCAAAGGTTGCGTTTCATTGGTAGGACACTTTGAAGATGCAACGAGTCCACTAAAGAGACGGCTTACACTACACTCGTTCGTCCTCTGTTAGAATATTGCTGCGCGGTGTGGGATCCTTACCAGGTGGGATTGACAGAGGACATCGAAAGGGTGCAAAAAAGGGCAGCTCGTTTTGTATTATCACGTAGTAGGGGAGACAGTGTGGCAGATATGATACGCGAATTGGGATGGAAGTCATTACAGCAAAGACGTTTTTCATCGCGGCGAGGTCTATTTACGAAATTTCAGTCACCAACTTTCTCTTCCGAATGCGAAAATATTTTGTTGAGCCCAACCTATATAGGTAGGAATGATCATCAAAATAAAATAAGAGAAATCAGAGCTCGAACAGAAAGGTTTAAGTGTTTGTTTTTCTCGCGCGCTGTTCGGGAGTGGAATGGTAGAGAGATAGTATGATTGTGGTTCGACGAACCCTCTGCCAAGCACTTAAATGTGAATTGCAGAGTAGTCATGTAGATGTAGAAAATAGACGTGAACTATCCTGAAAAAGTCTATTAAGAAAATTTCAAGAACCAGCTTTAAGTGATAGCTCTAGGAATATGCTACAGCCCCCTCCATATTGCTCACATAGTGATTGTGAGGATAAGATTAGAATAATTACTGCATGCACAGAGGCATTCAACAAATCATTCTTCCCATGCTCCATATGTAAATGGAACAGGGAGAGACCCTAATAACTGGTACAATGAGATCTACTGCCCCCCCCCACCCTTCCCCACGCCCCCGTGGGTCCTTGGGTTAGAATAGGCCCAAGGTATTCCTACCTGTTGTATGAGGTGACTAAAAGGTCACACGTTTCAGCCTTTATGTGATGGTCCCCTGTAGATTTTGACCTTCATTCTTCAAAATTTTTCCGAAGAGCGAGCCAATTGGGGAAGCGCACCTTACAAGGTACATCATGTCCATCGTGCATTGAGATCCTTAGCCCACTTTCTCATCGTCGCATTGCAGTCCTGCCCATTCTCCATCTCTTGGGCGAGGACACCTTCATGGGTGCACTTTCCACCATGCACTATGCAGTGTCAATTTCTGCGTCGACGATGACTGTGGACTTCTTTGCACCTTATATCCAGTCCGTTGTATGTACCCTGTTGCTTGTAGCCCCTTGACCATACAGGGATCGCTCTGCTGATGCCTGCGCTGTTAACTCTGCACTTGTGACAAGGGGTAGATGCCCATCCCCCTGGGACATTGGGATTCCCGGCAATGGCCATCCTGCCAGGTGGCCTTTGCTGCGGCTGGGTGGTGCCTCGGGGAGGGTCCCTGGTTGGAGGGGGTGGCATTAGGGTGGATGACATGCGATGAAGCGTAGTCCATCATCTCTTGCTGGTGGTGAAACACCAGCAGTCTCTAAGTGATCACGAGCTCAATTCAACGCATGGAAGTGTGACCCCAAATAGTTCACCTCCTTGGCCACACCATGGGAGGAATGTCAGGCTAAGGATGGCAGCAGATCTTATTCACCCCGGTACCTTGTATGTTTGAGAGCTGATGGGGAATCTTTAATGACGATAAAGCCTCAGTTTTTTGTTGAGCATTTAGAGGACAAGTTCCGGGAGGTGGAGGGCTTGTCCAAAATGAGATCTGGGTCAGTCTTGATCAAAACAGCATCCTCTGCCCAGTCACGGGAGTTACTTGCTTGTGACAAGCTGGGGGATGTTTCTGTAACCATCACGCCCCATAAGAACTTAAATATGGTCCAGGGTATCATTTTCACAGAGACCTTCTTTTGCAGTCCAATGATAAGCTGGGCACCAGTTTAGAGCGATGAGGTGTACTTTTCGTCTGGCGTGTCCACCGGGATCCGAAGGATAATCAGGTTGCCACTGGTGCCTTCATTTTGGCCTTTGAGGGTGATACATTGCCTGAGAAGGTCAAGGTGATGGTCTACCGGTGTGATGTAAAGACCTATATCCCTCCCCCATGAGATGCTTTAAGTGCTAGAAGTTTGGCCATATGTCTTCCTGCTGTACTTCCAGCATCACATGTCAAGATTATTGACGTCCATCACATCCCAGTAATCCATGTGCCCCACCACCCATCTGTGACAACTGCAGAGAGCACCATTCGCCTTGCTCACATGAGTGCAGGATTCTCCAGAAAGAAAGGAAAATCATGGAGTACAAGACCTTGGACCGACTGACCTACATTGGGGCTAAGAGAAAATTTGATCACCTGCATCCTGTGTGTATGACATCGTCTTACGCCACCACTACAACAGTTCTGGCACCATCAGCTCTTCCATCTCAGGTCACCTCTCAGAGCTGGAAGACTACACCTGCCCCCTTGACGGTGGGGGTACTTCCCTCCCTGATGCTCCTGCACCACCTACTGCAGGAGCAGCCCCCCCCCCCCCCCCCCCAACCATCGGGGACATCCGTCCCCACTTCTAAGCCGGAGAAGCGTAAGTCTTCTTTGGCTTCTCTCACTAGGAAGGGGTCCCTTGGGTCACTCCCTTCCCAGGTTTCTTCTAGTGGGAAAGACAACACCTGCCAGTGGCTGAAGAGCCCAAAAGCAGCTGGTCATATGGCTTCATGCTCATCCTCAGTCCTGGAGACTGAGCCAGTGAAGTCCTCCCAGCAAGGGAAACCCAAAGAACAGTGAGAGAAATCCAAAAAGAAAACCCCTAAGACCAAGGAAATTGCGGTGGCACCCACACCACCGCTACCTACAAGCTCTGCGGCTGAGGATGGAGTGGAGATTTTGGTGTCCGCTGGGGTCCTAGATCTTGCCAGACTCTCGGACACAATGGATATGGCCTGCTCAGGCAATAAATCGGTGGCAGCAGGTGACTCTGAGGCGTAAACTGCCTCATTAAATGTTCCACGCCTTCTCAATCTCATGATATCCTCCAGTGGAATTGTGGCGGTTTTTTCTACTGCCTGGCTGAGCTACGGCAACTGTTAAGCTTTACACTTGCTATCTGCATTGCCCTCCAGGGAACGTGGTTCCCAGCAATGCGGATCCCTACCCTCCGTGGCTATAAGGGTTATTACAGGATCCGTAGCGACTATAATCGAGTGTCAGGTGGAGTTTGCGTTTATGTCCTAAACTCGGTCTGTAGTGAACGTGTACCCCTTCAAAACCCTCTTGAAGCAGTGGCTGTCACAATAATGACGACACAGGAAATAGCTGTGTGCAATGTATATCTTCCTCCAGATGGTGCAGTACCCCTGAATGTATTAGCTGCACTGATTGATCAACTCCCTAAACCTTTCATACTTCTGGGGGATTTTAATGCCCATAACCCCTTGTGGGGTGGTACCATGCTTACTGGCTGAGGCAGAGATGTCGAAACTTTACTGTCTCAGTTCGACCTCTGCCTCTTAAATACTGGGGCCACCACACACTTCAGTGTGGCTCATGGTAGTTACTCGGCCATTGATTTATCAATTTGCAGCCCAGGACTTCTCTCATCTATCCACTGAAGAGCACATGACGACCTGTGTGGTAATGACCACTGCCCCAGCGTCAGACACATGGACGCATGCCCAGATGGGCTTCAAACAAGGCAGACTGGGGAATTTTCACCTCTGCTGTCACCGCTGAATCTCCCCCACATGGTAACATCAATGTGATGGTTGAGCAGGTGACTGGCACAATTGTTTCTGCGGCAGAAAACACAATCCCTCACTCTTTAGGGTGTCCGAGGCGTAAGGCAGTCCCTTGGTGGTTGCCGGAAGTCGCTGAAGCAATTAAGGACCATTGGCGAGCTCTACAGTGGCATAAGCGACACCCTTCCCTGGAGCACCTCATAGCCTTTAAACGGCTCCGTGCCCGTGTTTGCAACCTTATCAAACAATGGAAGAAGAAGTGCTGGGAGAGATATGTCTCCACCATTGGGTGCCACACGCCACCTTCCCAAGTCTGGGCAAAGTTCAAACGTCTTTTCGGGTACCAAGCTCGGTGTTACCATAAGTGGCGAGTTATGTACCAATGCAAATGCGATTTCCGAGCACTTTGCTCTAGCCTCTGTGTCGGAGAATTACCCCCCACCCTTTCGCACAAACAAACAGCGGCTGGAAGGAAACATCCTCTCATTCACTACACACTACAGTGAATCCTATAACGCCCCATTTATAGAGTGGGAGCTCCTCAGTGCCCTTGCAAATTTCCCTGACACAGCTCCTGGGCCTGATCGCATCCACACCCAGATGATTAAACCTCTCTCGTCTGACTACAAGCGACATCTTCTTGTCATCTTCAACTGACTGGTGCAATGGCATCTTTCCATTGCAGTGGCGGGTGCTCAAACCAGGCAAAAACCCGCTTGATGTGGATAACTATAGGCCCATCAGCCTCACCAACGTTCTTTGTAAGCTGCTGGAACGTATGGTATTTCAGCGGTTGGGTTGGGTCCTGGAGTCACGTGGCTTGCTGGCTCCATGTCAGGGCGGCTTCCGCCAGGGTCGCTCTACCACTGATAATCTTGTGTCCATCGAGTCTGCCATCCGAACAGCCTTTTCCAGATGGCAACACCTGATTGCGTTTTTTTTTTACTTATGTAAAGCATACGGCACGACTTAGCGACATCATACCCTTGCCACATTGTATGAGTGGGGTCTCCGGGGACCACGCCCGATTTTTAATCCAAAACTTCCTCTCGCTCCGTACTTTCCGTGTTCAAGTTGGTGACTCCCATAGTTCCATCCATATCCAGGAGAATGGAGTCCCGCAGGGCTCTGTAATGAGTGTCTCTCTATTTTTAGTGACCATTAACAGTCTAGCAGCAGCTTTCGGGCCCTCCGTCTCGCCTTCTCTGTATGCAGACGACTTCTGCATTTTGTACTACTGCTCCAGTACTGTTGTTGCTGAGCGGCGCCTCCAGGGAGCCATCCACAAGGCGCAGTCATGGGCTCTAGCCCACGGCTTCCAGTTTTCA
This sequence comes from Schistocerca americana, assembly GCF_021461395.2. Lineage (NCBI taxonomy): Eukaryota > Metazoa > Arthropoda > Insecta > Orthoptera > Acrididae > Schistocerca > Schistocerca americana. The sequence goes on along the minus strand of NC_060122.1, from coordinate 852,476,504 downwards.
GCCCCAAAGTCGTGTGTCATGCACTTCTGTCGGTGTCGTACCGTTCATCCAGAACCCGCACTCTACCTTAATGATGATCCACTCACTGTAGTGGAGACATATCATTTCCTAGGACTGGTTTTCAATGCTTGGCTGACTTGGCTCCCTCATCTTCGTCAGCTTAAGCAGAGGTGTTGGCAGCACCTCAATGCCCTCTATTGCCTGAGCAACACCAATTGGGGTGCAGATCGCTGTACGCTTCTGCAGCTCTACAGAACCCTTGTCCAATCCCGAATTGACTATGGGAGTGTGGTTTATGGTTTGGCAGCACCTTCAAGCATTGCATTTACTCGACCCTGTGCACCACTGTGGGGTTCGAGTAGCGACAGGAGCTTTTAGGATGAGTCCGGTGACCAGCGTACTGGTGGATGCTGTTGTCCTTCCACTGCAGATCAGACGAGTGCAACTGCTCGTCAGTTACGCAGCACACATTCATAGTTCCCCTGAGCATCCGAATTATCATATCCTTTACGTGCCTGCGGCAGTCCATCTCCCGCATCGGCGGCCCAGATCGGGGCTAACGATTGCGCTTCGCGTGCGGTCCCTTCTCTTCGACCTGGAGTCCTTCCCTTTACCACCTCTACTTCCGGACTGTTCACGTACGCCTCCATGGTGTATGCCTCGGCCACAGCTTTGTCTGGACCTTTTGCATGGCCCTAAGGACTCAGTTAACCCCGCCACTCTCCGCTGTCACTTCCTCTCGATTCTTGACATGTTCCTGGGCTCTGAAGCGGTTTAAACCGATAGCTCAATGGCTGATGGTTACGTAGGCTTCGCATATGTTCATGGAGGTCATATTGAGCAGTACTCCTCGCCAGTTGGCCGCAGTGTTTTCACTGCAGAGCTGGTGGCATATATCGTGCTCTTGAGTACATCTGCTCATGCCCTGGCGAGTCATTTCTCCTGTGTACTGACTCACTGAGCAGCCTACAAGCTATCGACCAGTGCTACCCTCACCACCCTCTGGTGGCGTCCATTCAGGAATCCATCTATGCCCTGGAACAGTCCCACCGTTCCGTGTTTTTTGTGCGGACCCCAGGACACGTCGGAATCCCCGGCAATGAACTTGCCGACAGGCTGGCCAAACAGGGGACACGGAAACTGCTTCTGGAGATAGGCATCTCCGAAGCTGACCTGCGTTCTGTATTACACCGCAGGGTTTTGACGGCTTTGGGAGACGGAATGGCATAACAGCAAGCACAACAACTGCGTGTCATTAAGGGGACTGAATGTGTGGAAGTATTCCGTGCAGGCCTCTCTCAGGGAATCTGTTGTCCTCTTCCGGCTCCACATTGGCCATACGTGCCTAATCCATGATTACCTATTCTGTCGCGAGGACCAACCTCAATGTTGCTGTGGCTCCCAAATGACAGTCATCCACCTCTTGCTGGGCTGCCCACTTTTAGCCACTCTGCGGCAGACTTTTAACTTCCCCAGCACCCTGCCTTTGGTGTTGGGTGACTATGCCTCCACAGCAGCTTTAGTTTTACGTTTTATCCATGAGAGTGGGTTTTGTACTTCTATGTAGGTTTTAGCGCATGTCCTTTGTCCCTCTGTGTCCTCCACCCTAGTGCTTTTAGGGTGGAGGTTTTAGTGTGTTGCAGAGTGGCTGGCTTTCCCTTTTTATTCTCGTGGTTTCCCTTTTTATTCTCGTGGTTGGCCAGTCACTGTAATCTGCTTTCGTGTTTTACTATCTTCTGTTTCTAGCATCTCTGTTTTCTTGTCCTCTTTCGTTCCTTTTAGTGTTTGTTGCCTTCCCTTCGTTCTTGTGGCTTTTCCTTTCTTTCCGTTTTGTGTTATATGTTTCGTCTGATTTATTCTCACACTTGTGGCATTGTTTTATTAGGAATAAGGGACCGATGACCTCGTAGTATGGTCCCTTCTGCCGCCTTTATACCAACCACCCAATCTACTGTTTGCCTTGCACCTCATGGTTGATTGAAGAATATGGATTTAGATGTAGATGTAAAATTAATAACAGTTACATGTATTTGGCAATGTTTGTAATAAAGACATCTTCAAGATGTTTGGTTATCTTATTCAAATAATATCTTATTGCTGTTTTTTGAAATTTATTGTAATTAGCTCATGGAAATTCTGTAGAACAATGTTCAGTGAAAATGTGCTTGGTAATCTAGCACTATCATCTGCAAATCAGCCCAGATTGTTGTGACTGTCAAATGTCTGTGAAAGATGGTTGTCCTTCAGTTTGCTGAATTTTAATTTTTAGTTAATCTGGAAGGCAAGTAATGTTACTCCAATATGTCAATTGTATGTGACAATTAATGTCTACTTCTTTGAACTATGCAACTTTTATTTATTTAAAATTGCATAATGAGAGTTCTTGTAAACTGGTTGCTGTAAAACTGTTAACTTCATCTTGGTTGTGTGTTGTGGATAAATCTTTGACTCTTGATAATACGCTTATATTGTCAGCAAACATTGTTTCTAAAAGATTTTGCCAGGTGATTTATGTAAATTAATAACTTGCACTGAACAGTATGGGACACCATTTGTTATGTTTCTGGATCCTTCTTCATCTACATTAATACTCTGCACGCCACCTGACAGTGAGAGCAAGCAGTATGTTGTCTGATTCTTCCCAGAAGAGAGAGAGCTTTGCAAGGCAAAAGCCCAGTTCCCAGAAGGAAGAGAACTTTGTGAGACAAAAGTCTAGAACGTTTTCTTTCAATGGCAGACTCCTCAAGAAATTACAGTACCTCTGTATTCATTACGGTGTTGCGAGGCAGCAGTAGTGAATGACTAACACCCCCTGATGATCTCAAAAGATGGTTTCTGTAACTTTCCCTGCAAAATATGTGACCTTTGCCTTTTTTTGGAGCACTTTTGTCAGGTTTCTTCCACACCGTGCTCTGGCATTTTGTGCCAAGGTTCGAGCAATGGACCCAGGTCTTATCCACATTTGAATGCTCGTACAGCATTCCGTGTAGACAGACGTTAACTTCCGTCAGATATTGACAGTGGATAGTCGTTTTGCTGCGATAAAAAACAAATGACAGAGGCAGCTCACAACCAGACACACTTTGTAGTGGTAACTCCGTGTTCACTGACGGCCTACTGGCAAGATACTGCAGTATGCACCACAGGCTGGTGAGAGCATTGTCAACACACACCAGTTGAACTCTCCAGCCCTCAGATGTCATGGCCTCAATTTATTTTGCAGAATAATAAAATGGGAAACTTACTTATTGGTTGATCCTCATATTAAGTGGCAAGTTGATACCACCTCTTACAACAACATTATCAGGGAACGTATTCAGGAAATTCTGCAAGTTCTGTGTAAAGCACTCTACCACTACAGCTCCTGATTCAGGTCTATAAATGAACCTGATTACCATAGTTGACCCACTTTTGCTGATTAAGTTCACCCAAATTAATTCAGTTTCTGAATCCGCAATAGCATCGCTAGACATTATTGACTGAATTCTTTCCTGCAATAAATATGCCAACTTGTTAATAATGCCACAATATTTTAATTTTTCCTGGGAACATTTTATGGTTTACATCATCGGCAGGATAAACGGTGTCATAGAAAATACAAATGCAGAATTTTTCTTATGAAATTTGGTAAGAAATTATTTATTCTGAGCTATATTTTGATATCTGTAAAGAGATTCCACCATGGAAGACAATATGAGGCAGTAAATAAGTACTGCACAGAAAAGTTGGCCAGGTTTCAATTATAGGCTATCTTTTCAAAAACACCCCTTTTATGCTAGTAAATTTCCTTTTACACTATGCTTCTCACATTGGTCTAATAATTTTTAAGTTTTGTTGCTTTTCTGACTGATCCTCATTCACAATTGTGTATGACTTTTCATTTTTTGTCTTGTGTTACATGCATCAGAATACAGCATTTGTTTTTGTAACTTTGTTATATTTATGGAAATCTTTGCTTTCAATCCCGCTTTGTCACCAGCTCCTCTAGTAACCACTCACCGTAATTTTAAGACTTTGAGGTAGTTATTGGAAGTATGATTGGTTGTCATCTTTTCTGTTTAGCCAAAGAATTCCCAGCATAGAGAAGAGCTACGAAAAGGAATTACGGAAGGTATAATGCTTCCAGGCATTGGCCATCAAACTCTGTCGAAGGAGATAGTGGATGAAGCAATAATAATTTCAGACATGTACGATCTTAACGAGTTCGTCGCCCTTGACTTACTGTGCACAGGTATGGTAACTTCAGTTTACTGGAACGTTATGTGACAATTGCTGGAAGTTTTGTAACGTTAATAAATTTATTTTTATGAAATTAAATATTTACTTATTCTGGGTCAGTCAGAACTACAACCATTCTAATTATTACTAAGCCTATTATATGTACTAGCAACAGCATAGAGGTCAGCTTCACTGCTGTTGCAGATATCTGTTCTGGAGACCTCCAAAGATTATCAAATAAATTTTATATTCCACTTTGATGTCAACTGAGGTGCAGATAGGCAGTTTTTTCAATGAAAACATTACACAGAGTATCATAGATGTTTTTGAAGCTGCAGAAGTAGCAGTGCTATTAGTTACCATTAGTTACAAACTTTTAACACTATATGTAAAATTATGATGCCTACACAGAATTTTCGAAAATAGTAACAAGACGCATCTGAACACTTGGAGGTGCACACACGCTCGCATGTGCTCACGCTCCCCTCCTACACACACACACACACACACACACACACACACACACACCCACCAGTTGGGTTAATAAGATGCTTGCCAAATATCAGGACCTGGTATATTTTGTGTGTTGGTGGTTTCTTTGTGTGCAGCATGGTGAATGTGCTCTATGATGACTGTGGAGCTCCTGATACAAAACCAGATCATATATAAAGGAAAATCCACAATGGAATAATGACAATATTACGAAAAGGGTAGTTGCTACTCACCATACAGCAGAGATACCGTGTTGCAGATAGGCACAACAGAAAGATTGTCAAACGAATCTTTCGGCCAAACAGGCATTCATCAGGAACACACGCACACACACACACACACACACACACACACACACACACACACACACACACACACTCTCTCTCTCTCTTTCAATCTGGCTGCCAAGGCCAGACTGTCTGGCTTTGGCAGCCAGAGACTGTGGTTACACATGTGAGTTGCATTTGCATGAATTTGTGTGTGGATGTTGTCTGATTCTGATGAAGGCCTGTTTTGCTGAAAGCTTTGTTTTACAGCCTTTCTCTTGTTCCTATCTGTGTCTCAGTGTCTCCAATATATGGCGAGCAGCAAGCATATAAACAGAAGTTTTAACAGCAGTCCTCCTTGATTGGTGTATGACTGTGTGCTTTATACACAGAATATCAAAACTTTTTGATTGATCCTTGTGTCTACATGAAAGTTTGACTGATGTTCCAAATAGTCTTTTGTTTTTAAAGCGTAGAGAGCTTCCTTATAAAGGAATGTGTGTGAAAGAAAATAAGAGAGAACATAGACAGCAAAATTGTTTTGCAGAAATAAGAAGTTAAGGCTGTAGTATAGAGCCATTGTTAGGATTTTAAAGAAGTGGAAAAGCAATAATAATTGTTCCATTGTTTGATAATCCTCTCTTCTTGTGCTTTCTTGTCATTTTATTATCAGTCAGAAAAAAAACATAATATGCAGTATGGTTTTCAGTATTTTTGCATCAGAATGTTAAGGATATTTTCGAGACTCAGTGAAAGATTGGAGAAGAAGAGAGAACAGTTATGTGCATATTATCTATCTATCTATTACAGTATGAAAGTGGAGCCAGTGTTAGCATAAAAAAAAAAAAAATAAAATAAAAAAAAAAAATTAATAATAATAATGCTGCATTGACCTTTTTCTTTAAAAACCTGGTTGAAATATTTCTAAATTTCATAATGCATTAATAATATTGATTAGTCTTATTTTAAAATTTGATTTTACTAGCAGATGCAGATATATGTGTTTAATGGTATATTTACAGTCAAATCTAATTTTTTCCAACCAGAACATTGTAAGTGCTATTTGTAAGAGAAATCCTGCTAACGAATTCCTTTTCTTGTAGCTCAGCAGCGCATGCCTCATCACCCAGGTCTGCCTCGAGGACTGGTTGCTGTCTTGCTGTACTATGATGGCAGGCGTGCCTTAGTCTATGCTTTGCGTGCATTAGTGCAGGCTCGAAATGGAATTTCGTGGACTGTGAGTTCAACTGAGGAGGTCACTAGATATATCACGCGTTATACCCAGGAGCTGATGGATCATGGTGTAATAAATCGGATACTGGGTGAGCTGTACACTTTTATATTGCTTGTGATGCTTCTTACGCAGAAGATGTGATTGCAATCGGATGTAATAACGTGAACTATTTAATACACCATGCTGTAATTGAAAACAGAGGTAATATTTTGGAGGGACTGCAGGTTTATATGTCTACAATATCAGTTCATTGGCAGTGAAACTCAAATATTGAGTATATAGCTAGATCATCATATATTTGTACATTCTTCACTTATCTTTGCCTTTGTCTTTACCTGTGTGTCACATTTCTCACACCAGAACAAACTATTTGTTACACCTATTTAAAATGTAGCTAAAAATCTTTCAGTTACATTCAATAAAATGCACCTAAAGGATGATGAATGTTATGAATATCAAAAGTTCAAATGAATTCCTTGCATTAATTATTATTGTGTTCATGGTGTTAATAAAGTGCTGAATTGTCAATATTAAAAAAGGTTTTTGTCTTTGAGAAAAGCAAGTTGTATTTAGCGGGACAGAAAACTGGCACTTTTAAAAAATCTGTAACAATTAGCTGTTGTTTCATATTGTAGGTATTTGCAAGAATGAATCAATATAAGAGTAAGTGCAAGTGATAATGCTCTGACATTTAGTTAGCTGAATGTATTGTAACTTGTACAGAAGTTCCTCAGTAATTTGTGATTCACTGGTGTGAAAGTCATTCTCCTCTCTTAAACTTCTGTACACTTATACCTTAAGGGAAGAGATCTGAAAAGTATGTTAAAATGACAGTGTAACTGTTCACTCATTACTACCTCTTTTCATCATAGTTTGATGACTGTGGCTGTGCGGCAACCCCAGTTTGTTTGTAACTGTGTTGGAAAACTACTTTGATATTTCTTATAATGATAGTCTTATGGGAATGTTCAAAGCCCTTATTATGTCACAAATTTATCAATGCACGAACAATTAAAAATACAAAGGAACGTAACTGTACCTATTATGACCGGCCGATATAAAGGTAATCACTTCTCATCTATCCCTAAGAGGCTCATGAGTTAGCAGGCCGTAGAAAAAGAACATGGAGTGTATGTGTTTCCTGCTAGGAAAGAAAGGGTGATGGTTGTCTGGGTCGAAGTGGAAGGTTGCTGGTGAATCTTCCTGATGTGCAGTCGTGGTCCATTAAACTATTTGTTTCTAACATTTCGTCTAAGTCAGTGTTGGAAATCTTCAGAGGTGCTCCTCGTTGCATTGAGTCTTGTTGATAGCAGCACTGCAGATGTCCAACAAAGCTCTGGATGAAACGTAAGGGATGCAAAATTTCATGGTCGACAGCCACACAGCTCGAAAGGGTCACCAGCAAACAATACAATTGTTCACGTAAGCGACCAATATGAAGTGGAAGGTGTTACCATCTCGGTTGATGCAGTGGTGGTGGGCGTGATGATGATGGCACTGGGATGTCAAATCATCTGAGGCTGGGGAGACCCAGAAAATCTGCTGGCGTCCAGAGGTGTGGGCCAGACGATGAGAATATTTGTTGATGACTATGTCAAGATGGCAGCTGTGGGTCGGTGAACTACTGAGGAAGTAGTAACGGATGTCAGCAGAGAAGTTGTGACCTCTGCAGTGATTCAGTACCTGTCTCCTGAAGCATAGCAATGCCGTTGAGCTCTGCAGTGGATGGGGGATGCAGGTGTCCACAGTTTTGTATGATTTGAAATGTAGGCCCTGCTGATTCAGCAGGTGGAGCTTGAATTTGCACAAGTGCCCACGAGTTACGCATTTTGCCGGCCTAAAAGTAGCTTTGTAGATCTGAGTGATGGCTACTATTTCATCCAATGATGGATTTGGCAGCATCAGTACCTCCATCAGGAACGTATGGAATGTTGATATATCTGATCATTGAATCAGAGTGTGATCAGCCATATCTTGTATTCAAATCTGTCATGGTGCCTTGTAAAACAGGCACCTGCTAAGAATAAGACTGACTGCCTTCCCTATTCTGCTGGAAAGTAAGCCGTACACTTGCTATGTAGATTCATTGCTCAGAGCACTGAGAAAGTTACACCTTCACTTATTGTAGCTCCGTAACATAATGTTGTCAAGGGGAAATATTTTTTGGAATAATTGGCACCCTTCTAATTGCTACTAGCTTTCTGTTATATCATATGCATGAAAATTTAGGCAGAGCCACGTGATATATGTATCCTAATTTATGCTGCTAACTTGAATTCTGAAGAGAAAAAAAGATTATGCTGACGTATTGTTCATGTGGCTGGATCGTAGGTTGGAGCCTGATAATCTGTCGGGGCAGCAGTTGCAGTGATTTTTCCATATGCTCCCAGTGCAGTTAATCCTGTTGCCGCCTCTGCTGTATGAACAGGGAACAGGGCAATGGCATTGCTAAATAGCTGTTCTGTTTTCGTGAGACGCAGAATAGCCTTACTTTTTATGTTATGATGAGAGGTTATGTGCAACTGCTGAACCTGCAGTTTAGTCGTGGGGAATAATCTGAGTTCTCTAGTTTGGTCCACTGTCTATTGGTTGTGGGATTCTTGCTCTGACATAACACATTAAGTATGTGCAGACACTATGTATAATTAAAGACAGCATGTAGCTTGAGGAATTCTCGGATGTCAATCCGTATCATTGCAAGTTCTCCTCAATATTTTGGCAGAGTTGTTGCCATCTCCAGGCGGTCCTTCTTGACTCGTGCTCCACACTTTTCAGAATTGTATATACTATTGTGTGTAAATTGAAGGTAGAGGGGAGAATGGGAAGGAAAGGGAAGGGACTTTTGATGTCTGTGATAACGAGTGAAAACATTTGCTGGACTGGGATTCAAACCCTGGGATCTCCTGCTTACTAGACAGCTGTGTTAACCAGTGCGCCACCCAGATACAATACGTACAGCAACTGTGCCGACCGTATCACCACACATCTTGGCCGACCCATACTCCCACCTTGTGCCACCTATCTGCAGTCCCTGTTCGTGTCCTTCATGCTCGCTACTATGACAGGGTGTATACGCCCTGGGGTAATCGGAAAATCTGGGAAAAATGCAGGAATTTTTTCATCCGGGAGAAAAACATGGGAATTTTTTAGAATTCTGGGAATTTTTCAGCGTTTTAGTTTTCAGTTAATTTTTTAGAATTTTGACTGTTAAGAACTGATTGTCTAACAAAGAATATTACTGTGTCCCACTACAGCTGAATTATACTGCAGCAGCCTCATGGAATAGCTGTGCAGTTTGAGGCGCCATGTCACAGATTGCACGGCCCCTCCCGCCGGAGGTTTGAGTACTCTGTGTGTGTGTGTGTGTGTGTGTGTGTGTGTGTGTGTTGTTGTTGTTGTTGCTGTTGTTGTTGTTAGCAGAATTTAGTTTAACTAGTTTGTAAGTCTAGGGCCAATGACCTCAGCAGTTTGGTCCCTTAGGAATTCGCACACATTATACTGCAGCAATAAATCATAAACAAGAGAAAAAAATAAAGTAAAACTTAAGTTGCAAAGAAAATGCGCCATTTACAGCAAAATACATTGTACATGCAAGGGTCTGCCAACAGCAAAGTGTGTTAAAGGCATTAGGACGAAAGACTACACAATACTTCGTAACAGTAAACTGCTTGCAATGAGCGTGACACCACAACTGTTTACATTAGCTTCATTAGAGCAGTTGCCAGGCTCATGTGCCTGCGCAGTTGATTCGCATTTGAACAGTACACTGTCTCGCTTCTGGCTACTTGAAGTGTGACTGTTGGCTGTATCAGCTGTAGCAAGCGGCCGTATGCTACTCGGAAAATTTTTTCTGACACACAGTGTTTACATTTACTGATTTTGCTATTTCCTCTTCGTTTACAGCTCTCATGTCAAATGAAAACAAAACTAATTCCTGTGGCCGGGAGCCGTCAATTGATTTAAAATACATTCACATAATTATAGAATGCCAAAATAAGTTATTAGTCTCAGTTTTTCTGTTTCATTTTATTTCCAGGTTTTTGACAGTCAAGTATTAATGGCCTTGCAGAATGATGAAGTTATTTTTGGTTGGTTTGCTAAAGAAATTTGGCTGCTGAGGCAGTCAATTCATTTGAAATGAAGTGTTTCATTCCAGACTACTGGCTAGTGTAAACCGTTTGCTGGATTTCAAGTGCACGTTTTCATCTTCTGCCACAAATGGCATTATGCCTTGATAAAGAACCAAACATGAGATAATGTAGTACTTTTACTCTAAGAAAATTTACATCCCAAGAACCACACTGAAAGGTTTAATATCAGGTTGGGGCCTACTTCATTGTGAATCTGGACATACAAATGTGAACTTTAAGCAGAAATATGTATTTTAGTATGGTTTGCGAAATTCCGATGCTCTTGGAGTATCATCTGATGTCCTGTTTCTTTTACGATGCAATGTAAGATCTCTTGATGCTTTAAATGTGTGAACATACAGACTTCCTACGTATTGTAGCTGCGCACACTCAGTAATGACTGTTTTCTGGCGGTCAATGGCAACTGCTGAAACGAACTTGTTTCTAATAGGTCATGGGAAAATATTGCGAATGGTGGTTTCAAAAGTGCCACTTCAGTGTAAATTACCATTAAGTAATAGGAATTATGTTGCATATGAGAATGTGTGATGAATTTTTTAAATCAAAGTGTTTGCCTCTCATTTAAAACTTAACTCTTTGAGACCAGCCACTTTGAAGAATTTCAAGCACAGAAGACCAGACGTTTATGTCATTATTTAAAATTTTACTGGCACATTTGTGTGATGTATCTTAAAGTGTAACACGCGCAAAAAAATACCAATTTATATGTGAAAACTTAACTTTTCTGGCGGCTTATTGATCTTTGAGACCAGTATTATATATGAAAGTGTAGCTTTTCTTGTAGCCACAGTTGTATATTATTTTAAACCATTAACTTTTCCTACTTGTGTGTTCGCACTACTTAACAGTGGTGTTGGTGTTGACTGACTACATCAGATGTTCTATGCTCTAAATATCTGCTTTCATTGGCTGACGAGATCACGTGACATGAGCTATGATTGACTTAAAAAGTGCACTGCAGTCTCAATTTCAACACTTCGGAAACTAACGGTTCTGTGTTTGGTGGGATTTGAATGTATACTTTTGTAATATGAAAATACTGCACATCAAAAATTTTCTTTGTTTTCACTCGCACTCGTTTACTGATGTGCCGGGAAGTTTGAGCCGATGCGTAAAACCTGAACTCTTCGAAGCATTGATAAGTTTTACAATTCTGACAGAAAGTATACTGTCACTTAACATGGAAAAAGTATATTTTCAGGTGGAAGATAGAGTATTTTTAACTGGGAAATCCGATAAAAATCTGAGAATTTTGTTTCCTTGTCTGCTTGTAAACTTTGTATGACATTTCCGAAGGCATAATTGTGCAACCGCTCTGAAGAAGATGGATTCATTGCCCATTGAGGTGAATCAGTTATATGAAGGTGTGGTGCGCACCACATGACATGTCCAAAACAGCAGACACCATGCATTCATATAATTGATTCGCCTCAATGGGCAATGAATCCATTTTCTTCAGTGCGGATGCTCAGTTATGTCCTACCTCCTGCGGGAATCTGAATGAAGTGAGCACGGAGGACACGGACAGGGACTGGGGATGTAGCACTAGGTGGGAGTGTGGATTGGCCGAGAGGCTGTCGCAATAAACTCTGCGTGCAGGTGGCACAGTGGTTACCGCAACTGCCTAGTAAGCAGGAGAGCCTGGGATTGGGTCCCAGTCTGGCACACACTTTCACTCGCCGCCGCCGCTGATTCCGCATTAAGTCCCGACGCAACTGACAGGGGTCGTGTGGCGTGGGCTGGGCGGTTTTTTAGGTTAGATGGCCTTGGGCAAGTACAGAAAGGGCAACAGCCTCAACGGGTGCGGGGCAAAGTCAGGACATGCGGGGACCAAGCAGCAATCGGTATCGTAATTGTCAATTGTCGAAGCTGCGTTGGTAAAGTACCGGAACTTCAAGCGCTGATAGAAAGCACCGAAGCTGAAATCGTTATAGGTACAGAAAGCTGGCTTAAGCCAGAGATAGATTCTGCCGAAATTTTTACAAAGGTACAGACGGTGTTTAGAAAGGATAGATTGCATGCAACCGGTGGTGGAGTGTTCATCGCTGTTAGTAGTAGTTTATCCTGTAGTGAAGTAGAAGTGGATAGTTCCTGTGAATTATTATGGGTGGAGGTTACACTAAACAACCGAACTAGGTTAATAATTGGCTCCTTTTACCGACCTCCCGACTCAGCAGCATTAGTGGCAGAACAACTGAGAGAAAATTTGGAATACATTTCACATAAATTTTCTCAGCATGTTATAGTCTTAGGTGGAGATTTCAATTTACCAGATATAGACTGGGACACTCAGATGTTTAGGACGGGTGGTAGGGACAGAGCATCGAGTGACATTATACTGAGTGCACTATCCGAAAATTACCTCGAGCAATTAAACAGAGAACCGACTCGTGGAGATAACATCTTGGACCTACTGATAACAAACAGACCCGAACTTTTCGAATCTGTATGTACAGAACAGGGAATCAGTGATCATAAGGCCGTTGCAGCATCCCTGAATATGGAAGTTAATAGGAATATAAAAAAAGGGAGGAAGGTTTATCTGTTTAGCAAGAGTAATAGAAGGCAGATTTCAGACTACCTAACAGATCAAAACGAAAATTTCTGTTCCGACACTGACAATGTTGAGTGTTTATGGAAAAAGTTCAAGGCAATCGTAAAATGCGTTTTAGACAGGTACGTGCCGAGTAAAACTGTGAGGGACAGGAAAAACCCACCGTGGTACAACAACAAAGTTAGGAAACTACTGCGAAAGCAAAGAGAGCTCCACTCCAAGTTTAAACGCAGCCAAAACCTCTCAGACAAACAGAAGCTAAACGATGTCAAAGTTAGCGTAAGGAGGGCTATGCGTGAAGCGTTCATTGAATTCGAAAGTAAAATTCTGTGTACCGACTTGACAGAAAATCCTAGGAAGTTTTGGTCTTACGTTAAATCAGTAAGTGGCTCGAAACAGCATATCCAGACACTACGGGATGATGATGGCATTGAAACAGAGGATGACACGCGTAAAGCTGAAATACTAAACACCTTTTTCCAAAGCTGTTTCACAGAGGAAGACCGCACTGCAGTTCCTTCTCTAAATCCTCGCACAAACGAAAAAATGGCTGACATCGAAATAAGTGTCCAAGGAATAGAAAAGCAACTGGAATCACTCAATAGAGGAAAGTCCACTGGACCTGACGGGATACCAATTCGATTCTACACAGAGTACGCGAAAGAACTTGCCCCCCTTCCAACAGCCGTGTACCGCAAGTCTCTAGAGGAACGGAGGGTTCCAAATGATTGGAAAAGAGCACAGATAGTCCCAGTCTTCAAGAAGGGTCGTCGAGCAGATGCGCAAAACTATAGACCTATATCTCTTACGTCGATCTCTTGTAGAATTTTAGAACATGTCATTTCTGGAAACCCAGAATCTACTATGTAGGAATCAACATGGATTCCGGAAACAGCGATCGTGTGAGACCCAACTCGCCTTATTTGTTCATGAGACCCAGAAAATATTAGATACAGGCTCCCAGGTAGATGCTATTTTTCTTGACTTCCGGAAGGCGTTCGATACAGTTCCGCACTGTCGCCTGATAAGCAAAGTAAGAGCCTACGGAATATCAGACCAGCTGTGTGGCTGGATTGAGGAGTTTTTGGCAAACAGAACACAGCATGTTGTTATCAATGGAGAGACGTCTACAGACGTTAAAGTAACCTCTGGCGTGCCACAGGGGAGTGTTATGGGACCATTGCTTTTCACAATACATATAAATGACTTAGTAGATAGTGTCGGAAGTTCCATGCGGCTTTTCGCGGATGATGCTGTAGTATACAGAGAAGTTGCTGCATTAGAAAATTGTAGCGAAATACAGGAAGATCTGCAGCGGATAGGCACTTAGTGCAGGGAGTGGCAACTGACCCTTAACATAGACAAATGTAATGTATTGCGAATACATAGAAAGAAGGATCCTTTATTGTATGATTATATGATAGCGGAACAAACACTGGTAGCAGTTACTTCTGTAAAATATCTGGGAGTATGCGTACGGAACGATTTGAAGTGGAATGATCATATAAAACTAATTGTTGGTAAGGCGGGTACCAGGTTGAGATTCATTGGGAGAGTGCTTAGAAAATGTAGTCCATCAACAAAGGAGGTGGCTTACAAAACACTCGTTCGACCTATACTTGAGTATTGCTCATCAGTGTGGGATCCGTACCAGGTCGGGTTGACGGAGGAGATAGAGAAGATCCAAAGAAGAGCGGCGCGTTTCATCACTGGGTTATTTGGTAACCGTGATAGCGTTACGGAGATGTTTAATAAACTCAAGTGGCAGACTCTGCAAGAGAGGCGCTCTGCATCGCGGTGTAGCTTGCTCGCCAGGTTTCGAGAGGATGCGTTTCTGGATGAGGTATCGAATATATTGCTTCCCCCTACTTATACTTCCCGAGGAGATCACTAATGTAAAATTAGAGAGATTAGAGCGCGCACGGAGGCTTTCAGACAGTCGTTCTTCCCGCGAACCATACGCGACTGGAACAGGAAAGGGAGGTAATGACAGTGGCACGTAAGGTGCCCTCCGCCACACACCGTTGGGTGGCTTGCGGAGTATCAATGTAGATGTAGATGTAGGTAGTCCCTCCCCTCCCCTTCCCTTTCCTTCTCTCCCACCCCCTCCCCCTCCTCCAGTTTAGCTACAACGAATCCGGCAGCTGAAACAGACGTGTTGGCGGCATCTAAACGCTCTGAGATGCTTGAGCCACACCCGCTGGGGCGCCGACCGCTTTACCCTGTTGCGGCTCTACCAGGCGTTAATCCAGTCCCGTCTGGATTATGGGAGCCTGGCTTATGGCTCAGCGTCCCCATCTGCGTTACAGGTGCTGGACCCAATTCTCCACAGCGGGATACGCCTTGCCACTGGTGCTTTCCGCACCAGCCCCGTGGACAGCGTACTAGTGGAGGCAGGTGTACCTCCCCTGCGGTTCCGACGCCAACGTTTGCTGGCCGCTTATGCTGCCCATGTTCTAAGCTCGCCTGGGCATCCAAATTATCGTCTCCTGTTCCCGCGATCGGTCGTACATCTGCCAGATCGTCGGCCCCGGTCTGGTTGTAAAATAGCGGTCCGCGTCAAAGAGCTTCTCTCTGGGCTTCAGGTTTTCACTGTTCCACCTACTTTCCGTGCTACTTTGCCTACACCCCCATGGTGTGTTCGTCGCCCTTGCCTTCGGCTGGACCTGGCACAGGGCCCGAAGGACTCAGTCCCTCCAGAGGCCTTCCGCCGCCGCTTTTATTCTATCCTGGCCACGTATCAGGGCTCTGGTATTGTCTACACTGATGGTTCGATGGTTGCTGGTCGTGTCGGGTATGCGCTCACTCTAGGGGACCGTTCCGAACAACGTTCCTTGCAGGATGGCTGCAGCGTTTACACTGCTGAATTGGTCGCCATCTTTCGTGCCCTAGAGTATATCCGCTCCTGCTCAGGTGAATCCTTCGTTATCTGTAGCGATTCCCTGAGCGGTTTACGAGCTCTCGACCAGTGTTTCCCTCGTTCTCGTCTGGTGATGGCTATCCACGAGTCTCTGCATACTCTTGCCTGTTGCGGCTGCTCTGTGGTCTTTGTATGGACCCCCGGTCATGTCGGTATCCCGGGTAACGAACATGTTGACCGCCTGGCGAAAGAGGCCACCAGCAAGCCATCTCTGGACCTTGGCCTCCCAGAGACTGATTTGCGGGCAGTCTTCCGCCGCAAAATCTTGGCGCTATGGGACAATGAATGGCGCGAACTGACAATGTCCAATAAACTCCGTGCTGTCAAGGAGACGACGGCTGTGTGGCGGTCGTCCCTGCGAGCCACTCGCAGGGACTCAGTAGTTCTTTGCCGGCTCCGCATTGGCCACTCCCGGCTGACACACAGTTATTTACTGCGCCGGGAGGACCCTCCTCTATGTCGCTGTGGAGCAGCTTTGACAGTGGCCCACATTTTGCTGGCCTGCCCCCTTTTAGCAGTGGTCAGGCAGACATTTGCGCTGCCTGCTACGCTCCCTGCCCTTTTAACAGACGACTCCACTATGGCTGACTTAGTTTTACGTTTTATTCGGGCAGGGGGATTTTATCATTTACTCTGAGTGTTTCTGTTTTATTTTATCGTTTTGTGTTGATTCTGGCCTTTGGCCTATGATTTTACACTGATTTTTTAATGTGTTTCTAAGTGGTTGGCTTTTCCTTATCTCTTTCTATGGTCGGCCAACCACCGTCACGCTCTGTGTGGTTTTAGTTCGTTTTGTCTTGTCCTTGTCTGTTTCTCTTGTTCTGTATCGTCTGTGATCTCTTCTGTTCCTCGTTTTTATTCTCTGTGGGTGTTCTTTGTCTTTGGAACAAGGGACCGATGACCGTAGCAGTCTGGTCCCTTTCATCCCCCCAAACCAACCAACCAACCAACTACAACGAATCACAGTTGTGGATCCTGCGTGGTGTCTCTTCTTCCGGATATCTCCGAAAGAATAGACACCATGCATTCATATAAACATCCTAGATATGTTGCCGTTACCCCCTCCACTGATCTGCTCTTTTGCTAGTGGTGCCTGGCTACGATCTGTGGCCTTGAGGAGTGTCCCTGCTATATTGTCAGGTGCAGACCTTACTGTATGTTAACCCTTTTTTTTGCACAGTACAGGGTTTTACACCTGACTCAGTTGTAAGCCAACTATCTTTGTTAATTGTACTATCTTGACACCAATTATTAGGTTATCTTGTACTTCACTTATTAGTGATCTTGTACTTCACTTATTAGTGATCTTGTACTTCACTTATTAGTGTCCAAGACGCTCTAATTACCCCCAGGGGGCTCGCCGCTTTTTGGTGGGTTTGTGCTTCCCTACCACGGGTCCCCAGCATTTACGCCATCTTTTCCCTTCCGTGCTGCATGTCTGTCCTCCTGCTATTCTTTTTTCCCCTCGCTTGGGAAACATGTCTGGGATGTTTTTGACAATGTGTTCTGTATTTTCAGCTGTTGACCACTGTTTTTCGTTCCTTTTCCTTTCTTTCTTCACCTTCTACTTTACTTCGTCTGCTTCGGCATTTGAGGTTCCTATTTGTCCTTCTTTCTACCTGTGCACTACTGAAGGCTGTCCCACGCGTCTGACACGTAACAGGTGACTGGGTAACATGTAATTCCCAACCCGAGGTAGACAGGTAGGGTTTGCACATACCCCCTGCCACAGGCCAGGCCCAGGGAGGGATGATTGCCTGAGCTGCTACCGTCCAAAATTCCCGATTGGTCCTCGATGTCAGGTGTTCGGGAGGTGTGAACTGTCACCCGAGGCAGGGAGGCGCCTTCTGAGTGGGGTCCCCAGCCGGAAGGAGTGTACCATCGGAGACACTGACAATCGTGGGGGATTTTCTGGCAATCGGCCAATTGTCATCTTCACAGTCCACGTCTACCAAACGTAAATGGAATGAAGCTCCCAATTCAGAGACCCTCCCAGTTGCACCACAGTTCCTTGTACTGAAGACTGTCAGTCCTTTGCAATGGTAAATCCATTTCTTACTTCAGAAAGGTGTTAATGCAGTTGCTGGCCCTATGAAATCCTGCTCTCGTTTATGCAGTGGTGCTTTGCTTTTGGAGACTACTTCTGATTTTCAAGCACAACTACTGCTAGCTGTTTAGCTTTTCCACAGCTATCCTGTTTGTGTCGAGGGCCGTAGAACTCTGCATTCTTCCCGTGTTGTGATTTACGCTCCACTAGGCTACTCAGTGGTCTGACCGAGACGGAAATCCAAACGTACCTCTCTGATCAGGGTGTCATAACCGACCGTCAGGTGATGAAAAGGTAGATTCATCCTTAGTGCCCACACTCACTCTTTTTCTCACCTTTAATGGAGTGTTGCTTGCATCCAAGATCAAAGCAGGCTGTGAAGTTATCACATTCTGACCGTACGTTCCAAACCGGTGTCATCGTTACAACCACACTTGAGGGTCCTGTCGACACCCAGGCATAACTGTTTGCTAAAAAGTCTCCAATCCAGCCACACAGCTGGTCTGATATTCCATAGGCTCTTACTTTGTTTATCAGGCGACAGTGCAGATCTGTATCGAACGCCTTCTGGAAGTCAAGGAAAATAGCATCTACCTGGGAGCTTGTATCTAATATTTTCTGGGTCTCATGAACAAATAAAGCGAGTTGGGGCTCACACGATCGCTGTTTCCGGAATCCATGTTGATTCCTACAGAGTAGAATCTGGGTTTCCAAAAACAACATGATACGCGAGCAAAAAACATGTTCTAAAATTCTACAACAGATCAATGTCAGAGATATAGGTCTATAGTTTTGCGCATCTGCTCAACGACCCTTCTTGAAGACTGGGACTACCTGTGCTCTTTTCCAATCAGTTAGAACCTTCCGTTCCTTTAGAGACTTGCGGTAAACGGCTGTTAGAAGCGGGGCAAGTTCTTTCGCGTACTCTGTGTAGAATCGAATTGGTATCCCGTCAGGTCCAGTGGACTTTCCTCTGTTGAGTGATTCCAGTTGCTTTTCTATTCCTTGGACACTTATTTCGATGTCAGCCATTTTTTCGTTTGTGCGAGGATTTAGAGAAGGAACTACAGTGCGGTCTTCCTCTGTGAAACAGCTTTGGAAAAAGGTGTTTAGTATTTCAGCTTTACGCGCGTCATCCTCTGTTTCAATGCCATCATCATCCCGGAGTGTCTGTATATGCTGTTTCGAGCCACTTGCTGATCTAACGTAAGACCAGAACTTCCTAGGATTTTCTGTCAAGTCGGTACATAGAATTTTACTTTCGAATTCACTAAACGCTTCACGCATAGCCCTCCTTACGCTAACTTTGACATCGTTTAGCTTCTGTTTGTCTGAGAGGTTTTGGCTGCGTTTAAACGTGGAGTGAAGCTCTCCTTGCTTTCGCAGCAGTTTCCTAACTTTGTTGTTGAACCACGGCGGGTTTTTCCTGTCCCTCACAGTTTTACTCGGCACGTACCTGTCTAAAACGCATTTTACGATTGCCTTGAACTTTTTCCATAAACCCTCAACATTGTCAAATTTCGGAACAAATTTTCATTTTGATCTGCTAGGTAGTCTGAAATCTGCCTTCTATTACTCTTGCTAAACAGATAAACCTACCTCCATTTTTTTATATTCCTATTAACTTCCATATTCAGGGATGCTGCAACGGCCTTATGATCACTGATTCCCTGTTCTGCACTTACAGAGTCGAAAGTTCGGGTCTGTTTGTTATCAGTAGGTCCAAGATGTTATCTCCATGAGTCGGTTGTTCGAGGTAATTTTTGGATAGTGCACTCAGTATAACGTCACTCGATGCTCTGTCTCTACCACCCGTCCTAAACATCTGAGTGTCCCAGTCTATATCTGGTAAATTGAAATCTCCACCTAAGACTATAACATGCTGAGAAAATTTATGTGAAATGTGTTCCAAATTTTCTCTCGGTTGTTCTGCCACTAATGCTGCTGAGTCGGGAGGTCGGTAAAAGGAGCCAACCATTAACCTAGCTCGGTTGTTCAGTGTAACCTCCACCCATAATAATTCACAGGAACTATCCACTTCTACTTCACTACGGGATAAACTACTACTAACAGCGACAAACACGCCACCACTGGTTGCATGCAATCTATCCTTTCTAAACACCGCCTGTGCCTTTGTAAAAATTTCGGCAGAATTTATCTCTGGCTTCAGCCATCTTTCTGTACCTATAACAATTTCAGCTTCGGTGCTTTCTATCAGCGCTTGAAGTTCTGGTACTTTACCAATGCAGCTTCGACAGTTTACAATTACAATACCGATTGCTGCTTGGTCCCTGCATGTCCTCACTTTGCCCTGGACCCTTTGAGGCTGTTGCCCTTTCTGTACTTGCCCGAGGCCATCTAACCTAAAAAACCACCCAGCCCACGCCACACAACCCCTGCTACCCGTGTAGCCGCTTGCTGCGTGTAGTGGGCTCCTGACCTATCCAGCGGAGCCCGAAACCCCACCACCCTATTGCACAAGTCAAGGAATCTGCAGCCCACATGGTCGCAGAACCATCTCAGCCTCTGATTCAGACTCTCCACTTAGCTCCATACCAAAGGTCCGCAGTCAGTCCTGTGTCGATGATGCTGCAGATGGTGAAGTCTGCTTACATCCCGCTAGTCTTCACCAAATCAGATAGCCGCCGGAAGCCAGAGAGGATTTCCTCCGATCCATAGCGACACACATCATTGGTGCCGACATGAGCGACCACCTACAGATGGGTGCACCCTGTACCCTTTATGGCATCCGGAAGGAGCCTTTCCACATCTGGAATGACTCCCCCCGGTATGCACACAGAGTGCACATTGGTTTTCTTCGCCTCTCTTGCTGCCATATCCCTAAGGGCCTGACATTGGAGCTCCCAATTACCAGTAAGCCCACCCTCTGCGACCGCCCGGATCTTGCAGACTGAGGGGCAACCTCTGGAACAGGAGAAGCAGCCATGTCCGGCCGAAGATCAGTATCAGCCTGAGACAGAGCATGAAACCAGTTCATCAGACAAACTGGAGAGGCCTTTTGTTCAACCCTCCGGAATGTCTTTCACCCCCTGCCACACCTCGAGACGACCTCCCACTCTACCACAGGTGAGGGATCAGCCTCAATGTGGGCAGTATCCTGGGCAGCCACAGTCGTAGTCCGATCGGGGGATGCGTAGGACAAGCTGGCTGTCCTCGACAAACCCCCATCCGGACCCCCACAGAGATGCCCATTGGCAACAGCCTCAAACTGTGTGACTGAAGCCAACACTGCCTGAAGCTGGGAGCGAAGGGATGCCAACTCAGCCTGCATCCGATCACAGCAGTTGCAGTCCCTATCCATACTAAAAACTGTTGTGCAAAGAACGTCTGAACTAATCTACAGAGCGCACAAACAGTTCGACACAAAATTTAAACGGTTATTAAAATACAAGATTGCCTAATAGGTGCAGTAATGCTGCTACTTGTGCACTGCTGACACATTGCTCGGCGGCGGAAGGAGACTACGCGATTTTACACTATTCAGGTACTAAAACGCGATGCTACACTCTCAAATACTAAAATACGCCCGAAATTTATGAATTAAACAATGCAAGTACCAAAAACACGCAAAGAAATTAAGAATTAAACTAAGTGAGCTAAGAGTATACGACTTGCTGCTGCAGCTGCTTAGCCAACGGCGGCAGGGAGCCGCCTCCCTGGCGACCTTTGATGAACAGCATTTCCCCAGTTGTGATGTCCAGGTAGAATATCTTAGAAACGTTATCCTTACCACCGCAGAACGTTCTACTCCTCCCACTTCCTCTTTACTGCGCCATGTCCCGGTTCCTTGGTGGGCAGAAGTGTGCCGCGAAGCAATTCACACGTGTAGACCTATTCTCCGTATTTTTAACTGCCATCCTGCGATGGCAAACTACATTAATTATAAACAGTTAGCTGCACAGTGTCATCGTGTTCTTCGGGATAGCAAAAAAGCTAGCTGGATTTCATTCACTAGTTCTTTGTAACAGTTCCACTCCCTCTCTCTTACTGTGGGCCAATCTCTGACTGCTCTCTGGGACCAAAATTTAATCACCAATTTCCAGCCTGACAGTAGCAGACGATGTCACAGTGGATCTTATTGCTGTCTCCACTACCTTGGGCTGTCATTTTGTGGACATTTTGAGCTTCTCCTGCTATCACCCTGCCTTCCTCCATCAGAAATGAGTGGAGGAGGCTCAGGTGGCTACCCTTCTCTTCTCAGAATCGTGAGTGCTGCAATGCTGCCTTTACTATGAGGGAGCTAGATCATGCTGTCACTAGATCACGCTCTCACTTCATCCCGATCCTCTGCCCCAGGGCCAGACGATGTTCACATTCAGGTGTTGCAGTGCCTGTCTCTTGCAGGCAGGCACTTTCTGCTTCATACGTACAACCGCATCTGGGCAGAGGTCAAGTTTCCCAGATGCTGGCGTGAAGCCACTGTCGTACCGAGACCTAAGCCCAGTAAGGACAAACACCTTCCTTCTAGCTACCACCCAATTTCTCTTGCCAGTTGTGTTTGCAAGGTGATGGAACAAACAATTCATGCCCAGCTGGTACGGTGGCTCGAGTCTTGCTATTTACTTACTGCACAGTGTGGATTTTAAGTGCGCCGTTCTGCAGTTGTGCATCTTGTCACTTTACCCACCCATGTCATGAATGGTTTTGTGCAGAAATCCCAAACTGCGGCCATGTTTTTCGATTTGGAGAAAGCCTGCAACACCTGCTGGAGGACTGGTACCGTCCGTACTCTCTTCATGTGGGTCGTCTGTGGCTGCCTGCCCTGTTTCCTTCAGGAATTTTTAAAAGACTGAATTTTCAAGGTACGTGTGGGTTCTGTCTTGTCGGATACCTTTATCCAGGAAAATAGTATGCCTCAGGGTTCCATCATGAGTGTTGTCCTCTTTGCTATCTCCCACCGGGCATCTGCAGCTCCCTTTTTGTTGACAGATTTTGCCATCCGTTGCAATTCTCCACGGACTGGTCTCATTGAGCGACACCTTCAGCAGTGTCTCGATCGTCTTCACTCGTGGAGCATCAACAGTGGCTTTTATTTTTCCACTAACAAAACAGTTTGGATGAATTACTGGTGATGCAATTGGTTTCTTCCACCATCTTTACATCTTGGGCCTGTTGCTCTTCTGTCCATTAAAACTACAAAATTCCCGAGGCTCATGCTCGATAGGAAACTTTCTTGGTCCTCTCACCTGTTATTACCTGGCAGCCTGCTATATGTGGTCCCTCAATATCCTGTCTTTCCCCAGTGGTATTTCCTGGGGAGCAGATCACACCACCTTCCTCTGTTTGTACTGGTTCCTTATCTGTTCAAACTTTGCTATGACTTTCATCTCAGCAGATATGCGTGCCATTTGTCTGCCATGCGTGGCCACCCATCCTGTACCTCCTTCTTTGACGACTCCTTTGATTGTGTCCCTCTTCTCTGTTACCTCCTAAAGTTCGCTTTCGGCTCTTGCTCCGGCAGCTTAACTTTACGGTCTGAACCCTTCACCACCTTGGGTTTGTGCGGCGGCCCGTGTTCACCTCGGCCTTAATTTTCTTCCTGAGGACACTACTCCAGCCTCGCTCCATCACCTTCAGTTTCACGACCCTCGCACGGAACTTGGCCGTAGTACCTCTGTGTAGACTGACGTCTCTCAGACTGATCGTGGTGCCGGGTGTGCCTTCGCCATTGGTACCGATGTTTTTCGGTATCGGGTTCTGGAACACTGCTCAGTATTTACAGCAAAGCTCTTTCCCCTGTATCGGGCCGTGCGGTACATCTGGTGACACGGGCTTTTCAATTGTGTCAGCTGCTCCAGCTACCTTAGTGCCCCTGTGTACTGTAAATTGTCCATTCCTTAGTGCAACAGGTCCAGGAAAGCTGTCACTTGGTCATTCTTGATGGAGCTAGTATGATGTTTATGTGGGTTCCTGGCCACATTGGTCTAACAGGAAATGAGGCTGCTAATGCTGCTACCGAGGCTGCAGTCCACGTACCTCAGCCCACTAGTTCTTACTTGCCGTCTGATGATCTCTGTGTTGCCATCTGTCAGGAGGCGGTGTCCCTTTGCCATCACCACTGGTGCTCCCTTCACGGGAACGAGCTCTGGGCTGTTAAGCCTCTCCCAGCAGCTTGACCGACCTCCTCTTGGCCCTCTCGCCACGAGGAGATCATTTTAGGTAGGTTGCGCACCGTGCACTGTCTTTTTAGCCATCGCCATTTGTTAAATGGTGCTCCCACACCACTTTGTGCTCATTGCACTCGACCTTTGATTTTCTGCTATTTTCTTACGGAATGCCCTTTTCTTAACCGCTTACGTCTCAGTTTGTGTTTGCCGTCTGAGTTATCAGCCGTTTTAGTGAACGATGTGCGGGCTATCAACCGTGTTTTACTTTTTATCCGTTTCTCTATGGCACATTTTATAAACGTTTCTCCACGTCTCTGTTTTTAGCTATCCTCTCTTGTGTCATTTGGGATTAATGTGTAGTTATTTTTAACTCCTCTGTTTGGCTTAGTGGTCTACAGTTCTGATGTCGGCACGTTGTTTTGGCGCCCTAAGATAAAACGAACCCAAATCCAAAATTGTCTAATTATCATAGTTAGTGACATACAACTGAGTCAGACACGGAACCCTACACTGCGCCTAGGAAAAGAAAGGCGTACCGGTACAGAGAGAGCCACACCTGGCAGCGATAGCACGGACGCCGGAGGTGAATGTTCGGGAGCCGGGCATCACTATTCCCACCAATGACAACACCCGTTGCGGCATCCTCACTGGTGGCGATGTGAGTGGAGTGATGGAGGGGGCATGGCCAGTGTATGTAGGACACAGACAAGAGTGATGCAGCAGTCATCAGGGACCACCCGAAGGTGACAACGAATCTGTCTGGCAAAATTTCACGGAGAACTTAAGACGTGACAAATAGTGGACTCCCGAGAAGTCTAGAAGTCCCGTAAGGTCATGAGATGCAGCAGCTACACGTACACCTACATCTATAATCCGTGAACCACTGTGAAGTTCGTGCCAGGAGGATATGTCCCACTGTACCAGTTATTAGGACTTTTTTCCATTCCATTCCATTGACTTGTGGAGTGTGGGTGAATGATTGTTTGAATGCTGTAATTAGTCTAATCGTGTCCTCACGATCCCTGTGGAGCAATATGTAGGGTTTTGTAGCATATTACCAGAGTCATCATTTAAAGCTGGTTTTTGAAACTTTGTTAGTAGTCTTTCTGGGGATAGTTTACATCTATCTTAAAGAGCCTGCCAAAGCCACCGTATGGTGTATGGTCGAGGGTACCCTGTACCACTGCTAGTCATTTCCTCTCCTGTTCCACTCATAAATAGAGTGAGGGAAAAACGAATTTCTATATACCTCCACATGAGCCCTGTCTGCCTCATGCGAAATGTACTTTAGCAGCAGTAGAATTATTCTGCTGTCAGCTTCAAGTACCGGTTCTCTAAATTTTGTCCGTAGTGTTCCTTGAACAGAATGTTGCTTTTGTGCTAGTGATTCCCATTTGAGTTCCCAGACCACCTACATAATACTTGTACGTTCTTCGAACCTGCCGGTAACATTCTTCGAACCTGCCAGTAACGAACCTAGGAGCCCGCATCTGAATTGCTTTGATGTCTCCCTTTAATCTGATGTGGTGGATGTCTTCCTTTAATCTGACGTGGTGCAGATTGAACAGTACTAAGCACTGTATCAGAGGAAAAGTTTGATATGGAAAGGATGGCAAAAGTAAGAGTATAAGTACTGTTGTTTGTTGTTAGGTTTAATGCAAACAGAAGTGGGTTGCTGACCCTCAGCGAGGATGAGGTCAACATCAAGGAAAGTGGCATGGGATTCGGAATATTAGCATGTGAAATTTAATTGAGAGAACGTAAATGAAGTGTCCAAGGATTTTAACGGGTCAGGCTCACCACGAGTCCATATGGCAAAGATGGTATCAACATGTCCAAACCAGACCAGGGGCTGTAGAGTTAAGGATCTCGGGAAGGTCCCATCCGAGCTACCCGTGAAAAGGTTGGCATAGGAAGGAGCCATCGTGGTTCCTGTGGCTGCGCCCCTGATCTTTTTGTAGGTCTTCCCCGCAAAAGTATTTGTTGGTAAATATAAAGTTGATTAAGACACAGAGGAATTGACTGTGGATATTGATTGATATCAATGGTGCAAGTTGAAAATTTGTGACGGACCAGGATTTGAAACTGGGTCACCAGCTTCTCGGGCAGCTGCGCTGAGCTTTATGCCATCCAGGCACAGTGGTCTCCACATCTGCACAGACTACCCTAGCATGCCTCCCGTCAGACCCAAATTCTCAACTTATACCACACACTGCTGATGTAGTGCCTCTGCTCATTAGCCACGGCATCTGCCAGTTCCCGTACGAGTTTGATGTTGACGTGCATCTGCCCTGAAGGATTCATTGGCCTTTATCACCTTAATTATGTATATGGTGTCTGTTCTTTTGGACATGCCCACTGGCAGCTAATGTCTTAATTCCTTTGTGCCTTTATTGATTTTGGCTGTAGTATCAAAATAATGTCTGTTCTTGTGGACATTTCTGAAAGAACAGACACCACATACAAAGCTGATTAAGCTGAGCAGGAAAGACGTCATAGGTTTGCAATCAGGTGGAGAATCAGGAAATGTTCAGTGACAGATACACAATGTACATGGTTGATGTTGGTATGGAGGGAAGTGGCATCAGTAGTGTGGTAGAAGTGGGACAGGGACAGATTTCAGATAGTCTAGAAAAAGGTTACTGTCTTAATAGAGGAGCAAAGTCTCTTTACTATAGGTTCTGTGTTGATCAACTAAGGCAGATATATGTTTGGTGGGTGGTTTGAAGCGAGCAACTATGGGATGGTAAGGGTGATTATATTTGTGGCTCTTAGGAAGAAGGTAAAAGGTGGGGGTGCATGTTTTGGGTGGGTAAGAAGTTCTATAGATTGAGGTATGAGACCTAATGAGGGGTGTGAGATTTCAAGGACAGACTACAGGTCAGTTTGTATCACAAGGATGGGATTTTGATGGCAGATGCTGTATGTAGAGGTTGTGCTGCTAAGTGATATTTCCAATTGATATTACGTGTTGAGGAAATTAGGTCCTTGATTAAATGCAGGTTTAGGCCTGAAAGGGAGACACTGGGATAATACTGATAATTAAGGGGGGAGGGGGGGAGGAGGAGGAGGGGAGTGTATGTCGAGTGATTGAGAACACTATACTCCTGTGACTGGTTCTTGTGATCATCATCATTTTCTGGCGGGCAGTGTTGAAGGTCGGTGTGTGTTAAGAAGTTTGGCCAAACTTGGTTTGCAGCAGAGGAGTGGTGGTTGATGGTGTGGCTGTTTAGGGCGGTGGAGAGGGACATGAAGGGCAACACCACAGTTGAGGTAGTTTAGGAGAAGGTGGGGTAGCTGCTTGGTGTGAAGTCTGACCTTTTGTTTCAGTTTGAAATTGGCTTGGCAGATGATACCCTCCAAGGAAATATGAGGGGGCAGATAACTGCTGGGTTTTGTAAAAGAAGATAAGTATGGTGGACTCGAAATTTGCAGATGAGGCACATAGGTCACAGATTAGCTGGGTAACTGCAAGAATTGCTGTATTTGAAACTGTAAAAGGGGCTGGTGTAGAGTAGGATTATGTCCAGAAACAGAGTTTCAGTGTTAGGCCTTTGGGGGTAACGCCCAGGGACAAGCAAGTTTCAAGAAACGGAATGTGGGACCTTAGTTTTGATAATGCAAAAGCATGTTTTTGAAAGGACTGAATGTATAAGGGGTGTTAAAAAAGAAACGAGCCGGAGTCTGGAGTGCGCAAACCGGTGACAGGAGGGTAATATTATGGCACGTGTAACGAAGTCAACCAGAGTGTGCAGTTTCACAGCCCATCACTAGAGGGCACGATGCACGTCACGTGACTATACAGAGCTAGCGGTAGTATGCATCGGTCGTCCAACACTCCCAGTCCCATTGTAAACAGTGGCATGGAGGTGTCAAGAGAAGAGCAAAGAGGTGTTGTTAGTTTTCTGACAGTGGAACGAGTAGGAGGAATGGATATTCGTCGACGAATGTCACAAGTGTAAGGCGAATACTGCATGTCCCTTGCTAGGATCGAGGCTTGGCACAAGCGCTTCAGGGAAGGACGGGTGTCGGGTGTCGTTAGCCAATGATGCGCGGTCTGGAGCACCACACTGCATTACCAATGACATCGTCCAGCTGGTGGATGCACTCATTACCCAGGACCGCTGAGTAACAGTGAAAGCCATAGCCACCGTGGTCGGATTGAGCGTCAGAAGTGTTTACACCATCGTGAAGGAATGACTGCACATGCACAAAGTGTGTGTGTGTTGGGTGCCCCACAGTCTTGAACCACACCAGGAAACATGTCAATTGGCCCACTGTCGTTCTCGTCTGCAGCGCTATGCTCGGGAAGGGAATGCGTTCCTGACACGAGTGGGGGCTGGAGACGAGTCACGGTGTCATCTCTTCGAACCAGAATCAAAACTGCAAAGTCTCCAGTGGAAGCATCCAGGGTCACAACCACCAAAAAAAGCCAAGGCCATCCACACAAGTGCAGGAAAGGCTATGCTGACGTTCTTCTTTAACCAAGATGGCCCCCTTATGATTCACTTCCTGCAGCACGGGACAACAGTGAATGCACAGTATTACTCGCAAACCTTGCCCACCCCTGCCAAGCGATCAAATCAAAACAAACAGGCAATCTCACCTGTGGTGTCATTCTGCTCCATGACAATGCAAAACCTCATGCGGCCAACACAGTTGTGGCACTCCTGCAGAAATTCAAATGGGAGGCTCTCGGCCACCCTCCGTACAGCCCGGACCTCTCTCCCTGTTATTATACCATTTTTGGTCCCTTTAAAAAGGCCCTTGGGCAAACGATCCACCTCGGACGATGACATCCAGCTGCACGTGCGGAACTGGTTAACATTGCAGCCCCGGGAATTTTATTAGACAGCTATTCACCACCTTGGGTCACAGAACCAGGGTAAATACTTCTAACATACAGGTGCTGGTTTCTGTAATTATACCTCCAGCTCATTTCTTTTTGAACGCCCCTTATAATATGTAAATGAGGTTCATCATGACAAGAGAGAAGGCTTTGGAGTGTTGGGGATGGTAGGAGTGGCAAAAAAGGAAGAGAGGAGGAGGAAAATATGAAAAAAGGAAGGAAAGCAAGAGAAAAGATGGGAAAATCATAAAAATTTGCATGAAAATCGTGAGAACAGACAAGGGTTAACAAGAAATATCAATTGAATGAGAATTTATCACCAGAAAATTGGACACAACAATTCGAAAAAATTATTATGAGAAAAAAAGTGATTGGAAAAGTTGTGAAAACAGATGAAATTTTAAAAACGGTGCAGATGGAAAGAGGAAGATATTAGTGAAAACATAATCTATTGTGTTTGGCAAATAAAGCAACACAGGACAAGGCAGTAAAAGTTGATCATTGTTGTTTGTGAAAAACAACTGCAATAAAATGAATTATGTAGAAGCAAGGTAAGTGGAGGGTGGGAAAGAAAATTGCTGTCAAATTTGCAAATAAATTGGCGGAAGATGACCAGGAGAAGGACCTGTAGCGAACTTTAAACAAACAGTTGTTCACAAATTCATAAATAACCATGGACCGGTCAGTGTGCACAGAAATTGGTGATAGAAAAGATTTAGGCATAAGATGTTGGTCAACACAGATGGTACAGATAAATAGGCGAGCAAAGTAGTGCGTAAGGTCAGAAACAGATGATAGCTTGAACAAGGTAGATGAGAACAAAGACTGGCAAGAGGGTTACATAAGAAAGAATTATGGCTGCATGAGCTAATATATCAACAAAAGTAATCAATATTTGACAGTATAGTATGATTGTGTGGATAAAAAAAATCGCACCATGTAGTCGCAGGAGAAAACATTTATAAAGGTATTGAAATTTGCAAGCTTTCGGAGCCAGTGGCTCCTCCTCCTGACAATAGATAGGGTTGAAGGGGAAGGAAGAGAGGTGAATGAAAAGGACTGGTGAGAGATTACTGGGAAAGCATTGTGCACGAATTAATAAGAACTGAAAGCTGAGTGCATTGTATGCAGTAGAGGTGTGGATGAGCAAAATATTTGTTTGAGATTCCACCTGTGACTCACTGATATTACGTTTATAGGGTACTATGTTTTTTGATTTTGTGAAGTTCAGAATTTTGCATTTATGAACATTTAAAGCAAGTTGCCAATCTTTGCATTACTTGGAATTCTTATCAAGGTCTGTTTGAATATTTGTGCAGCTTTTTTCAGACTGTACTTCATTGTAGATGACTGCATCATCTGTGAAAGGTCTGAGGTTACTGTTAATATTGTCAACAAGGTCATCAATCCCAACACACTTCCCTGGGGCACATCTGATGTTACTTCTATATTTGTCAATGACACTGTATCCAAGATAATGTGCTGCATCTTTGGTAATAAAAAATTCTCAATTCAGTCACAAATTTTGTCTTATACCTCATACAATTGTATGTTTGACAATAAGTGTAAGTGTGGTACAGAACCAAATGTTTTTCAGAAATCGAGAAATACTGCCTCTACCTGACTACCTTGATCCATAGCTACAGTCTGCTGCTGGGCTCATTCTGTTCAATGTTGTGCTTGTACATATCTAAGGTTTTCTCTGAGCTCAGATAATGGGATGAAAAATGTAATAGGGCAACATGCCAAAGCAAGAACAACTAGCCTGTGGCACTTCCAACTTCTGCAAGGCAGAAGTGTGCCACCTCTTACATTTTTTGTGGTCAAATGACAAGTTACATGAGTAGGGTCAGCTACCCCTGAGTGGAGTGACAGACCTACAGATATGCTGTCACAGATAGCAGTGTCCAGGTTGTTGACAAAACATCCCAGGAATCACTGTTAGGGCCTATTTTTGTGAAGTCGCAGCACTTTTGTTGTGGCTTCTGGAACAGTTATCGACTGTAGTACGTGAAACGATGGCTGTAACACTTCTTGAATAGTGGTGGTGTTCATAGTTTAAACTGAGTATTAAAACACTGATTTGGGACACCAGATGTAATTATGTATTACTTTTTTATAGTAAAATGCTAAGTAGTTAACACATGGTAGAGATTAAATGTTCACTCTTTTTATACTGTACTCAAGCTGATGCACACACACACGAGAGTACATATTAACATTTGTAAAGTTTTGTTGCTTTTCTGAAATCTTCATTTTTGTCTGTTTCACAGGTTTATTAGAAACAATGGATTTGACCAGTGAACTTGAATTACTTCAACAAAACCGTGCTATTGGGGGTCCAAGGCACCAACGACAGATCCTGGATATGTTCCAGGATATTCGGCAGGGTTTGGCTGATACTGTCTACTGTTGGGCTGCTCAGTGTGGACTTCCTCGTGAACCAACATTTCGGTTAGTGCATTGCAATTTCATCAAGGAAAGACATTTCTGTACAGTACCATAAGACATTTGGCAAGTTTCTAAATCAGCTTTTAGGAAGCTTGAAGTTAAATTATGCAAAACATAGTCTAAATAAATGTAATTTGCCTTGTACTCTTGAGACTGAGCCCCTTGCTGATTATTTCTTTTCTTATGCACCAGATAATATTCTTAATGTTACACAGGGGTTTTGTCTACAGTCTGGTTGGTCTTTTACTGTAAAATATTATGTTTTTTAGTTTGACCACAATATATAAGAAACAAATAGTAAAAATATATTACAGTTATTTTGTAATGTCTGTCTGTTACCCTGTATAAAAATTTATTATGCTATTTTGTCTATAATCGTACAAAGTTATCTCAATCTCTGATGTTCATATTTTGTCTTGCCTTAGTCATTTTATCTACGGCTTGTCATGACGGACAGTGCAGCTAATATTTCTTGCTCATAAAATATCAGAGAAAGATTTTCAGATAGTTTTTTTCTGACAGTGCTATTAGTTTCTCACTTTTTACTACCTATGCATGCTGTCTGTTCACTTATTGGTTTTTCCTCTTTGTTATACATAATATATTCCTAACATAGTTTGTGAAAGGTGTTACAAGCTGCGGAGAATTATAACGTTCATTCAAATGAAATCAGGTCAGTGCGTCTACCTTTGCCTTACACATAAGGTGGAACCATGTAACTGCAGGTATGGTGGCACCATCTATTGGTAGAGAGACTGACGCGTGTGCACAGTTTGGTGTTGTATAGTGCCAGTGTGGTTTCACACCGAAGAGAAGGTGCTCACACAAATTATCATCCACTACCGAACATGCAGGCTAGTAAGCAGGAACAATGAGGAGTGATTGGAATTTTTGGTGGCAGAGGGAGTTAGAGGCCGTGAAATGTATCAGCGGATGAAGGCTGTGTA
The DNA here is from genome assembly GCF_021461395.2 of Schistocerca americana. Lineage (NCBI taxonomy): Eukaryota > Metazoa > Arthropoda > Insecta > Orthoptera > Acrididae > Schistocerca > Schistocerca americana. The sequence goes on along the minus strand of NC_060122.1, from coordinate 852,444,247 downwards.
CGGTGAGTACAGTCTGAGCCGTTCTAGTGTTTTGGAACGGTGCAAACGATTCCTAGAGGGGCGCGAGACACTGGAAGACGACGCTCGTTCTGGCAGACTCATTGTGTCATCACACTGGAAATTGTTGTGGAAGTGAATGCTTTAGTCTTAGACAACTGCAGAATCGCCATGGATGAGACCTCTAAAACAAGCTATTCGCGGTCATCGATTCACAACGTACGATGAAGTGTGTGACTGGGTCCAGGCCTGGATCCGACAGCAGCCTGCTAATTTCTTCAAGGGTGGAATCGACCGGCTAGTGTCGCAATGGGAGAAATGTGCCAACAGTTTTGGCAATTATTTTTGAGTATGTGTACTGTGTATAACTACATTTTTGAGTTAATAAAATCGTTACTATTACTTTACACTAGTGACCGGGTTTCATTTGAATGCCCCTCATACTTCTGAAGAGTTTTCCGTATTCTTTCTTAAAACATTGTCGCTCTTGTGTTTTCATTTGCCGTTGTATACATATCGCATATTCTGAATTAATTATCCGTTATACCAAAATTTTTGACATTTGCTGAATTAGTTAACAGGAAGTCAGGAGAATTGGGTTAAAATAAGTGGCAAGTCACCCAAAACAATCACTCTGAATGTGCACAAATATTGTAAGATTTTGCCAGAATATTTGTGCCTTTCCTGGAATAGCACCTTATTGGTGCTTTGATTCTGTGTGTGTCAGTGGCTGTGGGCACACCATTATTCAGATGTCAAACAGAAGGAACCATTGCTGTCAGTAACAATGGGAAACTAGAACCAGATTTCAGATGTACGAGGTGCTACCCAAAATTTTCAAGACTGGTACTGCCATCTGTTGAAAACCTTGCCTTTGGGCTAATGGTCACCATCACCCTCGAAGTAGTTCCCATCTGCATGTACACACCGGTCCCAGCACTTCTGCCACTGGTCAAACATTTTCTGGAAGTCCTGTTCTTTGAGGGTGTTTATTACTGCCAGTGATGCTTCTTGAATCCTCCCTAGAGTGTCGAGCCGACGGCCTTTCAACTTTAGTTTCAGTTTTGTGAATAGCGCGAAGTCGTAAGGTGCCAAATCTGGCGAGTAAAGTGAATGGGGTACAACTGCCATGTTGTTTTTTTGCCGAAAAGGTCCTGGTAAGCAAGGACGTGTGACAGGGCGCGTTGTTGTGATGCAGCAGCAAGTTCCCTTGAGACCAAAGTTTGGGCCGTTGTCGCCGCACCTTTTCACGGAGCCGTCGCAAAACGTCACAGTAGTATGTGGAATTCACCGTTTAGTTGGGTGGGGCAAATTCTTTGTGCACAATTCCCTTCGTATCAAAGAAAACGATGATCATGCTCTTCACTTTGCTCTTCCAGTGTGAGCATCATCTTCGACGTCTGTATGGCCAGCCCTGAACTGAGCATGCCACTCACACGCGTACGGCTCGTGCTCTGTCTCCCAAACACTTGTTCAATCATTGCAAGGGTCTCTGTAGCACTTTTTCCGAGATTCACACATAATTTGATATACAAGCACTGTTCTGTTCGCGGATCCAATGTAAAATCACCACAAATGGAAATCACTGTGGGCAAGCAACACGTCCTCCCAGCTGAATGCCACTCCGCACACTGACTCATCAGATATGCAGCTCTCAGCACCTAACGGTGCAAAGATCTACTACTCCTATAGGGTGTATACGACCCGGGACAACTGGGAAATCCGGGAAAAACCTGGGATTTTTTTCATCCGGGAGAAAACCGGGAAAAACCCGGGAATTGTTTACAATTCCGGGAATTTTTCATTGTTTTAGTTTTAAGTTAAATTTTTGTGATTTTGAGTGGTAAGAACCAATACTCTAACAAAGGATATTACTGTACCCCGCTACTGCAGAATAACACTGCTGCAACGAAACATGAACGAGAACAAAAAAAAAAGTAAAATAAACTTAAATTGCAAAGGAAATGTGCCGTATACAACAACAAAACACGGTGCTCATACAAGTGTCTGCCAACAGCAAAATGTGTCAAAGAATTTGGAAGACTATGCAATGCTTCATAACAACAAATTGCCTCCAATGAGCGTGACTTGACAACTGTTTAAATTAGATTCCTTTGAGCAGTTGTGGACGGGCTCTTGGGCATGCGTAGTTGAGTCTCATATTAGTAGTACCTTCTCCCGCTTCTTGTTACAGAAGTGTGGCTTGGTGCCACTACCTAATATTGCCCCGGATCAGAAATATAGTAACTCTGGGCCCAGATGCACAGAGCAATCTGAGTTGTGGTGGGGAGGTGTGTCGTCTCCACGTGACCTGTGTTTATGTTCAGTGATTTTGTTGTTTCCTCTTCGTTTATTGCTCTCACGTTCAATGATAAAATGGATTTCTGTGACTGGGACATATCAAATGAATTACAATACGTTTGCATAATGACGGATGGCTAAAATATGTCATTAGTTTCAGATTTTATTTCCACCTTTCTGGCAGTCAAGGATTAATCGCCTTGCAGAACAATGAAGTAATCTTTGTCGGTTTGCTAAAGAGATTTGGCTTTTATTAATCTTTTCTGCTGAGGCAGTCAGTTTATTTGAAATGAACTGTTGAATTTCACACTGTTGGCTGGTTTCAACTGTTCGCTGATTTCAAGTGCACGTATGACATAATGCCGTAATAAAGAACCAAACATGAGATATTACAATACTGGTACTCCAAGAAAATTTACATCCGAATCTGGACATACGAATGTGCACTTTAAGCCGAATTATGCATTTTAGTATGGTTCACGAAATTCCGATGCTCTTGAAGTATCCTTTGATGTCTTGTTTCTTTTATGACCTAATGTAAGATCTTTTAATGTTTTACACGTATGAACATATGGCCTTCCTGCATCATCGCGCGGTGATGACTGTTATGTGGCGCTCTCTTGCAACTGCTAAAACGAACCTATTTCTAACAGGTAGCGGGAAAATATTGCGATCGGTGGTTTGAAAAGCGTTACGTACATTAAAAGCAAATATCCTTTTACGCAAGATGAACTATGTGCAAGAATGTACGATGAATTTCGTAAATAAGGAAGCGTTTGACTCTCATTTAAAAATCAACTTTTTGAGGACGGCCATTTAGAAGAATTTAGAGCTTAGAAGATCACACATGTACGTCGTTATTAAAAATTTTACTGGCACATTTGTGTGATGTATCTTAAAGTGTATCACGCGCAGAAAAGATCAACATTATATGTGGAAGCTTAGCGTCTCTTTCAGCTTATTAATCTTGGAGACCAATATTATATGTGAATGCTACGTATATTAATTTAAACCATTAACTTATTTGTATTGTCGCGCTACTTAAAAGTGATCTTGCTGTGGCTGACTACATCACATGTCCTAAACTGTTATAAGCTGGCGAGATCACGTTACATGAGTGATGAGTGGCTTACAAAAGCGCATTGCAATCTCGATTTCAATGCTTCGGAAAGTAACACGCGGTATTTGGTGGAATTCGAATTCATACCTTTGTAATATGAAAATATGCAGCGTACATATTGCTGGACATCAAAGGTGTTTCAAAACGTGTTTTTTTTTCCCCCCTGAGTTTCGTTTTCTAAAGTGGTGGGAAATTCTACGTCGGTATATAATACCATTAACATTCAAAGGATTGATGAGTTTTACTGTGCCAAGGAATAGTATACGATCACTTAACATGGAAAAAGTGTATTTTCGCCCGGGAGAAAGTGTATTTTTAACCAGGAAATCCGGGAATTTTTTTTCCTTGTACACGTAGACACTCTGTCCTATTTTCCAGATGGCAGCATCTATCCCGAAAATTTTGGATTCCACCTCGAATGCCTTGATCATCTAATGTCGATGTTTCATTCCTTCAGCATATGGGCCTCGCAACCATGATAATTGTTTGATACCTGTCTGTTTTGGATTTAACCTGCTACCTACAACACATTACATTCAATTAATTTTTTATTAAAGGCCTGATAATGAGACTAGTATGTGCTGTCTCAATCCTATAGTCTCAAATAACTTTCGCAGTTGGCACATTTTCGACTGCAGATGTGTGTTTTACATGACATTTCTTCTTCACCTTCACTGCAGGTATTGATGGGCACACCTCCATTCTGGCAAGGTCATTGAACACATTGTCCATCCATCTCGCTCTTGGTCAGCCATTCCTTCTGGTGGAATACCATCTCCCTTTTGTTCTGCTATACTCTTCATATGTCCTAACCAGTGAAATGTACAAGTTCCTGTAATACATGGTTATATTATTCTCCAGTGTTATGTCTGTCACAAGCTCTTAAGATTTTTCTCAGGATTTTTCTTCAGAGGCTCTTAGGTTGATAATGTTCAGATTTTGTCAGTTATTTAGCTAGTTAGTCACATGTTCCGTTTGTGTGCAACTGAATAAATCTAATTTTACCATTCTATTCATATTTTACTCTCATTTTTTGAAACACATCATCAGTGATGGATTTGCAACTGCTGCTCTACATGGGTGCTTGGTTTGCTGGTTTGAAAGCTGTTGTTCTGCTTCCAGTCTCTTAAAATTAAACTAGCACAGCATTGAGAATCTGACATTAAAATATGTTTTCATGTTCTCAGTTCTATGCTAATGCCATTTCGAAACACTGAAAGCAGGACAGCAGCTTTAAAACCAACAAAGCAAGCACATATGTTGAGCAGCATCCACAAACCATGCCACTGGTGATGCCTTTCAAAAATAAAGGTGAAATACGTGTGGCATGATGAAATTGGCTTTATTCAGTTGCTCATAGACATAACTTCAACATATCACACACAACTTAGAAAATAGGACAACAGAAGTTAAAACCCTTAAGTTGTTTGCATCTGCTTCTTTCATTGTCCACACTTGTGACACACAAGGAAATAGGGTACTGTACTGCATCAAAAGGATAATTCACATGAGAAAACTGTAAAATAATGGGACAGCATTGCCGACAGTGATGAAAAGGCATTTTTATTTGTTTGTTGGTGGTACTAAGATGTTTATACCTTGAATTAAGTGCTGGGCACATTTTTGTCTAATAATTTTATAACTTTTAACTATGTTGTTGTTCATATAACTATAGAGTTCTTAAGTGTCTGTAAGTTTGCAAAATAGATGCTGTTTCCCTTGTGTATCCTTCTTTAATACATTATCTCGTATATGGTATTTGCTAATTCATCAAAATTGCGGTGTTTTGTAACTGTTGTCGATTTGAAGTGAATTCATATTTTACACATGTCTCTTTAACACACACACAGCTCTGTAATAGCCTAATTGACAAATGTATTCTTACTCAGTTATCAAGTCCAAAACTGTCATTAATCTTGGAAAATATTTATTCATTTGCAGTTTAATGGGAGTGCTTAAAAATTTGAAGATAGAAGATGATCCGGCAGGAGGAATTGACAGTGTTACCTTAGCTTTAGAAATGGCCTTACTATATGCTGTGGATCTTAGCATTATTCAGAAACGTGAAGATGGTGAGGGTATGTTATCTAACCTGTGTGGTGCAGTGTATGTTCTGTAACATTGCTTTACTACTTTGCCCATAAATGTAACCAGAAAGCGGGCACCTCGACCACTTCGGCTATACGTGCACGTGCTACCTTCCGTACGGACTACGATATAAGGATACAGACAGTGAGACGTGGAAGTCTGGATCGATGTGGGGAGTGTGTATGGATAGCTGAAGTGGTTAAGGTGACCACTGGCAATAAGCAGGAAATGTGGGCTCAAGTCTCAGTCCGGCACAAATTTTCGTATGTCACATCTGTACCTAATACAGCTGACATCAAGGAATTCGCAATCATCGAATTAATTTTGAAAATATTTCTTTAAGCTGTGGCTCGTTAACAGTGTCCGTTCTTTCAGATATGAATGTAAGTGATCAGAAAGAGTGAGATAATTAATGAGATTGAGAGTGAATTTTTGAATTGGAATGTGAAAGCCTAAAATGGGAAGTTTGTATTAGAGTTTTGTGAAGAAACTCCTAATATATTTAAAGGTCTGTATCCGTAGTTAGTGTGCATAGTATTACAAGTAATGTCTCTCTTAGACAACAGCACATTAAAATGAAAATGAAGAAATATGCAAGTAATGGTTCATACATTTCTTAGCTGTATGAAACTTTCAGTGTTGGAACTACAATTTTGTGACAGAAGTGAATTGTGACTGGCATTAGTAGGTTCGATAGTGAGTGATGTGGTGTGTTGATGAGAATGTCGTGGACTCAAGAGGGTGACAGTTCAAACCCCCATCCAGATTTAAGTTTTCTTTTGTTGTCTAAATCACTTCAGTCAAATACTTCCATGGTTCCATGAAAAGGTAGTGTTGAGTACCTACCTTGTCCTTGCCCTATTCCGAGCTAACACTGCCTCCAGTCAGAATCACAATTTTATTCTCTCATTATGTACGTACATAAATAATTGATTTAAAGTACAGGAGACTCATCAATATAAATACTGTACCTGATACTCATACAGTGAGTCAAAAGAGACTAAAATTAATCTTAATTTACAAAAAATCATTACAGCTGTATTTCTTTAATCTACAAAGAAATAATCCTCATTTCTATGCTAAGATGATGTGTAATTTTGTCTTCAATATACCTAGTCCCATAAACTGAAAGTTTTTCACTTTTATTTTCTACAAAGTATTAATAGCCATGTATTGAGGGGTCTGGGAGTGGAGGTATGATCTATAAGATGGTAACATGAAATTATCTTTGGTTTACGTGTCGTATATATGTTGAAAATTGTTCCATATAAATAATTCTGGATTGGTACGGAGAAAGATAAATGGTTCATAAATGTAAATACATAGATTAATTAAAATTTTTAGGTCCCTGAATAAAGGTCTCTATAAATCTCAAGGCTTAATATTACACGCACGTTTTCAGTAGTAGTTCTGTGGAGTGATAATATTGTATTTACACTACTAGCATTCCCCCACAAAACTTTCCATATCTTACAATAGATTTAAACTAGCTGTGGTAAACAACTTTCCAAGTGTCCATGTCGTGTAAAGGACGATCTTGTCATTGCAAATGCAAGACTGTGTGGCTTGTTTGCCTAGTAGCTTACATGAGAACATCAGGACAATTTTTTCCTTTAAATATCCCAGGAATTTGACAGAACCTGCTTCCCTATGTTCCTAATTTTTATTAGCTCAGATGATTTTGATTGTTTTGTGACGGCTCCCAAACTCAAGGTCCTCGGCGGTACTTTTGGGGCAGCCACCACAAATTGTATAAAGCGTGGGTAGTGACCAGCATGTAGGTACGTCTGTTGGCCGAAAAATAATTAATGACAAGAACTGCGCCAGCTAGAATGAAGAAATAACTTATCTTTATTTCTGATGAAACGTGCACCAGCAATACAAGTCCAGGTAATATCCAAGAGTAATCCGTGTACTGAGCCTAGTCGAATACAATAGCAGATCACACGCTGCAATGGCTACGCTATAAACTCCATGAAAGTATAGCAATGGACAATCGACAATACACTGTCAGTTTCGGCGACAGCACTCCTCCTTATGTGCAAAAGGCACAGGGTGGTGCGTACCCGAGCTCAGCCGTGGCGCGACCTCTTATGTCGGCGGTAACACCCTGAGACGCCGACGGCCGCGACAGGAACTGTGGCCAGTGATGTCACGGCCAGGGCGCGCGCGTGTGCACGAGTTGGTTGGTTGGTTGGTTGGTTGTTTGGTTGGTTGGGTCTGTGGATACAACATTCCTACCACCCTGAAAGGCCACGAAGACGTAACATGCTGCAAGGGCCTGACGACGAAGGGGGGTGGGGCTACTGTGAGGCGATGGGGAGCCAACGTAGCGAGGCTGGGGGTCATCCCGGCATTCGCCCTGCACTAGAGCCGGAACCAGCCGAAACAGCCCCAAGGACGCAACTCACAGCAGCCACGACGGACCCAACTAATGCGCCCCGACTCTCGAAGACGACGGGGATGTAGCCTCGGGTAACGGTGATGATGACCCATGTGAAGTGGTGGCGATGGAGGTCCGGGGGGGACCAGCTTTGTAGGATGGAACGATGGCTGTAACGGCTTATGGTCCATCACAAGAAAAAATTTCGTGCCATACAAGTATTCGTGGAACTTTGTTACTCCATATATGATGGCTAAGGCTTCCTTCTCAAGTTGGGAATAGTTCTGTTGTGTGGGGGTGAGCAATTTGGAAGCAAAAGCTATTGGACGATCAGCTGATTCTACAACACTGCACCTAACCCATAGGATGAAGCGTCCACAGCGAGAACAGCTGGTTTAGGAGGGTCGAAATGTACAACGCACCGATCACTCGACAGTGCTGTTTTCAATTTCTGAAATGCCGCTCGGCATTCGGCCGACCACACAAACGGAACGTTGCACTGACGTAATCGGTGCAAGGGGGCAGCTATTTGCGCAACATTGGGTATGAACCTATGATAATAGGTAATCTTGCCTAACACAGATTGCAACTCCGACAAGTTCTTAGGCAAAGGAAGGCCGGCAATGGCACGAAGGTGCGACTGCGAGGGATGTACACCTTGTGCGTTGATAACGTGTCCGAGATATTCTATTTCCGTACGAAAAAATACACACTTTTCCTTGTTCACTCTGAGCCCTGCTTCCGACAACACTGTAAATGAGCGACGCAAATTCTGCAAGTGTTCCTCTGGAGTACGACCGGCAACCACAATGTCGTACGGATAATTTGAGCAAAAAGGTACTTTGGCAGTCAGTTGCGACAAGTAGCGCTGAAAAATGGCAGGAGCGGGGGAGCTGCTGGAGGGGAGTCGCAAATATTTAAAGAGGCCCAAGGGAGTGTTGATCACAAAAATGTCCCGGGACGGTTCAACTAAAGGAATTTGCAAATATGCATCCCGCAAATCAGTCTTGCAATGGTATCGGCCCGTGCCTAGTTTGTCCATTAATTCCTCAGGGCGAGGGAGAGGATAGCTATCGACAATTGTCTGTGGATTCACTGTACTCTTGAAGTCCACACACACACACACACACACACACACACACACACACACACACACACACACACACACAAGGAACCTTTGGGTTTCTTTAGTACAACTAAAGGGGAGGCCCACTGACTGGCACTAATGGGCGCAATGACTCCCTCATTTTGCAAAGAACGGAGTTCTTCTGCGACTTGGTCACGCAATGCGTGAGGCACTGGTCTTGCTTTGCAAAAACGTGGGCGGGCGTTATCCTTCAGCATGATGTGTGCAACATAATCACGTGCGCAGCCCAAACCACTGCCAAACAGTTCAGGGAACTCTTCTCAAAGAGGAACAACAGCATCAGGAGTAGGACATTCACTAACAGCTAACACATGGTCCTGGATGCTGAGGCCAAACAAATCAAAGCAGTCCAGTCCAAAAATATTTTCACACGGACGTGTGGCGACAATGTGCAATTGAATTGTCCTGGTCCCATTATGGAATTGTGCTGGCATGCTACATGTACCCAGTACTATAATACATTCGCCACTATATGCCGTAAGCGGAGCAGAAGGTTGAGCAAGTTTAGGCTTCCCTAGCAATTCGTACACCCGACTATTTATCAGTGTAACGGAAGAGCCTGTATCCAACTGAAATTTCACACTATGTGAAGCAATGTGCAACTAAATGTACAATTTGTTCGCCCGGCGTTGCACAGAGGGCGGCAAAGCACTATTAACTACAGTGACACTACTATGCAAACCATTTGCTTGGACACTGTTGTCAACACTGTTGCCTTTAGAACTAATAGCATGGACAGAATGTGCCTGTCCAAAAGCACGAGAAGCAATTCAGTTCCATTTACGCTGTTGGCACACGGATTGTACATGTCCAAGCCGTCCACAATTGTAGCAAGAATAATTACGCGATGGGCAATTTTCGCATTTGTGACGCACATGACACTTCGGGCATGATTTCAAAGGTGCCCGCAAAGAAGCAAACTGTCTGTTTTGACGCAAAAGCTGTTGGCGGGGACGCGAGCTACTTCCACCTTGCTGATTGGGAGCACGTGGTGTGCGTGGCAACTGCACCTGTTGACGGTTGGTCTGTTGTATACAATGTCCGTCCGACACGCGACAAACGGTAGGCAAGTCAAAACTATTTTGAGCACTGTCACATGCATCTCTACTCTCCAAGATAGCTACGACTTGGTCTAGAGAGGGATCGGGGATCCACAAAAAGGTTAGGTGGACGGCGGACTGGATCAGACTCTGAATGTGGCTCTCCAGCAGGGATACGACTTCCTTAAATCCTGCCCTGAAATGAGATCCATCCTTCATGATATCCTCCCCACTCCACCAAGAGTATCTTTCCGCCGTCCACCTAACCTTCGTAACCTCTTGGTTCATCCCTATGAAATCCCCAAACCACCTTCCCTACCCTCTGGCTCCTACCCTTGTAACCTCCCCCGGTGTAAAACCTGTCTCATGCACCCTCCCACCACCTGCTACTCCAGTTCTGTAACCCGGAAGGTGTACACAATCAAAGGCAGAGCCACGTGTGAAAGCACCCACGTGATTTACCAACTGACTTGCCTACACTGTGAAGCTTTCTATGTGGGATTGACCAGGAACAAACTGTCTATTCGCATGAATGGACACAGGCAGACAGTGTTTGTTGGTAATGAGGATCACCCTGTGGCTAAACATGCCTTGGTGCACGGCCAGCACATCTTGGCACAGTGTTACACCGTCCGGGTTATCTGGATACTTCCCACTCACACCAACCTATCAGAACTCCGGAGATGGGAACTTGCCCTTCAATATATCCTCTCTTCCCGTTACCCACCAGGCCTTAACCTCCACTAATTCCAAGTTGCCGCCCCTCGTACATCACTTGTCACTCGCGTGCGCGTGTGCGTGTGCGTGTGCGTGTGTGTGTGTGTGTGTGTGTGTGTGTGTATACCTGTCCTTTTTTCCTCCTAAGGTAAGTCTTTCCGCTCCCGGGATTGGAATGACTCCTTACCCTCTGCCTTAAAACCCACATCCTTTCGTCTTTCCCTCTCCTTCCCTCTTTCCTGACGAAGCAACCTTGGGTTCAGGGATACACACAATCTAAAAAAAAAAAATAGCCTGAACCATCTGTGGTTGCAACCCCTCCTTCCAAAGTGACCTCATATCTGTTCAAATTCTGCTAGTCTACAGCCCTCACCAACCTAGCTCTAAACAACCATGTAAATCAGGCCCCAACCCTCTTGTATCTCTTCTTCATTCCTAAAATTCTCCCTCTCTTCATTTCCAAATTCCTGCGTCCAATCTTTCACATTAAAACACCCCCCCCCCCCCCATCCCCTGAAACAAGAGTAACATGCACACATTGCCACCTCAATAACTTTTCGAACCTAGTCACTCCCTACTTCCATCTTGCATTACCGCTATCCTCACCCTCTCCAAGAGCCTCCAACCATCCCCCACATCCTCTCATAGCCGAAAAGTCCTTTCTTGCAGACCTACTGCATATACCTTACCCTCAGAAACTCCTTCCCACCACCATATGGAATCCAGAACCTAAACAGACCCAGAACGCAGTCATGAATCTGTCTTCCAAAAGTCTCTGTCCCACAGAAGCATCAGCTATTTCCAAAGACCTTATAGTCTGCTCACTCCAAAATGGAACCATACTGGACTTGTTAAAGACCTTTTCTACTGGAAACACTTTTTTGTCACAAACCCTACCACACTCAACCCAAAACCAATATTGAACCTTGCCTAAGTCCACGACTCCATTCAGTCTTGATCTACACACCACTGCTCCCAAAATCAGCCCCTGATAATATTCCAGAATTTCTTAACCTCAAACTTTGGCTAAACATTATCCCCCAAATCTCTGAATGTGAGGACTAACCCTACATCCCCTGAAAGAACCACGGTCCACCACCTAAAACCTAATCAGGACCTTATAATCCTATGTTCCAACAAATGCTTCACTGCTGTGGTATTGATCTGCTGGTATTACCTGGCAGAGGAGACTACACTAGCTGTCAGGTCCGTGCACCTACAAATCCTGCCACAACCCGAACAGCATCTCCTGTCATTTCTCAAATCGTAATGTCAATTGAAGAACCTCTCTCCTAAGTGTGTCTGTCTCCACACTTGTACCATTCCCCGCACTACTTCTTCGTGCTTCGTGAAGTCCATAAACCCAACAATCCAGGATGTCCAATTGTATCCAGTCACTGTGCCTCCACAGAGAGAATCTCTGCTCTCGTGGACCTGCCCTCCTATATAAAAGACACCAAACATTTCTTCTGCCAACTCTTCGCAGTTTGTTTGTTTACCACATGGTGCCCTGCTTGTCAATATTGGCTCAACCTTCCTCTAGACTAACATCCTCAATGCGCATAGTTTTGCATTGAATATGACTCCAAACCTACAACATCCTTCCTGGTCACCATTACTGATGATATTCTCACCCAGAATTACTTCTCTTCTGAAGGCGTCACCTACAAACAGATCTCTGGTACAGGAATGGGCACCTGCACGGCATCAGCCTACACCACCCTATTCATGGGCCATGTAGAGGAATCCTTCCTAATCACCCGGAACCCCAAGCGCCTCACCGGATTTTAATTCATTGATGACACCTTTGTGATATGGATTGAAGGTTGGGACACATTCCTACTGAAATTCAACAACTTTCTCTCTCATTTGCTTCATCTGGTCCTCCTCAACCCAACAAGCCACTTTCCCTAATGGTTGGCATCCACCTCAAGGATAGCTACCTCAGTACCTCCATACACATCAAACACACCAATCACTAGCAATATCTTCATTTTGACAGCTGCCATCCATTCCATATCAAAAAGTCCCTTCCATACAGTCTTAGCCACCCACGGTCATCACACCTATCTAGTTCATTCAATATCAAACATTTTTTAAATGCCTGTTGCACAGTCTGATTTGGAACATACTACCACGGATAATCAATCCATTGGCGCACTTGTGATAAACTTGCTCATTTTATACGTCCTGTTGGTGTCGGTTGTCTGTCATTTCTTGAAGGCCAGTCTGCATACATGCATTTAAGCATGGTTTATTCAAACAGACGTCAAATAGTTCGAGAATTCATGTCATCCTACCTGAAGTTACTGCCAATTTTGCTTTACTGTAAGTGTTGTAAGGCCTACGTATGCATGTAACACCAGCAGAAATTACAAACCAATCATTGCACCAGGATGACAATCCTGTACAAGCCTAATACATTCCAGCACAATGTCGTCTGAAAACCAGCCATTTTCATTTGCTATTACAATTACAGTTTTGGGAAACACTCCTGATTTCAGTAAAGTCTTCCACCTGAAAACTATGAATGGGGGTAATTTACGTTCATGAGCTGTGTGAGCAAGTATAATGGGACATACATTGTGTTTTTCATCTGCTGGTGTAAGAATACTTACCTTTCTTTTCTCTGGTGTTCACTGTATAATTTGGCAGTGCGTCAGAACACATGGGTCAGCATTACGTAACGGGCAGTGGTTTTCAGTTAGCCACCTGATATGAAGTGCTGAAATTCCACAAGTTTTTCTCCATAATTTTTTGGCAGCTTCTGCGCAATTGAAATTCACCTCCGAAGTGAAGGACCGCAGCGTTTCATAAAATGATCAATCGAGTTGCGGCTAGAGCCCTACGGTCTTGACGCAGTGGTAACACTGGTTCCCGTCAGATCACCGAAGCGAAGCGCTCTCGGACTGGGCTAGCACTCGGGTGGGCGACCATCCGGTCTGCCGAGTGCTGTTGGGAAGTGGGGTGTACTCAGCCCTTGTGAGGCAAATTGAGGAACTACGTGATTGAGAAGTAGTGGCTACGGTCTCGTAAACTGACATATGGCTGGGAGAGTGGTGTGCTGACACATGCCCCTCCAGATGCGCATTCAGTGATACCTGTGTGCCGAGAATGACATGGCGGCCGATGTCGACTGTTGGACCTTCGTGGCCCGTTCAGGCGGAGTTTAGTTTTTAGTTGCACTTGAGCAGTTTCATGTGCTTTAATTTTTAATTTCAGCATTCACAGGCAGGCATTGCTGACACTGTTCCTTAACAAACTCGTTCAAAATTACTTCAAGAGCATGATATCGGCCACATTGTGGCCCACTAACGACTTGATTGCTACAGGAACATTGAAATAATTTGTGTCTTTGCAGTCGGCCATCATCTGACGTTGCTCTTATCAGATGATATCACATTAAACACCTTTCAGCTGTCAGTTTTCAGCCTTATTTTATTGGGGAACCATTTTCAGTGTTTTACTACGCCATCTTTTGGCCCTGACCGACGTGTAGGAATAATCTATCTCACTTGTGGTCAAAACAGGGGCCAGCAATACTATTATTAGTAGACGCTTGTTTCAGTGACCATTTCAACCATCGCCTGCCTACTGTTCAGGTGATGGCTGAAGTGATCACTGTAGCAAATATCTACTAATACCAGTATTGCTGGCCCCTGTTTTGATCACAAGCGAGGCCGATTACTCCTACACGTCAGTCAGGGGCCTAAAGATGGCGTAGTAAAACGCCAAAACTGGTTGCCTAATAAAATAGGCCTGAAAGGTGTTTAATTTGACATCCTCTATTGAACATCAGAGTCCCGCAACCATCGCTAAAAAGATGGACGTAGAGAGACTTGCTCTTATCAATCCTGTATTGCAGACGTGCAAGCACGATTAGAACTTTTTCCACAAAAGAAATAACTTCCTTCTCTAGGCCCTATAACGAAAGGGCTTCATTATGGTTCACTAATGCAAGCTTTCACAAAATTTTTACGAAACAATGTGTGGAATCAGAATGAACCACAGCTTACCAACTCCTACAAGAATCCTAAAGCCTTATGCATTGTTGGTATTTATGTACATAATTTTATTTTTGTTGCTGCGAATATTTGAGAGGTTGCTGCATTTGAAGATGAGCAATACTGAAATTCTGTTTCCTTCATTGGATGAAGTATTAAAATCCAACAGTCAAAATTCTAAAAAAAGTAGACTCGTCTTCTCCCCTCCCTGTGCCCCCCTCTCCCTCCTCCTCAAAAGGTTTATCGCCAATATATATCCTCCCACCGACAAAGCTTGCATGTGCAGCACTGCTTATATGCAATGGCAAAAGGTAGTTGTGGCAGCTCCTAGCACCAGTTTTCAGAAGTTCTAATAGTTGTATACTCAATTCTCAGCAACAGGCAGTGTTTTGAATCCTGAAAATTGGAAAAATGTGCGACTTAGATTTGTGTATGTACAGTAATTTGAATTTTTACATTTTATGGACAACATCCGAAAAATTGGATTTTTACAGGTGATCATTGAAACAAGAATAAAACTGTTATCTCAGTGGTGATGTGACTTGTGTGTTACATCCTCTCATCTGGAAATGATATTCCAGGAGCTCAGTGGGAGAGCTCGTTTAGAGTTTGGAAACTGGGGCAAATTGAAACTTTGAGCCAGTCTGCGAGTTGTGCTCGAATACCACTATTAGTAGGGTGCTGCTGGCAAAAGAGAAGGATCCGAGAGCACGTCACGGTGTAATGCGTAATTCTAACGTGTTGCTGATGATTTAATTTATTTCTGTTAACGAGACATTTGGCAATTGTAGATAGAGTATAGATAATGATATGAGTAAAGAAAGCTATGTTGAGCAATAGATGGGGATGTAAAAAATGGCCTGATATTCTAAAATGTGTGTGGTCACTTGGTTTCTGGTATGTAGTGAGGAAACCAATGAAAATATAAATTAACTGCTATTAAAAGCATTCACTCTCACTGTTACTAGTGTACTAATAAAAATCTCGATTATTTATGTTTTACGATTTTTGTTTTCCTGCATCTTTTACCCCACATTACCCCAAATAATCAGTATCTGTACTAGTAAGAAAGCTAGTTAAAGTTTCATTATGGTTTATTCTCCACATGCATAGCACCACACGTGTTGCATGACTGCAAGCCACATTGTCATAAAAATATTGGTCAGCCATTCTGTCTTTTTGTAATTTTACAGTTTTCTCAAGTGAATTTTGTTTCTCATACAATACTTGGTTCTCACATTTCTGTAACGGATTTATTACTTAGGTGTAAACTCATAGTCTTGTGTTCCTTATTGTTACACAATTAGTTATCTTCTCGGGACGATTAACGTGTGGTGGGACTAAATGCTTTCATATCGTTCAACAGATGTAGTGAAGAATTTACCACTCTTGGCAGAAGCAGATTTTCTACGTGAGCTGGTACGGGAACTCACGCCTTCTGGTGGTCAGGTTTGGCAGTGCACAGGACTGCAGGCTTTGACCCAGTTTGCTGTTTCTCTGAGTCTTGCGACTCTGCGAAGAGCTCCTCAAAATCTACAGCCATTTGGTAAGTAATTGTCTACTGTGTTAAAAAAGGAAAAAAAGTCATTCTTGTCAAAAAACTTATTGAGAGATTCAATACTTGAAACAGTAATGTTTCCTGAAGAGTAACCTTTTTATTTGGTATATTCTAGACTGTCAACAGGTCTGTTACTGATCCTTTTTAGACCAATATAGTGTCATAAACATAAGGCAAGAAGTGGCATATGACAGTTCTGTCAATCTTAACACAATAGTGAACTTTGTGAAAAAAAGAGGAGGTGGTGTTTTTGAGCTGTCAGTTTGTAGCAGATAGCACTCAGAGCCACTGCCATTGATGCAGTGTGCTGTGCATGAAGTAACTGTTTCTATTGGTGTGATGACCTCAACCCACAGGAAAAATAATCATCAAAATCTGAACTGTGAAGTCATCCAAAATTCTAGTCGGAAAACCACACTCCTTGTTATACTTCTCAATTGGTCACGATCCCACTTTGTTTATGAACTGAAAACTCTAATATTCACGAGAAACTGCTCTGAAATTAACCTGAACTGACAAAATTGTGTATATATTCTCTGAAACTTCAAAGGAATTAGAAAAAGTGACAAAATTTTGTGAATCACACACAATACTGTTAATCGCATGAACACTGGGGGGTTTCACCATACATCTACCCACTTTTGAGTATAACCAGTGTCTCTTAATACTACGACTCGTAGCAATACAATATCAAAAAACTTTTATTACTGGGTAAACAGTCACTACGTGATTTGACAGCTGACATTTATAATTCCGCTCACATCAGGAAAAGCACCAATACGGGAATAGCAGCTTTTACATTATTGGTCAGAATGCAAGCAATTATGGCAGTTGCCGTAATTTTTGCGCGAAGCCATATTTCGTGACAAAATACTCTTTACTGTCATATATCTAGTCTCATAACAATACATAAAACTACATAAAATAACTACAATAATTTTGACATGCAAGGAGAATTAGTCCTAATGAGAGGAAGAAGTTTATATTTACTGGTGTTTCAACAATGACTACCAGGCAACTTTTAATTAGCTGATTGTAATTTTATTTTCGCTAGCAGAAAGCAGACAAACTAAACAAAGAATTTAATTAAACAGAGTCTGTAATTCTTATACTTTTAATAGAGAAAGAAAGTTTCTAGGTCAGGGGATAGCGTTCAGCGAAATCCCTTAACTTTTTGTTGCATACGAAGCGTTGCGTTAGGCAGCACAATGTCGGCGGGTTACGATGATGAGAGCAGGATACAGACAGTTCCGCTGGTTAATCTTCTCCGGCGAAACGCAAATTAAATTCCGGCACAGCTGTATCATTAACCCCGTGGTGATTAACAAACCACAAGACGCCAGTATACGAACGTTGTTGACATGTCCTCTCTTTCAAAGTACATGACGTAGACATCACTCGTTTTTACACTTTATGCACTGTCCGTAACGCTATCGTCCATAATTACACGGTTCATCACATTCATATGGTCTTAGCCACAAATACACAGTTCATAGAATTGTTCATGTATGTGAAGCATACCGTAAACAATGTCCACTCTGTTCTCGCATTTCAAACTTCGACAACGTCACTGAAAGCCATTTATATTGCACAGTTAATTAGTCTTCACTTTCATGGCTTGATAGAATGTGATGTACAACAGTTCCACCACCCAAAACCAATACCAGCAAAGTTCATTCGAATAAAGGCACAGTTCGTGTCGGCCACAACAAAGTAATGTTAGCGGCACTTTCACAGTCCGGTTTATTTGCTCTTAAAGTTCGCTGGCGATGGCATTACATACCGCAGTGGCAAAGAGAATTAACAATCTGATAGTTTGGTATCACTGTCCATACAATTACGTATGCTTTTCATGGAACGCAGTACTATTTTTCCCGTGCACGCTTCAGACACGCCATCCACCATCCCCTCTACTACGCAACAACCTTTCAACTCTCGATATCACTATCGCTGTCCCCTGTCTATAGATGTTATATCGTTATCGTAAATTACATAAACCTTTATAAATGTTATTGACTGCATTTTTCACAATTAATAATATTCCAAAAGAGAACTTTAGAAACTTTACCACAGGTACAAAGCAGGAAACCTATTTATCCATTGGCAAACGAAATAATCACAATTACATCTTTACATTTAAAAACCACAGTAGAATCTTACATAATCACAATTAGAAATGCCCATATGAACAAAAGAAAAAGAATAGAAATCTAAAGAAAATCACGAAAAAAATTTTTATAGGCGTAATTAGCAATGCCTTCACATTGGGAAGGCAGCAGTTCTGCTGTGTGTATGCAGCAGAAGTTTTCTTTTCTGTGCCCTAGCAATTTTTGAAAGTTTTAATGTGAGTGCTTGTGGTACTTAGTAATATTTTCACAGTAGGTTTGGTGGCCTGTTAATTCTGAAATATGGAGTTTTTCTCTGAACTTGTGAAACATTTGTGGTGTGTTGCTGTCAGGACTCGGAAAAGTTTCCTATGCGTTTGTGGATTCAGACTAGTTTTTACCGCTGGCTTTGAATTGGAAACCACTGAATGGCTGTACTTCTATTTCCCATTGTACCGAGACTGATCAGAACGTTGATCCATATTTACAACCAGGGGCGGCTTCTGAGGTAGTGCAGCTGTGCCGTGGTACCACTTGAATGAAAAAGAAGGAAAGAAATCTATGTGAATTTCGCATAAAACATTGTTTCGGAGTATGTATTTTCTGATTTGAAGAGGTGCGTTTTGCTGCGCGCTCTCTTGTGGTAGTTTTCTGAAGTTTGGAGCCAACTACAGAGATTAGCACCTTCTCCCATTGTAAGCACTGTGTGAAAGGCTCAGCCGTCGGTGTCTGCACGCTGCTTATGGTGGGGATGGAGCCACAGCTGGTCTGACTCAGAGCTTTACATTCCTTCCGCCAGAGAGCAGTAAAGTGCAAAACGTATAGAAGCATGGTCTGCCGTCTAGCAATCGTGTTAGAATACATCGGGGCACAAATTTCTTGTAATCCAGTTTTAAACAATTTTTATGCAAGTTAATGCTAATGCATTCCTAAACAAAAATTTATGCTTAATTAAATCGAATACAGAAATAATACACTTAAATATCATTATAAATAGCTATATATAATTTGATTATAATTATGCCCTTAGGTTTTGAAACTAATAGGCGTTATTTCAGAATTGGTATAATTCACAGCAGCAGGGCTATTGCTACAGAACAAAAAAAAAAAAACTAACATATTCGCCATGCGTTGGGCAACTGTTTTCCAAAAAACAGTGTAGTATTTCTGTTTATACTTGCTATGCTCTGTACGAACACGTTGTAGTATTGTGACGGCAGGCAATTGACCGTATATAGCTGTGTGCACAGTGTTATCTGTAAGCAAAAATTCAGTTGACTGTGAAAACAGCAGACATGACCAGAATAAATGAGTGATTAAAACGCCATTTAGCAACAGGACTCACAGTGAAAAAAAATCAGATAAAAACCACTAGGTAGGCCACTCCCGAATCTGAATCTGCAGCAGCAAACAAAAAATAGGTACCGTAAGTTCAGTCCAGAAAGTTACCAAAAGAACAAATGGATGTTTGCCATTTGGGGGAGATGTTCTTTGGTGTAAGACTGGAATAACTGGTACTGGGATTGTATGGTCTAAAGTGGAAGTACGTGAAATGTCAAAGCGACACATGAATAATGTGCTTAGTCTGTCATTTCTAGGCAAAACTAACATTCAGCAGAAATTAGATTTGCAATATAGACAAACAATTGACAGCCACAACAAACGTGAAGAAAAGAATATATATATATTGAACTGAATTGTAAACTGTATTTGGTTCTGTAGTGCTTTGGAACTGGCTGTCAGAGGCCACGATGAATCTGATGCCTCTAAAAATAAGGGGGTTTTTCGTGAGCTAATTCAGTTCAGTGCAGAACTGAATGAAGATCTTCAAGTTCATCTCAATCAAGCATCAGTGTTAAAAGGCATTTCTAAGACTTTCCAGAACAAACTATGGCAGTGCATGTTGGAAGTGTACCATTATGAAGTTCGTAAAGAAATTAAACGTGCCGATTGTGTTGCAATAATCGCGGATAAAACCACAGATGTGTTTTGCGAATTTCAGTTGGTTATTGTTTTGCATTATGTTGTTGGTGGAAAACCTGTTGAAAGATTTTGGAACTTTGTTGACCCAGGAAGTCAGAATGCTCATACTATAGCTGAGAGTATTCTGAAAGAAATTGAACCATTAATGGGCGATGACCGATCAAAA
The DNA here is from genome assembly GCF_021461395.2 of Schistocerca americana. Classification (NCBI taxonomy): domain Eukaryota; kingdom Metazoa; phylum Arthropoda; class Insecta; order Orthoptera; family Acrididae; genus Schistocerca; species Schistocerca americana. The sequence goes on along the minus strand of NC_060122.1, from coordinate 852,423,638 downwards.
CTAAAAGCTCAGAGTTATGATGGTGCCAATGTTATGAATGGCAAGCTGAATGGGGCCCATAAATTAAAGTCAAATACCGAAATGCAACTACATCCACTATTATGCGCACAAGTTCAACCTTATTATGTCTACGAAAGTATCTGTTAATCGCAAAGCCCGTGTCTTCTTTGCACATCTTTCAGGTATTTCTTCTTTCTTTTCTAACTCGCCACAGAGATCAAAAGTATTGCATAGAATTATTCAAAAAAGCTTGCCCTGTGTGCATGCGTGCGCATGTGCGTGTGTCAAGAGATGGAATTGTTATTCACGAGTAGTAAAGATGTTTTCAAAAACAGGGAAAATCTTATTACTGTTATGGAAGTCATTGAAACAAGCGAGAGCATAAAACTATCTTCTACAGTTGAAAAAGCTGGTTCAAACCACGCCTCCCTCTCACAGGACTGGCAGCGTAAGTCGCTGATTCCATCTGGTTTTATGAGAGTTGTATTCGAACCCTGTGACGGAGCATGATTGCTCTCTGCACTCATTTCAAAATAAGAAAAGGAAACAACCAGCAAGCACAACTCAAGGCAAAGTGGAGCACATAAATAATTTTAGACTTCCACATAAAAATGACCTCACATACCCTGCGAGCAATGAAGAATTGTGCTGTTGATGTGTGTGCGCGTGCTTGTATTTCTTTGTGCAAGATAGCTAACACACCCCCCCCCCCCTCCCCCCGCCCCTCTCCCTATCTCTCTCTCTCTCTCTCTCTCTCTCTCTCCCTCTCTCTCTCTCATACATACACATGCTGTCATGTTCTCCAGGAATGTATCAGAGTCTTACTGTGACTGTGCATAAGATGGGCGCTGTTGTAGTAAGTGTTCATTTCTGTTTCCCTATATGTTTTGTTTGAAATAATATCTTGTGAAATATGTGAATTATTGACAAAATTCCATAATAGAATCGATACTACCAAACTGAGATTTTTTTTGGCACCACCAATGGAATGTCTCAGCGGCTGCCACCATTTACAACATTAATGTAACTTGAACTGGAGACTGAATTGTTTGTAACCAGAAAAGCTGGGTAGTCTGTCATCACACCACCACATCATAAACAGACATGGAGTAAACAATTGCACTTTGTAAATTATAACCACACTGTGTCAGGTAAAGTTATTTTCCATCATTCTTATCTTGCTTGCAATTTGGTTAAAAATTTTCTTAAAGTAACAGAATAGCATATTGGATAATGCAAATGGTGTGTAATCGCTCTATAGACGTGAGCTGAGCCATCAACTGTTAAAAACCATTCACACAGTTTAATTTAGCCCTGGTTGTCAGAGAGGAATGGACTCATAACTTTGTTTTTCGGACCAGTGATAGGTCCATTGAATCACTTGATGCTTGTAACTGTAGTATGTGACAATTTGATAACTGCTTTTTCTGTCATTTCATAGCATCAATCTTGTATGAAAGCTATTTGCCACTTTCATTTTATACTTCATGGAAACGATTATTGATTCAAACTTGGGGTTGATTTTCCAGTAATTCTGGGATTATTACCACTTGCTTTTTCATTAGTTGCACCAATAGCTATGTACCTGTTATACTGTCGTAAATATACAGTGTTATTCCATTGAAATATTGCACAGTTAAATAAGACTTTTAATTAAAGACACCATTGATATTGTTTCACATAACTTAATTTAGTAACTTAATGTTATCATTCCTATGCTTATGGTTTCAGTATTGTGTTTCGAGCAAAAAGACAAAGTATGAAACTGACATGTACTGGGAAAAATACAGTGAAATAAGTTGAAGGGAAATGATGTATTGTGCTGTATTAAAATCATGCTGTTAGCTATTTCAGCCCAGAACCATTATCACACACATGAAATTAACAGATATGGAAGAAGTCACATGTCTGCACAGATCGTCACCTATATATAAAGCATTCCATAACTCACATTAAAATAACCAGATTTAACAGTGCAATAACATTACTTACATTTGCTATGTCCTGCAGTACGTATCGTGCTCATCACATTCTTTTATGTCACATACATAAAACCATAAGTGGTATCCCATCTTAACATACTCTTTAAGTGCTGCAGCATTACAACTAAAACAGCTGTTACGATATTGTCAAAGATGCACTTACTTCCAAACATTGTAATCCTTTTGATAGTTATGTGCAATTTCATTTACTACTGGCATGCCAGACTTACGTGAAGTATTGTCGACCCAGAAATCGGTGACCAAAGGTCACATACTATATTCTTTGCAGGATATTAAAATCATATATGAATGTGTAAATATCATGAAATACTGACAGAGAAAGTAGATGTTAACTACTGGTGTGCCAGACTTAATGAAAGTATTGTAACATAGGTCATCAGTGACTTGCTGTTACATGCAGATATACGGAGATCAGATTATTGACATATTGTACAGATGAGTGATTCATAAAAACACATATTTCAAAAATATTTTAAGTTTTTATTATTCTGATAGATCAGTGGGACCAAATGATAATTTATGACAAATAAATCTGTGAATGTATGTCTACCTTTTGTTACACCAAGATTTGTATGAAGTGGTAATAGGAACCTTATAAGATATAAGTCTAAGAGCGCACTTAAAATTCATTGCAACAATATTGCACACAGAGAAAACATTCTTCTGAAAACCACGTACATGTATTTTACGTTAAGCAAACCACACAGCACAAATCAAATTAGGCAAAGAAAAAAGTGTTGAACCAAGTAGCAATGTTTGGCAGATACAGGTACGAGGGTAATCCCAAAAGTAAGGTCTCCTTTTTTTTTTATAAGTACATGGACCTGTTTATTTTTACAATGGTTTACATCAGTTTGCAGCTTGAACATTTAGCTGTTTTTCGACATAATCACCATTTCTGTCGATGCATTTTTGTAGAAGCTGGGGCAGTTTTTGTATGCCCATGTCATACCAGCTCGCCTCCATGCTGTTCAGAAAGTTATGAACCTCTTCTTTCACCTCGTCGTCAGAGCTGAATTGCTTTCCGGCCAAATGTTTTTTATCCTAGGGAACAAGTGGTAGTCACTGGCTGCCAATTCAGGACTATAGGGTTGATGGGTGATTGTGTTCCACTGAAATTTTTGCAAGAAAGCAATTGTTTGCCGTGCGATGTGTGGGCGTGCATTGTCATCGAGAATGTGTACACCCTGGGCGAGCGTTGTCATGGAGAATGTGTATGCCCTTGCTCAACATTCCTCTCCTCTGGTTCTGAATTGCGCGTTTGAGTTTTTTCAGAGTCTCACAGTACCTGTCAACGTTAATTGTGGTCCCAGTGATTCAGCTCCGATGACAAAATGAAAAAAGAGGTTCGTAACTTTCTGAACAGCATGGCGGCGAGCTGGTATGACATGGCCATACAAAAACTGCTACAGCATCAACAAAAATGCATCAACAGAAATGGTGATTATGTCGAAAAATAGCTAAATGTTAAAGCTGTAAACTGATGTAAACCATTGTAAAAATAAACAGGTCTATGTACATATAAAAAAAAATAGAAGACCTTGCTTTTGGGATTACCCTTGTAAAAATAATTTCAACACATGCATCGAATAAAAGTAGAGGCTACTACAAACATTATCATAGGTCATCAGTGTGTCAAGATTACACACAGAGATCAACTTAATGATTTTCATACAGAAGAATATTTTTTTTCTGTGTGCAGTATTGTTGCAATGAATTTTAAGTGTGCTTGTAGACATATATCTTTAGTGGTTCCTATGATCACATTCTATCCATCTTGGTGTAATAAAAGGCAGACCTAGAGTCACAGATTTTCTTGTCTTGAATTGTCATCTGGTCCCACTGATGTATTGTGGATAGTATAAACTTCTAATATTTTTGAAGTTTGTATTTTTATGAATCATTCATCTGTATAATATATCAATAAGCTGGTCTCAGTATATCTGTACGTAACCTTAGGCGCTGATGACCTACATTACAATATTATCACTAAGTCTGGCACGTCACTAGTAAACAGATTCTTTCTTTGTCAATATTTCATGATATTTATACTTTCACACAAGATTTTAGTGGGTTGCACCTAAATTTCGAAGGCAAAAAGTTTGTGTGTGACAAAATAAGCAAAATTATTGCAGAAAAAGGCGACTTAAACAAAATTCTAAATTTCAGAGGTATTATGAATGCTTTTTTTTTAGAGTAAATGGTAGCATAGACCAACATCCAAGCAGCCCTAAACAAGAAAAAGCTGGCTTAACAGCTAATAGTCTTACGCAGGTTAATTTATGTAATGTAGTTGATACTTCAAGTAACTTAAACTTAAACAATGCATTAGTGTCTAGTGGTAACTGCAGTGAAGCACGTCATATGTAGGTAGCTGTGCTTTTGTAAAAAAAAATTACAATACAAACACAATTAAATGTGTAATGGATAATACCAGAGAAGGAAAGTTGCTACTCACCGTATAGCGGAGATGCTGAGTTGCGATAGGCACAACAAAAAGATTCACACAATTATAGCTTTCAGCCAGTAAGGCCTTTGTCAGCAGTAGACACACATACACACACATACACTCACACAAATGCAACTTGCACAAACGTCTGCAGTCTCAGAATTTCATCTCTCTGAGACTGCAGACGTGTGTGTGTGTGTGTGTGTGTGTAAAGCTTTGCCACCTGGATCCTTCCCTCTAATACCAGCTGTTATGGACTACATAGTTGGGATTTACTATTGCAAAACATCCTTTCTCTACCATAATCCTCCTGGCCTAAACCTCCGCTAACCCACTGTTCTCACATCCTCTGCCCAACAGTGACACCTCCCTCTGTCATCTGACCCCTTCCCAATCCACTCCTCCAAGCCGTCTTCCTAGTATGCCGCAGCTCTCCAGCTCTGGTACTCGTGTGTCACATGCCTGTAAGCACGTTCACTTGCTACCCCTCCCTCTTGCGTCCCTACTACCGTGCACACCTGCTGCCTCTCTCTGAGCATCTAGCTACCCATTCCTAACCTGCTTCCCACCTCTTTGCCCTTCTACACACTCCACCTGACAAAACCCCCAGCCGCAGTCCACCTGCTGAACTGCGACCCTGGCATTGGGTGACCAGGTGTGCGTGCGCGTGCGCGTGGAAAACTTTCAAATGTATTTATCAACTAGACAATCAGATAGAAGAAAATGAAACAAATGTAATTCTGGATTTTATCCTCAAAAAGTGTAAATAGCAATAGGTTCATGAAGTGTATAACTTGTGCTTATAAACTAATTACCCACCATTTACATTTTACCAAAATTTACACAATTTTTTTAATGTTTTGTGAAATGCGTAGGAGAGGTGCTTCACTGAATTTGATGTTTCTTGTGTTCCTGTGAGAATGACAAAATGTATGTAATTTTTATTTTATGTTAGCTATTGTCTGCTAGTGATTAGGATATGAAATTAATTCTGCTGTGGTTTCAATACTGTATTGTTAGTGTGCTGCCTTGGTCACTTCATTAAAGTGTTGAGTACCAAAATGTACACAGATTGATAAAAAATGTGATACGGCATAAGAGAATCATTGGAGCACGTGGTTTATCTTGCAAGACTGGTAATAAAGATAAATTATGTGCTGCTCTGTCTCGTGTGTTAAACATGTAATTACTCTGTTGCCTACATAGTATTCACCGGCTGGGTGTTTAGCATACTGTCTTATACGATACGTAAATGTACATGATATTCAACTAGATTTTTTATTTCTTTAATGCTATTTGTATCTGATGGAATTGACATTTCAACTAAGTATAATGAGAATCTACAGTTCTCATATTGATATTGTTGTAATTTTGATAGATTTTCTTCCGAAGTTACAGCACGTAACTTATGCTGTAATAGTGTGTGTTTTGTATAATCTCTCTTTATGATGCGACTGCATCGATTAAATTGAAATACTGACACCTCATCACTTCTCCCAGCTCCCATTACAAGCTTTTGTCCCATACCCCATCCCCTGTCAACATTTTCTGTTGCTGTTTAGAGATGATATTTGATTATGAATTGCAGCCACAAGTTGATTAAGGAGGTATTACTATCTTCTTATGAACAAAATATAAGAACTGGCTTACTGCAATATCATAGACAGATTTATCTTGAACTCTACATATGTATTTCCGATACTTGCAATTTGTGTTAGTGCAATTGAATTGTCTTCCATTTTTCACTTGTTTCAGCATTTTTACTTAACAGTGTGATAATAAAATAAAGAGTAGCAGATGTACAAACTATAACGGTCATATAATTTGTGTGTTTGCTCTGTAATCTTGAAATTGGCCAGATTGCAAAACTGTATCATTTGATCATGTAAGAAATTTATCTTTTCCCGTATTTACTTGTTTTAATATAAATGCAGTATATTTTTAGTGTAAGTATGTACAGAACATATGTGGTCATTTGCCATTACTTTTAACAACAAATGCGATTTTTAGTCCCTGGGAGGTGCCACCAGTCTTGTAGTCCACATACCCCTCCCTCTTCATATTCCTTCCTTACTTATTGTGTATGTTTGTGTTGATTAAAATCATTGCTGTGAAATTGCAGAGGTGTTTCTTGTCATCATTGTTGGGGATTTTTGTACATTGTCACCTGAGAATTTATGCGGAAAAGTCAGTCTCAATATCTTGTTTTCTTTGCAGCATTTTCAGAAGAGGATGAAATTCTTGTTGACTCTGCAATAGAGCTTAATGTATTTGATTTCCTCCATCAGACCTTCCTTATCAATGATTCTTTGTATAATGAGGTAAGAACTACTTATATTTTGGATAGTTTTGTTTGCATGTATTTCAGTTGCACTGTTATTGAAATGGATTATTTACAAGAAAATAATAAAGTGAATCAACTGTCAAATAAAAATTTGTGCACATGAGCATTTTGAATTATAAATGTTACTGCCGACCGGAGTGGCCGAGTGGTTCTAGGCGCTTCAGTCTGGAACCGCGTGGCCGCTACAGTCGCAGGTTCGAATCCTGCCTCGGGCATGGATGTGTGTGATGTCCTTAGGCTAGTTAGATTTAAGTAGTTCTGAGATCTAGGGAACTGATGACCTAAGCACTTTGGTCCCATAGTGCTCAGAGCCATTTGAACCATTTTGTAATGTTACTCCTTCTAAAAAAGAGAAAGAATGTAGGTTCTGTATATTTGAAGATGACAAACAGCTCTCAAGATGTGTCTAGCATGTGACAAGAACAGCTGGGGCAGCAGAGATAGAAAGAAGAAACTAACAATTTGATAATAACAAATCATTAGCAAACTGGAGAAGTTAGAAGCCACAGGTACAGAAAAGAGAAACAAGGAAATGAAGTACCATGAGACAAAGATGTAGACAGATGTCAAAAACATGGGAACAGAGGAATGGAAACTGTAAATAGTAAAAGTAGAGAGGAAAGGAATAAATAAATAAAGAATCGTGTTGAACACAGATCTCTGTAAAAGCAGAACATATGTAATTTGGAAATCTGGCCAAACCATTCAAATATTTCAGTCCAGACACATTCAGTGCCCTTTGATAAATTTTTTTTAATAAAGTTGAACATGCCTATTGTGGAAATGGAATTCAAATTTTAAGACTTAGTTAATTATTCATTGTATAATGCAGAAAAAGACTTACACACTACTACTGTGTGTCTTAATTATTCATGTCTTTACAAGGATGCTAATTTCAACATGAAGATTGTACAGTCCTGACAATGCCATTATGTGAAAGACATGAGTATTGTTCCATTAAACAATGGTTTTACTTTCAAGAGCAAACATTCAAAAGAAATGCACTATCTCCATTGTTTTCTGTCAGTTTCAGTTGATGTGATGTGTAGCACATGATGTTGAACAAAAAGTATGTTTCCCTAACATTTAATGAAAAGGTTAAGGTAATCCTGGTGAGTGCGAAAGACACTATTTGGGTGCTAAATAATATTGCATTTCAAATGTGGTAAAACACAAATATCTGGAACTGTAAGAATAGTTTGGGAAAGGATCATAAGTGTAGGTGCTAAAAAACATAAGTTTGTCTGAACCCGTGCTGCAGAGTGATACTAAAGAGAATACTGAGTTTAAGGCAGCCGAAGGATAGCTGGACAGTTTCAAAGAAAGACACTACATTGTATGGGACAAAGTGTGTGGGGAAACCTAAGAATGTGCAGGAAAGTGTAGCAACTGAATGGAAGACAATATTGCACAACCTGACTGCAAATTATGACTCGAAAAACATGTTCAGTGCCAATGAAACAGGTCTCTCTTATAGTGCACTGCCTTCATAATCTCTAGTGGTTAGAGGTGGAAGAATGACCAAGGAAAGACTTACTATACTGCTGTGTGGAAATGTGTTACGTGAAATGGAGAAGTCACTGGTGATTGCAAAAGCAGCAAAAACCTGTTGTTCCAAAAACATAGATGTAAGCAAGCTTCCAGTTGCGTGGTGAAGCAGTAAAACGGTGTGGATGGTGAGTGGTCTTACAGCAGAATGGCTGGGCTCTTTCAGTGCCAAAATGAAAAAAAAAGTAAGTAGGCAACTTCTCTTTTTCATTAGTAATGCAACTGCCACCCTAAAGTCAACTTACCAAATAGCCGCATACAACCCATGAGCCAGGGAAGTATTTACTCATTAAGTCCCACTGTAGGTGATTATATTGATGCGCTCTCTTATTATTAGTGTTGAAGAGGCCAAAAGTGTGTTAGCTCTTGCATGCTAATTTTCTGATGTGTATGCAGTAATTTGGATTGGCATGGGAATAAGGGAAGCAAAGCCTGAAAACTGTCACAAAGTTTTTCAACAACGTGGGCTTTGGAGGTGAAGAAGAAGATGCTTCTGCACTTACCAAAGCTCAGTAAAATGCAGGAGCAGTTGGTGAATTAATCCAAATGCAAAATATTTCATGCCATCCATATGACTACTTTTGGTGTGATGATTTTCTGTCAACTGTCTCCACTTCGCCAACGGATCTAATAGAAATCCACAGCACAGATGGTGATGAGGAAACAAACGAAGGACAGGAGCAGCAAATTGATGTATAAAAGTTAATGTGCCTGAAGAAGCAGTTGCATTCATAAATGATGATACACAATTTGCAGCAAACACAAATTCTCTCAAGCTGTTGGAACTATGGTATAGTGGAAAAAATTCGTAGAAAAAAAATTTCGAACAGGAAATTCAAACAACTTTTCCTCCTTGATATGTGTCAAAAATGTGAAATTTAAAGCAAATAAACAGCAATAATATGTATGTACAACAATAAACAAATTTTAAAGTTACAGCAAAAATACAGACATACCATATTATGTATCAATTAAGTGTAACAGTCTGTAGTTGAGTCAGCATAAGTTGATCCTTGACAGTTGCAAGGAGCTGGATCAGCAGCTTTGTTGGCTTACCTCAGCCAATAACTTAACGTGATTTTGCAAACACCTCTATGGCAGTGGTTCAGTATTGTCACAACTGTGTAGATGGCTACTGCTTTCGCATGCAGCCTTAAGGCTTTGCATTTGAAAGCTGGCAACAGCATTGCGAGCTGTCGAGGATCGTGTTATGCTGTTTCAATTTTGGTGTTACAGTGTACAATATACAGTAAATGAACATCTGCTGTGCAGGAGTAAAGGTATGTGAATATGTACATAATTCTAATCTTGTACTTTTGTGCACGATACTTGACAAATTTTGCGTAGCTTGGCGTGTTTTATGTAATCGGGAAACTGATCCAATTTGGAAAATAATTTTGGTCCCATGTGACTCCATTCTGAACAGTGGGCTTAATGTGCAGCTCGTTCAGTTTGAAATGTGATGTATCATTGCTATCAAAGTCTGTTGATGTAACATTCCACCAACAAAAGTTAAAAGCATGTTCCTGCGAATGTTTCATACATAGTATAGTAGTTAGACAGCGGCATGGTGTGACACTAAATGTTGACGGACAACACTTATGAAGGAATTGAGAGAGATACCTCAGGAGTGTGTAACTTGTAAAATTGTTGATAAAATTGTATATTCTAGCTGAATTTGGAATAATGACTAATAAATGAGATGACAGTACAAAATTTCTTGTGTGATTATGAAAACAAGTAAAGTTAAAACTTGCTCTCACGGACACAAAAGGTGGTTTAGAATAACTTCGAATTTCAACCTGGAAATTTCAACTTCTTTGTTGCTTGCTATAGTTTGTGTGTAAGCTTTTTGAATCACCTTACATAAGCTCAAAAGTATATCATTAAGGGTGCAATCTTTCCCACACAGATGTGCCTTATAACATTTGTTACATGTGGCTTCAGCAAAGGTGCACTTGCACAGTTAATAATTAAATCCGCCTTGTTAGTAGGCCTAATTAATAGGCAGATTTGTAATCTTCCTAGCACAGCCAAGTTTGTTGCAAGTACAGTTCACAGCAATTACTTAAACAGTCCCTCCCCCAAATTTCAACTACTGTCAGTAATGGTAAAACAATAGATGTGTACCTGTCTAAAAAGGCCTCTGTCACTATGATCCATGTTATACTTCAGAAACTTTGTTAGTCAGTCATTTCTCGATATGCGAGAAAAATTCCCCCCTGCAAATTAATACAACAAAAGATAACAACTCAGTTCAGTAGAACGTGGCTCAAGACTATCAACTTCTGCATCTACATATGTACCCCACAAGTCAACATACGGTGCATGGCAAAAGGTACCACATACCACAACCAGTACTTTCCTTTCTTGTTCTACTTGCAGATAGAGCAAGGGAAAAAATGAGTGTCTAAAAGCCTCTGTACGAGCCCCGATTTCTCACACCGTATCTTCGTGGTCCGTACATAAAATATACGTCGGTAGCTGTAGAATCATTCTGCAGTCAGTAGTCAGATCCCGGTTCTCTAAATTTTGGCAACAATGCCTCACTAAAAGAGCATTGTCTTCCCTCCCGGGATTCTCATTTGAGTTCCCAAATCACTCCCATAATACTTGCGTGCTGATCTAACCTACCAGTAACAAATGTAGCAGCACACCTCTGAATTGCTTTGCTGTCTTTCATTACTCACACCAGGGAGGGTCCTAAACACCTGAACAGTGCACAAGAATTGGTCACACTAACATCCTGTACGCCATCTACTTTATGGGTGAGCTACACTTTATCAGAATTCTTCCAATAACATGGAAGTCAAGCATTCACCTTCACTACTACCAAGATGCATTAATTCCATTCCACATAACTTTGCAGTGTTACACCTAGATATTTAATTGATATAGCTGTGACAAACATCACCTTACTAGTGCTGTATTCAAACGATACGGGATTGTTTTTCATAATCGTCCGTGTTAACTTAAATTTTTCTAGGTGTTGACTAAGTTGCCACTGATCACACCAACTAGAAACTTTGTAATCTTGTATCCTCGTACTATTGCACTTCTCTGGGTCACTACTGGCAATACCCTTGTCTCTGATGAACACTCACCATCGAAGACAACATTCTGGGTACTGTTACTTATGAAGTCTTCAGGCCACTCTTATACCTGGAAACCTATTCTGTATGCTCGTACTGCTGCGGGGCACCATGTCAGATGCTTTACAGAAATCTAGGAATTTAGAATCTGCCTGTTGCCCTCCGTCCATGGTTCATAAGATATCATATGAGATAAGGGCAAGCTGAATTTCACACAGCTGTGATTTCTAAGTCTTTGCTGATTTGTGGGCAGAAGCTTTTCTGTCTCAGGGGAATTTATTGTTTTCAAACTCAAAATGTGTTCAAGAATTAGCTCACACTTCTTAGTGCTAGATAAGAGTGCTGAAATAACAATGCACAAAATGTGGCACAGAAATTAAAGTAAATAGTCTGGATTGTGGCACAGGCAAACAGTGTTGTCTTGTGATCTAACAGTGACTGCAAGAAAGTGTAAAGTACACAGTCAATGAAGGTATGTTTAGTTAGCTATCCTCCTCATCGTATCGAACTTGAATTTATTAAATGTGGTCTGTTGCAGATTGCTAATTATAATTTCCATTCCTTCTTACCTGGTGTAGCTAAGTTTATTTCAGTTTAACACTTCATAAGTTTTGTTTCTGTAGTTCTCTCTCCTCTCTTCCCTTTCCTTTTGGGGCAAAAAGTTCGACACCTTTATAAGCTCGTGTGTCACTAACTTTTTGTCTGTTTGTATTGATTTTTTTCCTGTTCTGTATACCTTTCATGTCTGTATCAGCTTTAATCAAAGACTTTTGTGCTTTAGCAGAGATACTATTTTATCAAAGGAAAATCAGCTAAGATAACTAATGAATTTGAGACAGAATGTCTGGCCAGTACTTAACTCTAGGAGACAAAATGTGCATTACTTCCTACAGACATGTACTGTGAGAGGACATGGACCCTCCTGCAACCAGTTGGCTCCAGTCATCGTGGGGTCTGAAAAATAGACCCTCCCACAATGCACTCTCTTTTCCTCCCTGAGGGAGGAACTATTAGTTCTGAAATGTAGGTGATGTGCCATTTATATTATCGTGTGCGTCTGTCAGAAGTAATGCGCATTTCATGTCATGAATTTAAGTACTGGCCAGCATTTCTGCCCCAGTTTTATCACAATGTTTTAAGCAGTCTCATTGCCTGCTTGAAGCTTCACAAATTGTTTCTTGTATTACATGTAACTTAATCCAGATTTAAATAAGAATACTTTCTCTTTTTTGTTGACAGGCATTCTA